>NC_134361.1:163400879-163734263 GCF_048569485.1 Anomaloglossus baeobatrachus | reverse complement strand
GCCGGTTTAGTATACTTAATGAAAGTACTAATTCTTTCATAGGCCGCCCATTCTTAGTATTTGACGTTCAGGTAACAACAGGTAACTTTATTTGGAGTGGAAGCAGAGAGATAACACCAGATGCCAATTGTAGATCCTCTCACACCTGTGGTCACTGCAGCATCTGACTCCACTTTGTCCAAAAGGGATCTATTCCATTCAATTACACATGATCTAGATTAGACTGACAACAAGATACTGCACGGGACATAGCAGAGTTGGTGAAGTTGAGTGGTGATGAGTTTGCTATTTGGATGAATAAAGCAAGTAAAAAGTGTGTTAGATAAAAATTCATTTCAATTCGCTAATCGGGCTAATATGAATCAGGTGAATCGAGTTCTGCTTTTGGAAACTGGGTTAAGAAGGGGTGCACCGTTCCTGGAGGTACTGCAATACCAGGTCAATGCGTGGAGTGGACAGAGCAAGCTCTTTTTCCATCTCCCTGTTCTAAAAATCCATTTAATATATGGTCCCCAGATAGGGGACGTATCAGATATTAAACTGATAAGAACAGATACTACACTTGATCTTAGCCAAAAGGCCGAGAAGCGATAACCAGAATTGGTTTGGGCCTCGAGTGGCACCCTGGCCTATGCCGGACACATCTTAGGGAGAGAGAGCGAGAGGGAGACAAACCCACGCCTACACAAGACATTTTGTCACCCAAGCCAACCCTTGAAAAGGCTGCTTTGCAGAGCAAAAACAAGAAGAATGGTGCGTTTTGCAGCCGCCGCCCACTGCAATGAATCTGAATAACTCCTCCTTTAGGGCGCAAGCAACTCCCCTCCCCCTTGCAGTCTTTCCAATTCACGATACAAAAAGACGGACAGGACAGGTTGCCTGACTTTCCGTCACTGCCACCCTTTGCCATCCTTACCCGTAGAAAGCCCTTTCATCATCCCCAAACCCTAATCTTTTCCCTTTCCTTCCCAGCCCCCAAACCCTGCACTCTGTACCTTTCTCACCACCCGCTTCCCTTCTCCTGTCATCCCCCTACCACCCGGGAAAAAAAGAGATTGCCCCCTCCTTCCACTAGCCCACCCTCCCACCCAAAGAACAACTTCTTCTGCGCAGCTTGTTTTCTAGGCAGCAGCGCTATTGTGATGTCATCGGGGGGCATTGTGACAAGCCGCCAGTGTTCCGTCTCTTCATGTTGTGCACTGTTCAAACCGAAAATACATCAACAGGCAGGCTACAGAAAAGCTTACTAACAAAGGTTAGAGAGGGGCTTTCTCAGAGGGCTTTTTACAGTTTGTCTATTCCCAATTAGCCGGTTTAGTATACTTAATGAAAGTACTAATTCTTTCATAGGCCGCCCATTCTTAGTATTTGACGTTCAGGTAACAACAGGTAACTTTATTTGGAGTGGAAGCAGAGAGATAACACCAGATGCCAATTGTAGATCCTCTCACACCTGTGGTCACTGCAGCATCTGACTCCACTTTGTCCAAAAGGGATCTATTCCATTCAATTACACATGATCTAGATTAGACTGACAACAAGATACTGCACGGGACATAGCAGAGTTGGTGAAGTTGAGTGGTGATGAGTTTGCTATTTGGATGAATAAAGCAAGTAAAAAGTGTGTTAGATAAAAATTCATTTCAATTCGCTAATCGGGCTAATATGAATCAGGTGAATCGAGTTCTGCTTTTGGAAACTGGGTTAAGAAGGGGTGCACCGTTCCTGGAGGTACTGCAATACCAGGTCAATGCGTGGAGTGGACAGAGCAAGCTCTTTTTCCATCTCCCTGTTCTAAAAATCCATTTAATATATGGTCCCCAGATAGGGGACGTATCAGATATTAAACTGATAAGAACAGATACTACACTTGATCTTAGCCAAAAGGCCGAGAAGCGATAACCAGAATTGGTTTGGGCCTCGAGTGGCACCCTGGCCTATGCCGGACACATCTTAGGGAGAGAGAGCGAGAGGGAGACAAACCCACGCCTACACAAGACATTTTGTCACCCAAGCCAACCCTTGAAAAGGCTGCTTTGCAGAGCAAAAACAAGAAGAATGGTGCGTTTTGCAGCCGCCGCCCACTGCAATGAATCTGAATAACTCCTCCTTTAGGGCGCAAGCAACTCCCCTCCCCCTTGCAGTCTTTCCAATTCACGATACAAAAAGACGGACAGGACAGGTTGCCTGACTTTCCGTCACTGCCACCCTTTGCCATCCTTACCCGTAGAAAGCCCTTTCATCATCCCCAAACCCTAATCTTTTCCCTTTCCTTCCCAGCCCCCAAACCCTGCCCTCTGTACCTTTCTCACCACCCGCTTCCCTTCTCCTGTCATCCCCCTACCACCCGGGAAAAAAAGAGATTGCCCCCTCCTTCCACTAGCCCACCCTCCCACCCAAAGAACAACTTCTTCTGCGCAGCTTGTTTTCTAGGCAGCAGCGCTATTGTGATGTCATCGGGGGGCATTGTGACAAGCCGCCAGTGTTCCGTCTCTTCATGTTGTGCACTGTTCAAACCGAAAATACATCAACAGGCAGGCTACAGAAAAGCTTACTAACAAAGGTTAGAGAGGGGCTTTCTCAGAGGGCTTTTTACAGTTTGTCTATTCCCAATTAGCCGGTTTAGTATACTTAATGAAAGTACTAATTCTTTCATAGGCCGCCCATTCTTAGTATTTGACGTTCAGGTAACAACAGGTAACTTTATTTGGAGTGGAAGCAGAGAGATAACACCAGATGCCAATTGTAGATCCTCTCACACCTGTGGTCACTGCAGCATCTGACTCCACTTTGTCCAAAAGGGATCTATTCCATTCAATTACACATGATCTAGATTAGACTGACAACAAGATACTGCACGGGACATAGCAGAGTTGGTGAAGTTGAGTGGTGATGAGTTTGCTATTTGGATGAATAAAGCAAGTAAAAAGTGTGTTAGATAAAAATTCATTTCAATTCGCTAATCGGGCTAATATGAATCAGGTGAATCGAGTTCTGCTTTTGGAAACTGGGTTAAGAAGGGGTGCACCGTTCCTGGAGGTACTGCAATACCAGGTCAATGCGTGGAGTGGACAGAGCAAGCTCTTTTTCCATCTCCCTGTTCTAAAAATCCATTTAATATATGGTCCCCAGATAGGGGACGTATCAGATATTAAACTGATAAGAACAGATACTACACTTGATCTTAGCCAAAAGGCCGAGAAGCGATAACCAGAATTGGTTTGGGCCTCGAGTGGCACCCTGGCCTATGCCGGACACATCTTAGGGAGAGAGAGCGAGAGGGAGACAAACCCACGCCTACACAAGACATTTTGTCACCCAAGCCAACCCTTGAAAAGGCTGCTTTGCAGAGCAAAAACAAGAAGAATGGTGCGTTTTGCAGCCGCCGCCCACTGCAATGAATCTGAATAACTCCTCCTTTAGGGCGCAAGCAACTCCCCTCCCCCTTGCAGTCTTTCCAATTCACGATACAAAAAGACGGACAGGACAGGTTGCCTGACTTTCCGTCACTGCCACCCTTTGCCATCCTTACCCGTAGAAAGCCCTTTCATCATCCCCAAACCCTAATCTTTTCCCTTTCCTTCCCAGCCCCCAAACCCTGCCCTCTGTACCTTTCTCACCACCCGCTTCCCTTCTCCTGTCATCCCCCTACCACCCGGGAAAAAAAGAGATTGCCCCCTCCTTCCACTAGCCCACCCTCCCACCCAAAGAACAACTTCTTCTGCGCAGCTTGTTTTCTAGGCAGCAGCGCTATTGTGATGTCATCGGGGGGCATTGTGACAAGCCGCCAGTGTTCCGTCTCTTCATGTTGTGCACTGTTCAAACCGAAAATACATCAACAGGCAGGCTACAGAAAAGCTTACTAACAAAGGTTAGAGAGGGGCTTTCTCAGAGGGCTTTTTACAGTTTGTCTATTCCCAATTAGCCGGTTTAGTATACTTAATGAAAGTACTAATTCTTTCATAGGCCGCCCATTCTTAGTATTTGACGTTCAGGTAACAACAGGTAACTTTATTTGGAGTGGAAGCAGAGAGATAACACCAGATGCCAATTGTAGATCCTCTCACACCTGTGGTCACTGCAGCATCTGACTCCACTTTGTCCAAAAGGGATCTATTCCATTCAATTACACATGATCTAGATTAGACTGACAACAAGATACTGCACGGGACATAGCAGAGTTGGTGAAGTTGAGTGGTGATGAGTTTGCTATTTGGATGAATAAAGCAAGTAAAAAGTGTGTTAGATAAAAATTCATTTCAATTCGCTAATCGGGCTAATATGAATCAGGTGAATCGAGTTCTGCTTTTGGAAACTGGGTTAAGAAGGGGTGCACCATTCCTGGAGGTACTGCAATACCAGGTCAATGCGTGGAGTGGACAGAGCAAGCTCTTTTTCCATCTCCCTGTTCTAAAAAATCCATTTAATATATGGTCCCCAGATAGGGGACGTATCAGATATTAAACTGATAAGAACAGATACTACACTTGATCTTAGCCAAAAGGCCGAGAAGCGATAACCAGAATTGGTTTGGGCCTCGAGTGGCACCCTGGCCTATGCCGGACACATCTTAGGGAGAGAGAGCGAGAGGGAGACAAACCCACGCCTACACAAGACATTTTGTCACCCAAGCCAACCCTTGAAAAGGCTGCTTTGCAGAGCAAAAACAAGAAGAATGGTGCGTTTTGCAGCCGCCGCCCACTGCAATGAATCTGAATAACTCCTCCTTTAGGGCGCAAGCAACTCCCCTCCCCCTTGCAGTCTTTCCAATTCACGATACAAAAAGACGGACAGGACAGGTTGCCTGACTTTCCGTCACTGCCACCCTTTGCCATCCTTACCCGTAGAAAGCCCTTTCATCATCCCCAAACCCTAATCTTTTCCCTTTCCTTCCCAGCCCCCAAACCCTGCCCTCTGTACCTTTCTCACCACCCGCTTCCCTTCTCCTGTCATCCCCCTACCACCCGGGAAAAAAAGAGATTGCCCCCTCCTTCCACTAGCCCACCCTCCCACCCAAAGAACAACTTCTTCTGCGCAGCTTGTTTTCTAGGCAGCAGCGCTATTGTGATGTCATCGGGGGGCATTGTGACAAGCCGCCAGTGTTCCGTCTCTTCATGTTGTGCACTGTTCAAACCGAAAATACATCAACAGGCAGGCTACAGAAAAGCTTACTAACAAAGGTTAGAGAGGGGCTTTCTCAGAGGGCTTTTTACAGTTTGTCTATTCCCAATTAGCCGGTTTAGTATACTTAATGAAAGTACTAATTCTTTCATAGGCCGCCCATTCTTAGTATTTGACGTTCAGGTAACAACAGGTAACTTTATTTGGAGTGGAAGCAGAGAGATAACACCAGATGCCAATTGTAGATCCTCTCACACCTGTGGTCACTGCAGCATCTGACTCCACTTTGTCCAAAAGGGATCTATTCCATTCAATTACACATGATCTAGATTAGACTGACAACAAGATACTGCACGGGACATAGCAGAGTTGGTGAAGTTGAGTGGTGATGAGTTTGCTATTTGGATGAATAAAGCAAGTAAAAAGTGTGTTAGATAAAAATTCATTTCAATTCGCTAATCGGGCTAATATGAATCAGGTGAATCGAGTTCTGCTTTTGGAAACTGGGTTAAGAAGGGGTGCACCGTTCCTGGAGGTACTGCAATACCAGGTCAATGCGTGGAGTGGACAGAGCAAGCTCTTTTTCCATCTCCCTGTTCTAAAAATCCATTTAATATATGGTCCCCAGATAGGGGACGTATCAGATATTAAACTGATAAGAACAGATTGATTTAACAGCATCTTTATTATCATGCACTACTCACAAAAAGGTAACAAACCGTGTACAGTGCCGCAGCCCCGTACACACAGAACTATACAATCCTTCTTACATAGCCATAGAGTACGACGCACTAAACTATACATCACACTCCTATGCTTATCCATAACACTCAAGCTGAAAGAAAAAGTTAGACAATAAATAACGACGAACCGGCGATTGGGGGATGGGGGTAGGGGAAAAGGGGGATAGGGTGGGGAAATCACAGGCCCGAAGCTTTATTGAAAGACGCACATAACGGGAAAAGGAGGGAGGGGGCATGGAAGAGGTCTAAACCTCCTCCTCGGCGCTGTCGTCCGGACTGTCCATGATGGAATAGTCTCTGAGCAGGCTGTGGATCAGCCTGCGGCAATCCTGGATAGACATCCTCTCCCTCTTCAAGATGAGCCGGTTCCTGGCGACCCAAATAGCGTCCTTAAAGCAGTTCATAAGGCGCCAAGCCTCCTGGATGGCTCCAACGGTGTGAGTCCCAGGGAAGAGTCCATAAAGTACGGAATGGTACGATAGGCTCCCTCTGGGGACGGAGTTCCTCAGGTCATCCTCCAGGGCAACCAACAGGCGCTGTGCGAAACGGCAGTCCCAAAAGGCGTGCAGCGATGTTTCCTCCACGAAGGGGCACCTTGGGCAGTACCGGGTTTTGCACAGGTTCCGGGCGTGCATGAATGACCGGACGGGCAGTCCGCCCTGTATCGCCATCCATGACAAGTCCTTGTGCCCGTTGGTCAATCCAGCCGATGACACGTTTGTCCAAACAGTCTCCAGTGTGTCGTGATGAAGTCCTGGAATGTTCTCCATTTCGTCCTTGGCTCTGATGAGTTTGTGGATAGTCTTTGGCTTCCACAAATCAGGCTTGAGTCCCTCCAGTTGGTGTTCCCTCACAAACCGAACCACGTCTCCGTAGAACCATGGCGCCGTCCAGTTGTAGGGGAAGGAGCTGTCCCACTTGTCCCAGCCTAACCGTCTCCAAAGGGGGAGCAGGAAGAAGCGAGACATGGACCCACCCGCGGAACCTCTCTTGACTCGCAGAGTTCGGCGAACGCAGTCACATACGAAGGAGGATCGCAGGAGGGTGGGGATATCGGGTACGCCCTTCCCACCCTTGCGAGGATCCTTGTACATGATGCTCCGCTTTACTCTGTCCATCTTGGATCCCCAGACAAAACGAAACACCGTCCTGGTAATGGCCCTGCACACGGTGGCAAGGGGGGGCCAGGCCTGGGCCGTGTACTGCAGCACGGGCAGTACCTCGTTACGCAGGACCAGTGCTTTGCCCTCACAGGTGAGGCGTCTGAGGCTCCACAGACCGATCCGTTGGGTGATCTTGGTCAAGCGTTCCTCCCAGGACTTGAGGGCTGCTCCTTCCTTCCCGAACCAGACTCCAAGAACCTTGATGAAATCCGGCTGGATGCTGAAAGGGAAGGGGGCGGAAGAGGCCGGCTGCCAGTCCCCGAAGAGCATGGCTTCCGACTTCCCGCAGTTGACTTTGGCTCCCGAAGCCCGTCCGAAGGTCTCACAGGTCTGGACGAGGGTGTCGACTGAGCGCCGGTCCGCGCAGAAGACGGTCACGTCGTCCATGTAGAGCGAGCACTTGACCTCGAAGCGTTCTGGTCCTGGTGCGGTGATCCCTCTGATCTCTCCATTCCGCCGGATAGCCTCTGCAAAGAGTTCTATAACACAAACAAAAAGAAGAGGTGACAGAGGACAGCCTTGTCTGACCCCTGAGAGGACCGGGAAGGGGTCAGTCTTCCAGCCGTTCACCAACACCGAGCTGTGAATATCAAAATACATTAGTTGGACATACAAGCAAAACATGTTACCCAAACCTAACCTGTGCAGAGCTTTGCCCAGGAACTCATGGGAAACACGGTCGAAGGCCTTTTCCTGATCCAACGAGATCAGGGCTGCGTGCACCCGGCGGGCTTTGATGTACTCGACCGTGTCCCGCATGAGAGCCAGGCTGTCTGCGATGCGACGTCCGGGGATGCCGCAGGTCTGATCCGGGTGGATGATCCGTCCGATAACAGTCTTCAATCTCGTTGCCATCGTCTTGGCCAGGATCTTGTAGTCGACGTTCAGAAGGGTGATGGGACGCCAATTCTTCAGGTCGCACCTCTCTCCTTTACGCTTGTACAGGATCGTGACCATTCCTTCCCTCAGAGATGGAGGCATTCTGCCCTCCACCACCATCTCCTCATACAGCCCTAACAGGTCCGGACAGATTAGGTCTCCCAGCGCTACATAGAGCTCTGCTGGGAGGCCGTCACTGCCCGGTGTCCTGCCAGAACTAAAGGATTTGGCGGCCGAGAGCAGCTCGTCCACCGTCAGAGGAACATCCATGGCCGCCGCGTCTGCAGGGTCAAGATGGTTAGTGATACCTGACAGGAACTTATCGGCGGCCTCGGGGTCAGTAGTCTTGCGGGCGTAGAGTTCGCTGTAGAAGTCGCTGACGACCTTCATCACGTTCTCTTTCCCGCGTCGCATGTTTCCACTCTCGTCTCGTAGTTCATTCATGGGCGTGTGACCGGCGTGGAGTTTCCTGAAAAAGAACGAGTTACATTTCTCACCCTTCTCCAGGTTCTCCACTTTGGAACGGAAGACAATTCGCTCGGACTCCTCCTCGAAGTGCCTTTTCAGGCTCCTCTTAGTCTCCTCCAGCTCCTCTCTCACGTCCCAGCCGCATCGAAGAAGGTCCTGCAGGGAACGCAGCTCACGCTGGAGTCTCCTGAAGTCCCTCCTCTTCAGGCACGCCTGTTGTTGACTCTTTGCCTGAAAGAAGAAACGGAACTCGAGTTTAACGTATTCCCACCAGTCAGAAACAGACTGGAAGCCCGCCTTGTAGGCCCGCCACGTGGAGTAGGCAGCTCTAAGCTCCTCCAGAATCTCACCCTTTTCCAGCAGAGAGCAGTTCAGCTTCCAGGAGCCCGGGCCAATGGGGAAGCCCTGGCCCAGCACACCTTGAAAGTGAATGGCTCTGTGGTCAGAGAAGAAGCAGGGGACCATCGAGTGCCCACTCCGCCCAACCGCCCGAGAGGTAAACACAAAGTCAATCCTGGAACGCAGCGAGCCATCGGATCGGCACCATGAATAGTTCACGGATCCGTGTCCGATGGAGCCAACAACGTCCACAAGAGAGGCTTCGGTCACCATCTCAATGAGCAGTTTGGATGTGACGTCCAACTTGGCAGCCGTTCCAGAACTGCGTCCATCCTCCTCAATCGGGCAGTTGAAATCCCCGGCCATCACTACCGTCCTGGCGGTAGCGAGCTGAGGGCGCAGGGCTTGGAGGAGCTCCAGTCGATCGCTCTTCACAGGAGAAGCATACACATTGATGAACCTGACAGGTTCTCCCGCCCAGGTGCCATCCACGAGCAGTAACCTGCCGCAGACGATTTCCTGAACAGAGTCCAATGTGAAGGCGCTTCCCCTGATCAGCACGGCGACCCCCGCGGACCTACAGTCGCCCCCGCCAGACCAGTAGGATGGGCCATGGGTCCACTCCCTGGCCAGATGGTTGAAGGACCTAGAGGAGGGAAGGGAGCATTCCTGCAGGAAAAATACATCACTAGACTGAGTGTTAAGGAACGCAAAAATTGTCTGACGTCGGAACTTGTCTCTGATGCTCCTAACATTAATGGAAAAGATGTTAATGTTAGCAGTCATTGGAGGAAAGAGAAAGTTAGAGCAGGCGGTGTGCCTTAGTTACCACTCCGGTCGGGCGGTTCTTCCTCTTTGGCACCTGCTGGTAAGGGTATCTCCAGCAGACCCTCTTCTGCTAGCTGATCAAGCAGGGATGGTGCCTCAGTGGCTTCCGACTCCTCCATTTCTTCTTCGGCCACAAGGGACTCCACCATCTGCTCCAACACGTCCGGTTCTGGGAGGAGGCCATCCTCCTCTTCCTGGGGTGGGTTAAGGTCCACAATGAACAGCTTGGAAGGTTCTGCGACAGGACTATCTTCCACCTTCCTTTTCCTTTGGCCTGTACCTGAGGAGACAAGAGCTGGAAAATCCTCCTCGGTGAAAAGTGCAAGAGTGCTGAGGCCCTCTGCTCTCATGGTCTGGGGAGGGAGAGTGGGCTTTGGGGGGGGGGTGAGGAGACCAGCTGAGGAGTAGGGAAATGAGGTGGAGGTAGTGGAATCCTCAGTAGGGTTGGCCGGGGGGGGAGGGGTTTGGACAGGGGTGACAGGGGGGGGGACCAGGGAGGGGGCAGCAGTTTTCTTACCCTTCTTTTCCCTGGACTCCGTGGCTGCTGGGGCATCGGCTGGAGCCACGGTCGCCGGGTTCTTGGCCGCCTTGTCCTTGGCCTCTGTGGCCTTGGTCGTAGCTGCCTTGGTCGACGAAGCTGTGACTACCCGATACTGGGTCGCCGCGGCAACCCTTGCCCAGGATTTCTCCCGCTGTGGGCAGTCCTTGTAAAGGTGGTCCGCCTTTCCACATAGGTTGCAAGTCTTCTTCTTTGGGCAGTCCTTGGAGCTGTGTCCTGTCACCCGGCAAACCCTGCAGGCGTCCTCCTTGCAGGTCTTCATCGAATGCCCTTTCCCACCACATTTCCTGCAGTTGTGTGGCATGTCCGGGTAGTAGATGAGACCATAGGAGTTTCCCAGAGAGAATGTCGGGGGCAGGTGCTGGAGACCATCCTCGGATGCTGGTTCCCTGTAGAGTCGAACGGTTACTGACCACTTACCCGTCCAGAATCCGTTGCCGTTAAGGATGTGGGATGGCTCCCTCACCACTGTGCAGAGACGTCCCAGGAACGTGGAGATGTCTCTTCCTGGGGTGTGCGGGTTCCGCATGGAGACCGTGATCCTCTTCTCATCCCTCTGTATAGGACAGGATCCTAAAAAAGAATGAAAAGGGGAGTCCGGCATCGCTGCGTTCATCGCCTCCCAGTATCTCCTGCAGGCATTCACCGTGGCAAAGGTTACCAGAAAAATGCCAGTCATGAAGGTCTGGACACTCAGGGTTTCCGCCCTGGAGAAGCCCTGATCCAGAATCATCTTCTTGCAGAACATGTCGCTGGACATGTCCGGCAACCTACCATCCACCGCCTTTAGCTTCAGGGCGACCGTCTGCCGCATCCAAGGCTCCAGGGTTGGAGCCTTTTCAGGCGGCGTCCGGGCTCCCTCCGGCTGGCTGGCGTCGGAGGTAGGGGCCTCTTGGGCCGAAGAAGCCTCTGGATGAGCCTTCCTGGAGGTCCCTGGGTCCTGAGCCTTCCTGGCTGCCTTCTCTGGCTTGCTTGCCATGGCTGGTTCCTGCTTGAGTTCCCGGAGCTGGATCTTGGATTCTTCTCCGGGTGTCTTCTCCCGCTGTGTTCCTCCTCGAAGTTCCTCTGGTCTCCCCAAGTCTTCTCCGAGCCTTCGTCTTCTTGCTTCTTTCTGCCAAGCTCTTCTTCCGTCCGATCTCCCTCTTTCGGTCTCGGCTGGGCTTCGGAGCTTGTCTCCCTGATCGTATCTCGTCAAGTGTAGCTAGCTCAGTTTGTTCTGATAAGAACAGATACTACACTTGATCTTAGCCAAAAGGCCGAGAAGCGATAACCAGAATTGGTTTGGGCCTCGAGTGGCACCCTGGCCTATGCCGGACACATCTTAGGGAGAGAGAGCGAGAGGGAGACAAACCCACGCCTACACAAGACATTTTGTCACCCAAGCCAACCCTTGAAAAGGCTGCTTTGCAGAGCAAAAACAAGAAGAATGGTGCGTTTTGCAGCCGCCGCCCACTGCAATGAATCTGAATAACTCCTCCTTTAGGGCGCAAGCAACTCCCCTCCCCCTTGCAGTCTTTCCAATTCACGATACAAAAAGACGGACAGGACAGGTTGCCTGACTTTCCGTCACTGCCACCCTTTGCCATCCTTACCCGTAGAAAGCCCTTTCATCATCCCCAAACCCTAATCTTTTCCCTTTCCTTCCCAGCCCCCAAACCCTGCCCTCTGTACCTTTCTCACCACCCGCTTCCCTTCTCCTGTCATCCCCCTACCACCCGGGAAAAAAAGAGATTGCCCCCTCCTTCCACTAGCCCACCCTCCCACCCAAAGAACAACTTCTTCTGCGCAGCTTGTTTTCTAGGCAGCAGCGCTATTGTGATGTCATCGGGGGGCATTGTGACAAGCCGCCAGTGTTCCGTCTCTTCATGTTGTGCACTGTTCAAACCGAAAATACATCAACAGGCAGGCTACAGAAAAGCTTACTAACAAAGGTTAGAGAGGGGCTTTCTCAGAGGGCTTTTTACAGTTTGTCTATTCCCAATTAGCCGGTTTAGTATACTTAATGAAAGTACTAATTCTTTCATAGGCCGCCCATTCTTAGTATTTGACGTTCAGGTAACAACAGGTAACTTTATTTGGAGTGGAAGCAGAGAGATAACACCAGATGCCAATTGTAGATCCTCTCACACCTGTGGTCACTGCAGCATCTGACTCCACTTTGTCCAAAAGGGATCTATTCCATTCAATTACACATGATCTAGATTAGACTGACAACAAGATACTGCACGGGACATAGCAGAGTTGGTGAAGTTGAGTGGTGATGAGTTTGCTATTTGGATGAATAAAGCAAGTAAAAAGTGTGTTAGATAAAAATTCATTTCAATTCGCTAATCGGGCTAATATGAATCAGGTGAATCGAGTTCTGCTTTTGGAAACTGGGTTAAGAAGGGGTGCACCGTTCCTGGAGGTACTGCAATACCAGGTCAATGCGTGGAGTGGACAGAGCAAGCTCTTTTTCCATCTCCCTGTTCTAAAAATCCATTTAATATATGGTCCCCAGATAGGGGACGTATCAGATATTAAACTGATAAGAACAGATACTACACTTGATCTTAGCCAAAAGGCCGAGAAGCGATAACCAGAATTGGTTTGGGCCTCGAGTGGCACCCTGGCCTATGCCGGACACATCTTAGGGAGAGAGAGCGAGAGGGAGACAAACCCACGCCTACACAAGACATTTTGTCACCCAAGCCAACCCTTGAAAAGGCTGCTTTGCAGAGCAAAAACAAGAAGAATGGTGCGTTTTGCAGCCGCCGCCCACTGCAATGAATCTGAATAACTCCTCCTTTAGGGCGCAAGCAACTCCCCTCCCCCTTGCAGTCTTTCCAATTCACGATACAAAAAGACGGACAGGACAGGTTGCCTGACTTTCCGTCACTGCCACCCTTTGCCATCCTTACCCGTAGAAAGCCCTTTCATCATCCCCAAACCCTAATCTTTTCCCTTTCCTTCCCAGCCCCCAAACCCTGCCCTCTGTACCTTTCTCACCACCCGCTTCCCTTCTCCTGTCATCCCCCTACCACCCGGGAAAAAAAGAGATTGCCCCCTCCTTCCACTAGCCCACCCTCCCACCCAAAGAACAACTTCTTCTGCGCAGCTTGTTTTCTAGGCAGCAGCGCTATTGTGATGTCATCGGGGGGCATTGTGACAAGCCGCCAGTGTTCCGTCTCTTCATGTTGTGCACTGTTCAAACCGAAAATACATCAACAGGCAGGCTACAGAAAAGCTTACTAACAAAGGTTAGAGAGGGGCTTTCTCAGAGGGCTTTTTACAGTTTGTCTATTCCCAATTAGCCGGTTTAGTATACTTAATGAAAGTACTAATTCTTTCATAGGCCGCCCATTCTTAGTATTTGACGTTCAGGTAACAACAGGTAACTTTATTTGGAGTGGAAGCAGAGAGATAACACCAGATGCCAATTGTAGATCCTCTCACACCTGTGGTCACTGCAGCATCTGACTCCACTTTGTCCAAAAGGGATCTATTCCATTCAATTACACATGATCTAGATTAGACTGACAACAAGATACTGCACGGGACATAGCAGAGTTGGTGAAGTTGAGTGGTGATGAGTTTGCTATTTGGATGAATAAAGCAAGTAAAAAGTGTGTTAGATAAAAATTCATTTCAATTCGCTAATCGGGCTAATATGAATCAGGTGAATCGAGTTCTGCTTTTGGAAACTGGGTTAAGAAGGGGTGCACCGTTCCTGGAGGTACTGCAATACCAGGTCAATGCGTGGAGTGGACAGAGCAAGCTCTTTTTCCATCTCCCTGTTCTAAAAATCCATTTAATATATGGTCCCCAGATAGGGGACGTATCAGATATTAAACTGATAAGAACAGATTTTTTTTTTTTTTTTTTTTTTTTTTTTTTTTGAAGGATGAGTTTGAAAATAAAAAAGTGACCGCCTCTCGTTGCCCAGGTAACCGTCCGTCACAAGGGGGCTATGACATCCTACGATGCACACTCCCCCAAGGACAGCAGTTGTGCAATACCCTGGCACCTTTCAGCACCAACCAAGGTAGTACCCTCCCAAACTACACTTGATCTTAGCCAAAAGGCCGAGAAGCGATAACCAGAATTGGTTTGGGCCTCGAGTGGCACCCTGGCCTATGCCGGACACATCTTAGGGAGAGAGAGCGAGAGGGAGACAAACCCACGCCTACACAAGACATTTTGTCACCCAAGCCAACCCTTGAAAAGGCTGCTTTGCAGAGCAAAAACAAGAAGAATGGTGCGTTTTGCAGCCGCCGCCCACTGCAATGAATCTGAATAACTCCTCCTTTAGGGCGCAAGCAACTCCCCTCCCCCTTGCAGTCTTTCCAATTCACGATACAAAAAGACGGACAGGACAGGTTGCCTGACTTTCCGTCACTGCCACCCTTTGCCATCCTTACCCGTAGAAAGCCCTTTCATCATCCCCAAACCCTAATCTTTTCCCTTTCCTTCCCAGCCCCCAAACCCTGCCCTCTGTACCTTTCTCACCACCCGCTTCCCTTCTCCTGTCATCCCCCTACCACCCGGGAAAAAAAGAGATTGCCCCCTCCTTCCACTAGCCCACCCTCCCACCCAAAGAACAACTTCTTCTGCGCAGCTTGTTTTCTAGGCAGCAGCGCTATTGTGATGTCATCGGGGGGCATTGTGACAAGCCGCCAGTGTTCCGTCTCTTCATGTTGTGCACTGTTCAAACCGAAAATACATCAACAGGCAGACTACAGAAAAGCTTACTAACAAAGGTTAGAGAGGGGCTTTCTCAGAGGGCTTTTTACAGTTTGTCTATTCCCAATTAGCCGGTTTAGTATACTTAATGAAAGTACTAATTCTTTCATAGGCCGCCCATTCTTAGTATTTGACGTTCAGGTAACAACAGGTAACTTTATTTGGAGTGGAAGCAGAGAGATAACACCAGATGCCAATTGTAGATCCTCTCACACCTGTGGTCACTGCAGCATCTGACTCCACTTTGTCCAAAAGGGATCTATTCCATTCAATTACACATGATCTAGATTAGACTGACAACAAGATACTGCACGGGACATAGCAGAGTTGGTGAAGTTGAGTGGTGATGAGTTTGCTATTTGGATGAATAAAGCAAGTAAAAAGTGTGTTAGATAAAAATTCATTTCAATTCGCTAATCGGGCTAATATGAATCAGGTGAATCGAGTTCTGCTTTTGGAAACTGGGTTAAGAAGGGGTGCACCGTTCCTGGAGGTACTGCAATACCAGGTCAATGCGTGGAGTGGACAGAGCAAGCTCTTTTTCCATCTCCCTGTTCTAAAAATCCATTTAATATATGGTCCCCAGATAGGGGACGTATCAGATATTAAACTGATAAGAACAGATACTACACTTGATCTTAGCCAAAAGGCCGAGAAGCGATAACCAGAATTGGTTTGGGCCTCGAGTGGCACCCTGGCCTATGCCGGACACATCTTAGGGAGAGAGAGCGAGAGGGAGACAAACCCACGCCTACACAAGACATTTTGTCACCCAAGCCAACCCTTGAAAAGGCTGCTTTGCAGAGCAAAAACAAGAAGAATGGTGCGTTTTGCAGCCGCCGCCCACTGCAATGAATCTGAATAACTCCTCCTTTAGGGCGCAAGCAACTCCCCTCCCCCTTGCAGTCTTTCCAATTCACGATACAAAAAGACGGACAGGACAGGTTGCCTGACTTTCCGTCACTGCCACCCTTTGCCATCCTTACCCGTAGAAAGCCCTTTCATCATCCCCAAACCCTAATCTTTACCCTTTCCTTCCCAGCCCCCAAACCCTGCCCTCTGTACCTTTCTCACCACCCGCTTCCCTTCTCCTGTCATCCCCCTACCACCCGGGAAAAAAAGAGATTGCCCCCTCCTTCCACTAGCCCACCCTCCCACCCAAAGAACAACTTCTTCTGCGCAGCTTGTTTTCTAGGCAGCAGCGCTATTGTGATGTCATCGGGGGGCATTGTGACAAGCCGCCAGTGTTCCGTCTCTTCATGTTGTGCACTGTTCAAACCGAAAATACATCAACAGGCAGGCTACAGAAAAGCTTACTAACAAAGGTTAGAGAGGGGCTTTCTCAGAGGGCTTTTTACAGTTTGTCTATTCCCAATTAGCCGGTTTAGTATACTTAATGAAAGTACTAATTCTTTCATAGGCCGCCCATTCTTAGTATTTGACGTTCAGGTAACAACAGGTAACTTTATTTGGAGTGGAAGCAGAGAGATAACACCAGATGCCAATTGTAGATCCTCTCACACCTGTGGTCACTGCAGCATCTGACTCCACTTTGTCCAAAAGGGATCTATTCCATTCAATTACACATGATCTAGATTAGACTGACAACAAGATACTGCACGGGACATAGCAGAGTTGGTGAAGTTGAGTGGTGATGAGTTTGCTATTTGGATGAATAAAGCAAGTAAAAAGTGTGTTAGATAAAAATTCATTTCAATTCGCTAATCGGGCTAATATGAATCAGGTGAATCGAGTTCTGCTTTTGGAAACTGGGTTAAGAAGGGGTGCACCGTTCCTGGAGGTACTGCAATACCAGGTCAATGCGTGGAGTGGACAGAGCAAGCTCTTTTTCCATCTCCCTGTTCTAAAAATCCATTTAATATATGGTCCCCAGATAGGGGACGTATCAGATATTAAACTGATAAGAACAGATTTTTGATTTAATGAAGCTTTCCAAAGCACCGCAAAAAATGCATGACCGAAGTCACACCAAAAACAGTGCAAAGGCTAGGATTCGTGTGGACCCCTCCGTGAGGAGAGGGTCCCCAAAAATCAACCCCGTCCCTCCGAGCCAGAAGGCCACAGCAAGGGTCAGGGATCTTCGGTGCTCCCCCAAGCCGAAGCCTGGTTGAGCCTTGTCGTTGCTCCCAGCGTCCATCCAGGCATCTTACCCAAGTGGAGTAGAGAGCTACTAGTTGTTGGTTTCGCAGCCGAAACTGCCCGGACCGTCAACCGGTGTTGGTTTCTCAGCCCAAGGCTAACCGGACCTCCAACCGGGTGTTGGTTTCTCAGCCGAAGCTGACCCGGACCTCCAACCGGGTGTTGGTTTCTCAGCCGAAGCTGACCCGGACCTCCAACCGGGTGTTGGTTTCTCAGCCGAAGCTGACCCGGACCTCCAACCGGGTGTTGGTTTCTCAGCCGAAGCTGACCCGGACCTCCAACCGGGTGTTGGTTTCTCAGCCCAAAGCTGAACGGACCTCCGACCATGATTATAAAAATTTCCCTTCCTAGCCAGAAGGCCGGGATAGAGCAATATGCTCAGAAAGAATGAAAGGGCAAGGTACGGTGTGCTACAGAGCCCAAGGCTCGCCGGGGTCCCAAGCCAGCAAGCTCAGACTCACTCCAGGGTCGTCAATCCTGGGGCACATTGCACCATAGCCCCCACACTTACTCAGTCTAATAGCCTCGATCCTGGTAGGGCCATGGTTTCCTCTAGATGGATATACTATCCTCCCAAAGTACTAACAAGCGCAACCTTCCAGTGTGCATTGCATCATTGTACTAAGGTGGCCGGAGCCTTAAACCACCTTTTCGAACGATACTACACTTGATCTTAGCCAAAAGGCCGAGAAGCGATAACCAGAATTGGTTTGGGCCTCGAGTGGCACCCTGGCCTATGCCGGACACATCTTAGGGAGAGAGAGCGAGAGGGAGACAAACCCACGCCTACACAAGACATTTTGTCACCCAAGCCAACCCTTGAAAAGGCTGCTTTGCAGAGCAAAAACAAGAAGAATGGTGCGTTTTGCAGCCGCCGCCCACTGCAATGAATCTGAATAACTCCTCCTTTAGGGCGCAAGCAACTCCCCTCCCCCTTGCAGTCTTTCCAATTCACGATACAAAAAGACGGACAGGACAGGTTGCCTGACTTTCCGTCACTGCCACCCTTTGCCATCCTTACCCGTAGAAAGCCCTTTCATCATCCCCAAACCCTAATCTTTTCCCTTTCCTTCCCAGCCCCCAAACCCTGCCCTCTGTACCTTTCTCACCACCCGCTTCCCTTCTCCTGTCATCCCCCTACCACCCGGGAAAAAAAGAGATTGCCCCCTCCTTCCACTAGCCCACCCTCCCACCCAAAGAACAACTTCTTCTGCGCAGCTTGTTTTCTAGGCAGCAGCGCTATTGTGATGTCATCGGGGGGCATTGTGACAAACCGCCAGTGTTCCGTCTCTTCATGTTGTGCACTGTTCAAACCGAAAATACATCAACAGGCAGGCTACAGAAAAGCTTACTAACAAAGGTTAGAGAGGGGCTTTCTCAGAGGGCTTTTTACAGTTTGTCTATTCCCAATTAGCCGGTTTAGTATACTTAATGAAAGTACTAATTCTTTCATAGGCCGCCCATTCTTAGTATTTGACGTTCAGGTAACAACAGGTAACTTTATTTGGAGTGGAAGCAGAGAGATAACACCAGATGCCAATTGTAGATCCTCTCACACCTGTGGTCACTGCAGCATCTGACTCCACTTTGTCCAAAAGGGATCTATTCCATTCAATTACACATGATCTAGATTAGACTGACAACAAGATACTGCACGGGACATAGCAGAGTTGGTGAAGTTGAGTGGTGATGAGTTTGCTATTTGGATGAATAAAGCAAGTAAAAAGTGTGTTAGATAAAAATTCATTTCAATTCGCTAATCGGGCTAATATGAATCAGGTGAATCGAGTTCTGCTTTTGGAAACTGGGTTAAGAAGGGGTGCACCGTTCCTGGAGGTACTGCAATACCAGGTCAATGCGTGGAGTGGACAGAGCAAGCTCTTTTTCCATCTCCCTGTTCTAAAAATCCATTTAATATATGGTCCCCAGATAGGGGACGTATCAGATATTAAACTGATAAGAACAGATACTACACTTGATCTTAGCCAAAAGGCCGAGAAGCGATAACCAGAATTGGTTTGGGCCTCGAGTGGCACCCTGGCCTATGCCGGACACATCTTAGGGAGAGAGAGCGAGAGGGAGACAAACCCACGCCTACACAAGACATTTTGTCACCCAAGCCAACCCTTGAAAAGGCTGCTTTGCAGAGCAAAAACAAGAAGAATGGTGCGTTTTGCAGCCGCCGCCCACTGCAATGAATCTGAATAACTCCTCCTTTAGGGCGCAAGCAACTCCCCTCCCCCTTGCAGTCTTTCCAATTCACGATACAAAAAGACGGACAGGACAGGTTGCCTGACTTTCCGTCACTGCCACCCTTTGCCATCCTTACCCGTAGAAAGCCCTTTCATCATCCCCAAACCCTAATCTTTTCCCTTTCCTTCCCAGCCCCCAAACCCTGCCCTCTGTACCTTTCTCACCACCCGCTTCCCTTCTCCTGTCATCCCCCTACCACCCGGGAAAAAAAGAGATTGCCCCCTCCTTCCACTAACCCACCCTCCCACCCAAAGAACAACTTCTTCTGCGCAGCTTGTTTTCTAGGCAGCAGCGCTATTGTGATGTCATCGGGGGGCATTGTGACAAGCCGCCAGTGTTCCGTCTCTTCATGTTGTGCACTGTTCAAACCGAAAATACATCAACAGGCAGGCTACAGAAAAGCTTACTAACAAAGGTTAGAGAGGGGCTTTCTCAGAGGGCTTTTTACAGTTTGTCTATTCCCAATTAGCCGGTTTAGTATACTTAATGAAAGTACTAATTCTTTCATAGGCCGCCCATTCTTAGTATTTGACGTTCAGGTAACAACAGGTAACTTTATTTGGAGTGGAAGCAGAGAGATAACACCAGATGCCAATTGTAGATCCTCTCACACCTGTGGTCACTGCAGCATCTGACTCCACTTTGTCCAAAAGGGATCTATTCCATTCAATTACACATGATCTAGATTAGACTGACAACAAGATACTGCACGGGACATAGCAGAGTTGGTGAAGTTGAGTGGTGATGAGTTTGCTATTTGGATGAATAAAGCAAGTAAAAAGTGTGTTAGATAAAAATTCATTTCAATTCGCTAATCGGGCTAATATGAATCAGGTGAATCGAGTTCTGCTTTTGGAAACTGGGTTAAGAAGGGGTGCACCGTTCCTGGAGGTACTGCAATACCAGGTCAATGCGTGGAGTGGACAGAGCAAGCTCTTTTTCCATCTCCCTGTTCTAAAAATCCATTTAATATATGGTCCCCAGATAGGGGACGTATCAGATATTAAACTGATAAGAACAGATACTACACTTGATCTTAGCCAAAAGGCCGAGAAGCGATAACCAGAATTGGTTTGGGCCTCGAGTGGCACCCTGGCCTATGCCGGACACATCTTAGGGAGAGAGAGCGAGAGGGAGACAAACCCACGCCTACACAAGACATTTTGTCACCCAAGCCAACCCTTGAAAAGGCTGCTTTGCAGAGCAAAAACAAGAAGAATGGTGCGTTTTGCAGCCGCCGCCCACTGCAATGAATCTGAATAACTCCTCCTTTAGGGCGCAAGCAACTCCCCTCCCCCTTGCAGTCTTTCCAATTCACGATACAAAAAGACGGACAGGACAGGTTGCCTGACTTTCCGTCACTGCCACCCTTTGCCATCCTTACCCGTAGAAAGCCCTTTCATCATCCCCAAACCCTAATCTTTTCCCTTTCCTTCCCAGCCCCCAAACCCTGCCCTCTGTACCTTTCTCACCACCCGCTTCCCTTCTCCTGTCATCCCCCTACCACCCGGGAAAAAAAGAGATTGCCCCCTCCTTCCACTAGCCCACCCTCCCACCCAAAGAACAACTTCTTCTGCGCAGCTTGTTTTCTAGGCAGCAGCGCTATTGTGATGTCATCGGGGGGCATTGTGACAAGCCGCCAGTGTTCCGTCTCTTCATGTTGTGCACTGTTCAAACCGAAAATACATCAACAGGCAGGCTACAGAAAAGCTTACTAACAAAGGTTAGAGAGGGGCTTTCTCAGAGGGCTTTTTACAGTTTGTCTATTCCCAATTAGCCGGTTTAGTATACTTAATGAAAGTACTAATTCTTTCATAGGCCGCCCATTCTTAGTATTTGACGTTCAGGTAACAACAGGTAACTTTATTTGGAGTGGAAGCAGAGAGATAACACCAGATGCCAATTGTAGATCCTCTCACACCTGTGGTCACTGCAGCATCTGACTCCACTTTGTCCAAAAGGGATCTATTCCATTCAATTACACATGATCTAGATTAGACTGACAACAAGATACTGCACGGGACATAGCAGAGTTGGTGAAGTTGAGTGGTGATGAGTTTGCTATTTGGATGAATAAAGCAAGTAAAAAGTGTGTTAGATAAAAATTCATTTCAATTCGCTAATCGGGCTAATATGAATCAGGTGAATCGAGTTCTGCTTTTGGAAACTGGGTTAAGAAGGGGTGCACCGTTCCTGGAGGTACTGCAATACCAGGTCAATGCGTGGAGTGGACAGAGCAAGCTCTTTTTCCATCTCCCTGTTCTAAAAATCCATTTAATATATGGTCCCCAGATAGGGGACGTATCAGATATTAAACTGATAAGAACAGATGAGATTTCATCCGCAAATTTCAGAAAACGGTCATCGGCCACCACACAAAAGCGCAGTGCCGCAGGTGATCGCCTCCCGAGCCCAGGAACCACCAGCCATAAGGGGACGTAAGCACCAAAAGGCGCAACAATCCCCGAGGCCGGCGGTTGTGCAAGCCCGGGCTCCTCCCAGCCAAGACCAAGGCAAACCCAATGAAGGGACTACACTTGATCTTAGCCAAAAGGCCGAGAAGCGATAACCAGAATTGGTTTGGGCCTCGAGTGGCACCCTGGCCTATGCCGGACACATCTTAGGGAGAGAGAGCGAGAGGGAGACAAACCCACGCCTACACAAGACATTTTGTCACCCAAGCCAACCCTTGAAAAGGCTGCTTTGCAGAGCAAAAACAAGAAGAATGGTGCGTTTTGCAGCCGCCGCCCACTGCAATGAATCTGAATAACTCCTCCTTTAGGGCGCAAGCAACTCCCCTCCCCCTTGCAGTCTTTCCAATTCACGATACAAAAAGACGGACAGGACAGGTTGCCTGACTTTCCGTCACTGCCACCCTTTGCCATCCTTACCCGTAGAAAGCCCTTTCATCATCCCCAAACCCTAATCTTTTCCCTTTCCTTCCCAGCCCCCAAACCCTGCCCTCTGTACCTTTCTCACCACCCGCTTCCCTTCTCCTGTCATCCCCCTACCACCCGGGAAAAAAAGAGATTGCCCCCTCCTTCCACTAGCCCACCCTCCCACCCAAAGAACAACTTCTTCTGCGCAGCTTGTTTTCTAGGCAGCAGCGCTATTGTGATGTCATCGGGGGGCATTGTGACAAGCCGCCAGTGTTCCGTCTCTTCATGTTGTGCACTGTTCAAACCGAAAATACATCAACAGGCAGGCTACAGAAAAGCTTACTAACAAAGGTTAGAGAGGGGCTTTCTCAGAGGGCTTTTTACAGTTTGTCTATTCCCAATTAGCCGGTTTAGTATACTTAATGAAAGTACTAATTCTTTCATAGGCCGCCCATTCTTAGTATTTGACGTTCAGGTAACAACAGGTAACTTTATTTGGAGTGGAAGCAGAGAGATAACACCAGATGCCAATTGTAGATCCTCTCACACCTGTGGTCACTGCAGCATCTGACTCCACTTTGTCCAAAAGGGATCTATTCCATTCAATTACACATGATCTAGATTAGACTGACAACAAGATACTGCACGGGACATAGCAGAGTTGGTGAAGTTGAGTGGTGATGAGTTTGCTATTTGGATGAATAAAGCAAGTAAAAAGTGTGTTAGATAAAAATTCATTTCAATTCGCTAATCGGGCTAATATGAATCAGGTGAATCGAGTTCTGCTTTTGGAAACTGGGTTAAGAAGGGGTGCACCGTTCCTGGAGGTACTGCAATACCAGGTCAATGCGTGGAGTGGACAGAGCAAGCTCTTTTTCCATCTCCCTGTTCTAAAAATCCATTTAATATATGGTCCCCAGATAGGGGACGTATCAGATATTAAACTGATAAGAACAGATACTACACTTGATCTTAGCCAAAAGGCCGAGAAGCGATAACCAGAATTGGTTTGGGCCTCGAGTGGCACCCTGGCCTATGCCGGACACATCTTAGGGAGAGAGAGCGAGAGGGAGACAAACCCACGCCTACACAAGACATTTTGTCACCCAAGCCAACCCTTGAAAAGGCTGCTTTGCAGAGCAAAAACAAGAAGAATGGTGCGTTTTGCAGCCGCCGCCCACTGCAATGAATCTGAATAACTCCTCCTTTAGGGCGCAAGCAACTCCCCTCCCCCTTGCAGTCTTTCCAATTCACGATACAAAAAGACGGACAGGACAGGTTGCCTGACTTTCCGTCACTGCCACCCTTTGCCATCCTTACCCGTAGAAAGCCCTTTCATCATCCCCAAACCCTAATCTTTTCCCTTTCCTTCCCAGCCCCCAAACCCTGCCCTCTGTACCTTTCTCACCACCCGCTTCCCTTCTCCTGTCATCCCCCTACCACCCGGGAAAAAAAGAGATTGCCCCCTCCTTCCACTAGCCCACCCTCCCACCCAAAGAACAACTTCTTCTGCGCAGCTTGTTTTCTAGGCAGCAGCGCTATTGTGATGTCATCGGGGGGCATTGTGACAAGCCGCCAGTGTTCCGTCTCTTCATGTTGTGCACTGTTCAAACCGAAAATACATCAACAGGCAGGCTACAGAAAAGCTTACTAACAAAGGTTAGAGAGGGGCTTTCTCAGAGGGCTTTTTACAGTTTGTCTATTCCCAATTAGCCGGTTTAGTATACTTAATGAAAGTACTAATTCTTTCATAGGCCGCCCATTCTTAGTATTTGACGTTCAGGTAACAACAGGTAACTTTATTTGGAGTGGAAGCAGAGAGATAACACCAGATGCCAATTGTAGATCCTCTCACACCTGTGGTCACTGCAGCATCTGACTCCACTTTGTCCAAAAGGGATCTATTCCATTCAATTACACATGATCTAGATTAGACTGACAACAAGATACTGCACGGGACATAGCAGAGTTGGTGAAGTTGAGTGGTGATGAGTTTGCTATTTGGATGAATAAAGCAAGTAAAAAGTGTGTTAGATAAAAATTCATTTCAATTCGCTAATCGGGCTAATATGAATCAGGTGAATCGAGTTCTGCTTTTGGAAACTGGGTTAAGAAGGGGTGCACCGTTCCTGGAGGTACTGCAATACCAGGTCAATGCGTGGAGTGGACAGAGCAAGCTCTTTTTCCATCTCCCTGTTCTAAAAATCCATTTAATATATGGTCCCCAGATAGGGGACGTATCAGATATTAAACTGATAAGAACAGATACTACACTTGATCTTAGCCAAAAGGCCGAGAAGCGATAACCAGAATTGGTTTGGGCCTCGAGTGGCACCCTGGCCTATGCCGGACACATCTTAGGGAGAGAGAGCGAGAGGGAGACAAACCCACGCCTACACAAGACATTTTGTCACCCAAGCCAACCCTTGAAAAGGCTGCTTTGCAGAGCAAAAACAAGAAGAATGGTGCGTTTTGCAGCCGCCGCCCACTGCAATGAATCTGAATAACTCCTCCTTTAGGGCGCAAGCAACTCCCCTCCCCCTTGCAGTCTTTCCAATTCACGATACAAAAAGACGGACAGGACAGGTTGCCTGACTTTCCGTCACTGCCACCCTTTGCCATCCTTACCCGTAGAAAGCCCTTTCATCATCCCCAAACCCTAATCTTTTCCCTTTCCTTCCCAGCCCCCAAACCCTGCCCTCTGTACCTTTCTCACCACCCGCTTCCCTTCTCCTGTCATCCCCCTACCACCCGGGAAAAAAAGAGATTGCCCCCTCCTTCCACTAGCCCACCCTCCCACCCAAAGAACAACTTCTTCTGCGCAGCTTGTTTTCTAGGCAGCAGCGCTATTGTGATGTCATCGGGGGGCATTGTGACAAGCCGCCAGTGTTCCGTCTCTTCATGTTGTGCACTGTTCAAACCGAAAATACATCAACAGGCAGGCTACAGAAAAGCTTACTAACAAAGGTTAGAGAGGGGCTTTCTCAGAGGGCTTTTTACAGTTTGTCTATTCCCAATTAGCCGGTTTAGTATACTTAATGAAAGTACTAATTCTTTCATAGGCCGCCCATTCTTAGTATTTGACGTTCAGGTAACAACAGGTAACTTTATTTGGAGTGGAAGCAGAGAGATAACACCAGATGCCAATTGTAGATCCTCTCACACCTGTGGTCACTGCAGCATCTGACTCCACTTTGTCCAAAAGGGATCTATTCCATTCAATTACACATGATCTAGATTAGACTGACAACAAGATACTGCACGGGACATAGCAGAGTTGGTGAAGTTGAGTGGTGATGAGTTTGCTATTTGGATGAATAAAGCAAGTAAAAAGTGTGTTAGATAAAAATTCATTTCAATTCGCTAATCGGGCTAATATGAATCAGGTGAATCGAGTTCTGCTTTTGGAAACTGGGTTAAGTAGGGGTGCACCGTTCCTGGAGGTACTGCAATACCAGGTCAATGCGTGGAGTGGACAGAGCAAGCTCTTTTTCCATCTCCCTGTTCTAAAAATCCATTTAATATATGGCCCCCAGATAGGGGACGTATCAGATATTAAACTGATAAGAACAGATACTACACTTGATCTTAGCCAAAAGGCCGAGAAGCGATAACCAGAATTGGTTTGGGCCTCGAGTGGCACCCTGGCCTATGCCGGACACATCTTAGGGAGAGAGAGCGAGAGGGAGACAAACCCACGCCTACACAAGACATTTTGTCACCCAAGCCAACCCTTGAAAAGGCTGCTTTGCAGAGCAAAAACAAGAAGAATGGTGCGTTTTGCAGCCGCCGCCCACTGCAATGAATCTGAATAACTCCTCCTTTAGGGCGCAAGCAACTCCCCTCCCCCTTGCAGTCTTTCCAATTCACGATACAAAAAGACGGACAGGACAGGTTGCCTGACTTTCCGTCACTGCCACCCTTTGCCATCCTTACCCGTAGAAAGCCCTTTCATCATCCCCAAACCCTAATCTTTTCCCTTTCCTTCCCAGCCCCCAAACCCTGCCCTCTGTACCTTTCTCACCACCCGCTTCCCTTCTCCTGTCATCCCCCTACCACCCGGGAAAAAAAGAGATTGCCCCCTCCTTCCACTAGCCCACCCTCCCACCCAAAGAACAACTTCTTCTGCGCAGCTTGTTTTCTAGGCAGCAGCGCTATTGTGATGTCATCGGGGGGCATTGTGACAAGCCGCCAGTGTTCCGTCTCTTCATGTTGTGCACTGTTCAAACCGAAAATACATCAACAGGCAGGCTACAGAAAAGCTTACTAACAAAGGTTAGAGAGGGGCTTTCTCAGAGGGCTTTTTACAGTTTGTCTATTCCCAATTAGCCGGTTTAGTATACTTAATGAAAGTACTAATTCTTTCATAGGCCGCCCATTCTTAGTATTTGACGTTCAGGTAACAACAGGTAACTTTATTTGGAGTGGAAGCAGAGAGATAACACCAGATGCCAATTGTAGATCCTCTCACACCTGTGGTCACTGCAGCATCTGACTCCACTTTGTCCAAAAGGGATCTATTCCATTCAATTACACATGATCTAGATTAGACTGACAACAAGATACTGCACGGGACATAGCAGAGTTGGTGAAGTTGAGTGGTGATGAGTTTGCTATTTGGATGAATAAAGCAAGTAAAAAGTGTGTTAGATAAAAATTCATTTCAATTCGCTAATCGGGCTAATATGAATCAGGTGAATCGAGTTCTGCTTTTGGAAACTGGGTTAAGAAGGGGTGCACCGTTCCTGGAGGTACTGCAATACCAGGTCAATGCGTGGAGTGGACAGAGCAAGCTCTTTTTCCATCTCCCTGTTCTAAAAATCCATTTAATATATGGTCCCCAGATAGGGGACGTATCAGATATTAAACTGATAAGAACAGATACTACACTTGATCTTAGCCAAAAGGCCGAGAAGCGATAACCAGAATTGGTTTGGGCCTCGAGTGGCACCCTGGCCTATGCCGGACACATCTTAGGGAGAGAGAGCGAGAGGGAGACAAACCCACGCCTACACAAGACATTTTGTCACCCAAGCCAACCCTTGAAAAGGCTGCTTTGCAGAGCAAAAACAAGAAGAATGGTGCGTTTTGCAGCCGCCGCCCACTGCAATGAATCTGAATAACTCCTCCTTTAGGGCGCAAGCAACTCCCCTCCCCCTTGCAGTCTTTCCAATTCACGATACAAAAAGACGGACAGGACAGGTTGCCTGACTTTCCGTCACTGCCACCCTTTGCCATCCTTACCCGTAGAAAGCCCTTTCATCATCCCCAAACCCTAATCTTTTCCCTTTCCTTCCCAGCCCCCAAACCCTGCCCTCTGTACCTTTCTCACCACCCGCTTCCCTTCTCCTGTCATCCCCCTACCACCCGGGAAAAAAAGAGATTGCCCCCTCCTTCCACTAGCCCACCCTCCCACCCAAAGAACAACTTCTTCTGCGCAGCTTGTTTTCTAGGCAGCAGCGCTATTGTGATGTCATCGGGGGGCATTGTGACAAGCCGCCAGTGTTCCGTCTCTTCATGTTGTGCACTGTTCAAACCGAAAATACATCAACAGGCAGGCTACAGAAAAGCTTACTAACAAAGGTTAGAGAGGGGCTTTCTCAGAGGGCTTTTTACAGTTTGTCTATTCCCAATTAGCCGGTTTAGTATACTTAATGAAAGTACTAATTCTTTCATAGGCCGCCCATTCTTAGTATTTGACGTTCAGGTAACAACAGGTAACTTTATTTGGAGTGGAAGCAGAGAGATAACACCAGATGCCAATTGTAGATCCTCTCACACCTGTGGTCACTGCAGCATCTGACTCCACTTTGTCCAAAAGGGATCTATTCCATTCAATTACACATGATCTAGATTAGACTGACAACAAGATACTGCACGGGACATAGCAGAGTTGGTGAAGTTGAGTGGTGATGAGTTTGCTATTTGGATGAATAAAGCAAGTAAAAAGTGTGTTAGATAAAAATTCATTTCAATTCGCTAATCGGGCTAATATGAATCAGGTGAATCGAGTTCTGCTTTTGGAAACTGGGTTAAGAAGGGGTGCACCGTTCCTGGAGGTACTGCAATACCAGGTCAATGCGTGGAGTGGACAGAGCAAGCTCTTTTTCCATCTCCCTGTTCTAAAAATCCATTTAATATATGGTCCCCAGATAGGGGACGTATCAGATATTAAACTGATAAGAACAGATACTACACTTGATCTTAGCCAAAAGGCCGAGAAGCGATAACCAGAATTGGTTTGGGCCTCGAGTGGCACCCTGGCCTATGCCGGACACATCTTAGGGAGAGAGAGCGAGAGGGAGACAAACCCACGCCTACACAAGACATTTTGTCACCCAAGCCAACCCTTGAAAAGGCTGCTTTGCAGAGCAAAAACAAGAAGAATGGTGCGTTTTGCAGCCGCCGCCCACTGCAATGAATCTGAATAACTCCTCCTTTAGGGCGCAAGCAACTCCCCTCCCCCTTGCAGTCTTTCCAATTCACGATACAAAAAGACGGACAGGACAGGTTGCCTGACTTTCCGTCACTGCCACCCTTTGCCATCCTTACCCGTAGAAAGCCCTTTCATCATCCCCAAACCCTAATCTTTTCCCTTTCCTTCCCAGCCCCCAAACCCTGCCCTCTGTACCTTTCTCACCACCCGCTTCCCTTCTCCTGTCATCCCCCTACCACCCGGGAAAAAAAGAGATTGCCCCCTCCTTCCACTAGCCCACCCTCCCACCCAAAGAACAACTTCTTCTGCGCAGCTTGTTTTCTAGGCAGCAGCGCTATTGTGATGTCATCGGGGGGCATTGTGACAAGCCGCCAGTGTTCCGTCTCTTCATGTTGTGCACTGTTCAAACCGAAAATACATCAACAGGCAGGCTACAGAAAAGCTTACTAACAAAGGTTAGAGAGGGGCTTTCTCAGAGGGCTTTTTACAGTTTGTCTATTCCCAATTAGCCGGTTTAGTATACTTAATGAAAGTACTAATTCTTTCATAGGCCGCCCATTCTTAGTATTTGACGTTCAGGTAACAACAGGTAACTTTATTTGGAGTGGAAGCAGAGAGATAACACCAGATGCCAATTGTAGATCCTCTCACACCTGTGGTCACTGCAGCATCTGACTCCACTTTGTCCAAAAGGGATCTATTCCATTCAATTACACATGATCTAGATTAGACTGACAACAAGATACTGCACGGGACATAGCAGAGTTGGTGAAGTTGAGTGGTGATGAGTTTGCTATTTGGATGAATAAAGCAAGTAAAAAGTGTGTTAGATAAAAATTCATTTCAATTCGCTAATCGGGCTAATATGAATCAGGTGAATCGAGTTCTGCTTTTGGAAACTGGGTTAAGAAGGGGTGCACCGTTCCTGGAGGTACTGCAATACCAGGTCAATGCGTGGAGTGGACAGAGCAAGCTCTTTTTCCATCTCCCTGTTCTAAAAATCCATTTAATATATGGTCCCCAGATAGGGGACGTATCAGATATTAAACTGATAAGAACAGATACTACACTTGATCTTAGCCAAAAGGCCGAGAAGCGATAACCAGAATTGGTTTGGGCCTCGAGTGGCACCCTGGCCTATGCCGGACACATCTTAGGGAGAGAGAGCGAGAGGGAGACAAACCCACGCCTACACAAGACATTTTGTCACCCAAGCCAACCCTTGAAAAGGCTGCTTTGCAGAGCAAAAACAAGAAGAATGGTGCGTTTTGCAGCCGCCGCCCACTGCAATGAATCTGAATAACTCCTCCTTTAGGGCGCAAGCAACTCCCCTCCCCCTTGCAGTCTTTCCAATTCACGATACAAAAAGACGGACAGGACAGGTTGCCTGACTTTCCGTCACTGCCACCCTTTGCCATCCTTACCCGTAGAAAGCCCTTTCATCATCCCCAAACCCTAATCTTTTCCCTTTCCTTCCCAGCCCCCAAACCCTGCCCTCTGTACCTTTCTCACCACCCGCTTCCCTTCTCCTGTCATCCCCCTACCACCCGGGAAAAAAAGAGATTGCCCCCCTCCTTCCACTAGCCCACCCTCCCACCCAAAGAACAACTTCTTCTGCGCAGCTTGTTTTCTAGGCAGCAGCGCTATTGTGATGTCATCGGGGGGCATTGTGACAAGCCGCCAGTGTTCCGTCTCTTCATGTTGTGCACTGTTCAAACCGAAAATACATCAACAGGCAGGCTACAGAAAAGCTTACTAACAAAGGTTAGAGAGGGGCTTTCTCAGAGGGCTTTTTACAGTTTGTCTATTCCCAATTAGCCGGTTTAGTATACTTAATGAAAGTACTAATTCTTTCATAGGCCGCCCATTCTTAGTATTTGACGTTCAGGTAACAACAGGTAACTTTATTTGGAGTGGAAGCAGAGAGATAACACCAGATGCCAATTGTAGATCCTCTCACACCTGTGGTCACTGCAGCATCTGACTCCACTTTGTCCAAAAGGGATCTATTCCATTCAATTACACATGATCTAGATTAGACTGACAACAAGATACTGCACGGGACATAGCAGAGTTGGTGAAGTTGAGTGGTGATGAGTTTGCTATTTGGATGAATAAAGCAAGTAAAAAGTGTGTTAGATAAAAATTCATTTCAATTCGCTAATCGGGCTAATATGAATCAGGTGAATCGAGTTCTGCTTTTGGAAACTGGGTTAAGAAGGGGTGCACCGTTCCTGGAGGTACTGCAATACCAGGTCAATGCGTGGAGTGGACAGAGCAAGCTCTTTTTCCATCTCCCTGTTCTAAAAATCCATTTAATATATGGTCCCCAGATAGGGGACGTATCAGATATTAAACTGATAAGAACAGATACTACACTTGATCTTAGCCAAAAGGCCGAGAAGCGATAACCAGAATTGGTTTGGGCCTCGAGTGGCACCCTGGCCTATGCCGGACACATCTTAGGGAGAGAGAGCGAGAGGGAGACAAACCCACGCCTACACAAGACATTTTGTCACCCAAGCCAACCCTTGAAAAGGCTGCTTTGCAGAGCAAAAACAAGAAGAATGGTGCGTTTTGCAGCCGCCGCCCACTGCAATGAATCTGAATAACTCCTCCTTTAGGGCGCAAGCAACTCCCCTCCCCCTTGCAGTCTTTCCAATTCACGATACAAAAAGACGGACAGGACAGGTTGCCTGACTTTCCGTCACTGCCACCCTTTGCCATCCTTACCCGTAGAAAGCCCTTTCATCATCCCCAAACCCTAATCTTTTCCCTTTCCTTCCCAGCCCCCAAACCCTGCCCTCTGTACCTTTCTCACCACCCGCTTCCCTTCTCCTGTCATCCCCCTACCACCCGGGAAAAAAAGAGATTGCCCCCTCCTTCCACTAGCCCACCCTCCCACCCAAAGAACAACTTCTTCTGCGCAGCTTGTTTTCTAGGCAGCAGCGCTATTGTGATGTCATCGGGGGGCATTGTGACAAGCCGCCAGTGTTCCGTCTCTTCATGTTGTGCACTGTTCAAACCGAAAATACATCAACAGGCAGGCTACAGAAAAGCTTACTAACAAAGGTTAGAGAGGGGCTTTCTCAGAGGGCTTTTTACAGTTTGTCTATTCCCAATTAGCCGGTTTAGTATACTTAATGAAAGTACTAATTCTTTCATAGGCCGCCCATTCTTAGTATTTGACGTTCAGGTAACAACAGGTAACTTTATTTGGAGTGGAAGCAGAGAGATAACACCAGATGCCAATTGTAGATCCTCTCACACCTGTGGTCACTGCAGCATCTGACTCCACTTTGTCCAAAAGGGATCTATTCCATTCAATTACACATGATCTAGATTAGACTGACAACAAGATACTGCACGGGACATAGCAGAGTTGGTGAAGTTGAGTGGTGATGAGTTTGCTATTTGGATGAATAAAGCAAGTAAAAAGTGTGTTAGATAAAAATTCATTTCAATTCGCTAATCGGGCTAATATGAATCAGGTGAATCGAGTTCTGCTTTTGGAAACTGGGTTAAGAAGGGGTGCACCGTTCCTGGAGGTACTGCAATACCAGGTCAATGCGTGGAGTGGACAGAGCAAGCTCTTTTTCCATCTCCCTGTTCTAAAAATCCATTTAATATATGGTCCCCAGATAGGGGACGTATCAGATATTAAACTGATAAGAACAGATTTTTGATTTAATGAAGCTTTCCAAAGCACCGCAAAAATGCATGACCGAAGTCACACCAAAAACAGTGCAAAGGCTAGGATTCGTGTGGACCCCTCCGTGAGAAGAGGATCCCCAAAAATCAACCCCGTCCCTCCGAGCCAGAAGGCCACAGCGAGGGTCAGGGATCTTCGGTGCTCCCCCAAGCCGAAGCCTGGTTGAGCCTTGTTGTTGCTCCCAGCGTCCACCGAGGCATCTTACCCAAGTGGAGTAGGGAGCTACTAGTCGTTGGTTTCGCAGCCGAGACTGCCCGGACCGTCAACCGGTGTTGGTTTCTCAGCCCAAGGCTGACCGGACCTCCAACCGGGTGTTGGTTTCTCAGCCCAAGGCTGACCGGACCTCCAACCGGGTGTTGGTTTCTCAACCCAAGGCTAACCGGACCTCCAACCGGGTGTTGGTTTCTCAGCCAAAGCTGACCCGAACCTCCAACCGGGTGTTGGTTTCTCAGCCCAAAGCTGACCGGACCTCCGACCGGGATTATAAAAATTTCCCTTCTTAGCCAGAAGGCCGGGATAGGGCAATATGCTTGGAAAGTATGAATAGGCAAGGCGCGGCGTGCGACAGAGTCTGAGGCTTACCAGGGTCCCAACCTAGCAAGTTCAGACTCCCTCCAGGGTGTCCATTCCTGGGGCACATTGCACCATAACCCCCACACTTACTCAGTCTAATAGCCTCGATCCTGGTAGGGCCATGGTTTCCTCTAGATGGATATACTATCCTCCCAAAGTACTAACAAGCGCAACCTTCCAGTGTGCATTGCATCATTGTACTAAGGTGGCCGGAGCCTTAAACCACCTTTTCGAACGATACTACACTTGATCTTAGCCAAAAGGCCGAGAAGCGATAACCAGAATTGGTTTGGGCCTCGAGTGGCACCCTGGCCTATGCCGGACACATCTTAGGGAGAGAGAGCGAGAGGGAGACAAACCCACGCCTACACAAGACATTTTGTCACCCAAGCCAACCCTTGAAAAGGCTGCTTTGCAGAGCAAAAACAAGAAGAATGGTGCGTTTTGCAGCCGCCGCCCACTGCAATGAATCTGAATAACTCCTCCTTTAGGGCGCAAGCAACTCCCCTCCCCCTTGCAGTCTTTCCAATTCACGATACAAAAAGACGGACAGGACAGGTTGCCTGACTTTCCGTCACTGCCACCCTTTGCCATCCTTACCCGTAGAAAGCCCTTTCATCATCCCCAAACCCTAATCTTTTCCCTTTCCTTCCCAGCCCCCAAACCCTGCCCTCTGTACCTTTCTCACCACCCGCTTCCCTTCTCCTGTCATCCCCCTACCACCCGGGAAAAAAAGAGATTGCCCCCTCCTTCCACTAGCCCACCCTCCCACCCAAAGAACAACTTCTTCTGCGCAGCTTGTTTTCTAGGCAGCAGCGCTATTGTGATGTCATCGGGGGGCATTGTGACAAGCCGCCAGTGTTCCGTCTCTTCATGTTGTGCACTGTTCAAACCGAAAATACATCAACAGGCAGGCTACAGAAAAGCTTACTAACAAAGGTTAGAGAGGGGCTTTCTCAGAGGGCTTTTTACAGTTTGTCTATTCCCAATTAGCCGGTTTAGTATACTTAATGAAAGTACTAATTCTTTCATAGGCCGCCCATTCTTAGTATTTGACGTTCAGGTAACAACAGGTAACTTTATTTGGAGTGGAAGCAGAGAGATAACACCAGATGCCAATTGTAGATCCTCTCACACCTGTGGTCACTGCAGCATCTGACTCCACTTTGTCCAAAAGGGATCTATTCCATTCAATTACACATGATCTAGATTAGACTGACAACAAGATACTGCACGGGACATAGCAGAGTTGGTGAAGTTGAGTGGTGATGAGTTTGCTATTTGGATGAATAAAGCAAGTAAAAAGTGTGTTAGATAAAAATTCATTTCAATTCGCTAATCGGGCTAATATGAATCAGGTGAATCGAGTTCTGCTTTTGGAAACTGGGTTAAGTAGGGGTGCACCGTTCCTGGAGGTACTGCAATACCAGGTCAATGCGTGGAGTGGACAGAGCAAGCTCTTTTTCCATCTCCCTGTTCTAAAAATCCATTTAATATATGGCCCCCAGATAGGGGACGTATCAGATATTAAACTGATAAGAACAGATTTGTTTTTTTTTTTGAGATTACATCCGCAATTTTCAGAAAACGGTCATCGGCCACCACACAAAAGCGCAGTGCCGCAGGTGATCGCCTCCCGAGCCCAGGAACCACCAGCCATAAGGGGACGTAAGCACCAAAAGGCGCAACAATCCCCGAGGCCGGCGGTTGTGCAAGCCCGGGCCCCTCCCAGCCAAGACAAAGGCAAACCCAATGAAGGGACTACACTTGATCTTAGCCAAAAGGCCGAGAAGCGATAACCAGAATTGGTTTGGGCCTCGAGTGGCACCCTGGCCTATGCCGGACACATCTTAGGGAGAGAGAGCGAGAGGGAGACAAACCCACGCCTACACAAGACATTTTGTCACCCAAGCCAACCCTTGAAAAGGCTGCTTTGCAGAGCAAAAACAAGAAGAATGGTGCGTTTTGCAGCCGCCGCCCACTGCAATGAATCTGAATAACTCCTCCTTTAGGGCGCAAGCAACTCCCCTCCCCCTTGCAGTCTTTCCAATTCACGATACAAAAAGACGGACAGGACAGGTTGCCTGACTTTCCGTCACTGCCACCCTTTGCCATCCTTACCCGTAGAAAGCCCTTTCATCATCCCCAAACCCTAATCTTTTCCCTTTCCTTCCCAGCCCCCAAACCCTGCCCTCTGTACCTTTCTCACCACCCGCTTCCCTTCTCCTGTCATCCCCCTACCACCCGGGAAAAAAAGAGATTGCCCCCTCCTTCCACTAGCCCACCCTCCCACCCAAAGAACAACTTCTTCTGCGCAGCTTGTTTTCTAGGCAGCAGCGCTATTGTGATGTCATCGGGGGGCATTGTGACAAGCCGCCAGTGTTCCGTCTCTTCATGTTGTGCACTGTTCAAACCGAAAATACATCAACAGGCAGGCTACAGAAAAGCTTACTAACAAAGGTTAGAGAGGGGCTTTCTCAGAGGGCTTTTTACAGTTTGTCTATTCCCAATTAGCCGGTTTAGTATACTTAATGAAAGTACTAATTCTTTCATAGGCCGCCCATTCTTAGTATTTGACGTTCAGGTAACAACAGGTAACTTTATTTGGAGTGGAAGCAGAGAGATAACACCAGATGCCAATTGTAGATCCTCTCACACCTGTGGTCACTGCAGCATCTGACTCCACTTTGTCCAAAAGGGATCTATTCCATTCAATTACACATGATCTAGATTAGACTGACAACAAGATACTGCACGGGACATAGCAGAGTTGGTGAAGTTGAGTGGTGATGAGTTTGCTATTTGGATGAATAAAGCAAGTAAAAAGTGTGTTAGATAAAAATTCATTTCAATTCGCTAATCGGGCTAATATGAATCAGGTGAATCGAGTTCTGCTTTTGGAAACTGGGTTAAGAAGGGGTGCACCGTTCCTGGAGGTACTGCAATACCAGGTCAATGCGTGGAGTGGACAGAGCAAGCTCTTTTTCCATCTCCCTGTTCTAAAAATCCATTTAATATATGGTCGCCAGATAGGGGACGTATCAGATATTAAACTGATAAGAACAGATACTACACTTGATCTTAGCCAAAAGGCCGAGAAGCGATAACCAGAATTGGTTTGGGCCTCGAGTGGCACCCTGGCCTATGCCGGACACACCTTAGGGAGAGAGAGCGAGAGGGAGACAAACCCACGCCTACACAAGACATTTTGTCACCCAAGCCAACCCTTGAAAAGGCTGCTTTGCAGAGCAAAAACAAGAAGAATGGTGCGTTTTGCAGCCGCCGCCCACTGCAATGAATCTGAATAACTCCTCCTTTAGGGCGCAAGCAACTCCCCTCCCCCTTGCAGTCTTTCCAATTCACGATACAAAAAGACGGACAGGACAGGTTGCCTGACTTTCCGTCACTGCCACCCTTTGCCATCCTTACCCGTAGAAAGCCCTTTCATCATCCCCAAACCCTAATCTTTTCCCTTTCCTTCCCAGCCCCCAAACCCTGCCCTCTGTACCTTTCTCACCACCCGCTTCCCTTCTCCTGTCATCCCCCTACCACCCGGGAAAAAAAGAGATTGCCCCCTCCTTCCACTAGCCCACCCTCCCACCCAAAGAACAACTTCTTCTGCGCAGCTTGTTTTCTAGGCAGCAGCGCTATTGTGATGTCATCGGGGGGCATTGTGACAAGCCGCCAGTGTTCCGTCTCTTCATGTTGTGCACTGTTCAAACCGAAAATACATCAACAGGCAGGCTACAGAAAAGCTTACTAACAAAGGTTAGAGAGGGGCTTTCTCAGAGGGCTTTTTACAGTTTGTCTATTCCCAATTAGCCGGTTTAGTATACTTAATGAAAGTACTAATTCTTTCATAGGCCGCCCATTCTTAGTATTTGACGTTCAGGTAACAACAGGTAACTTTATTTGGAGTGGAAGCAGAGAGATAACACCAGATGCCAATTGTAGATCCTCTCACACCTGTGGTCACTGCAGCATCTGACTCCACTTTGTCCAAAAGGGATCTATTCCATTCAATTACACATGATCTAGATTAGACTGACAACAAGATACTGCACGGGACATAGCAGAGTTGGTGAAGTTGAGTGGTGATGAGTTTGCTATTTGGATGAATAAAGCAAGTAAAAAGTGTGTTAGATAAAAATTCATTTCAATTCGCTAATCGGGCTAATATGAATCAGGTGAATCGAGTTCTGCTTTTGGAAACTGGGTTAAGAAGGGGTGCACCGTTCCTGGAGGTACTGCAATACCAGGTCAATGCGTGGAGTGGACAGAGCAAGCTCTTTTTCCATCTCCCTGTTCTAAAAATCCATTTAATATATGGTCCCCAGATAGGGGACGTATCAGATATTAAACTGATAAGAACAGATACTACACTTGATCTTAGCCAAAAGGCCGAGAAGCGATAACCAGAATTGGTTTGGGCCTCGAGTGGCACCCTGGCCTATGCCGGACACATCTTAGGGAGAGAGAGCGAGAGGGAGACAAACCCACGCCTACACAAGACATTTTGTCACCCAAGCCAACCCTTGAAAAGGCTGCTTTGCAGAGCAAAAACAAGAAGAATGGTGCGTTTTGCAGCCGCCGCCCACTGCAATGAATCTGAATAACTCCTCCTTTAGGGCGCAAGCAACTCCCCTCCCCCTTGCAGTCTTTCCAATTCACGATACAAAAAGACGGACAGGACAGGTTGCCTGACTTTCCGTCACTGCCACCCTTTGCCATCCTTACCCGTAGAAAGCCCTTTCATCATCCCCAAACCCTAATCTTTTCCCTTTCCTTCCCAGCCCCCAAACCCTGCCCTCTGTACCTTTCTCACCACCCGCTTCCCTTCTCCTGTCATCCCCCTACCACCCGGGAAAAAAAGAGATTGCCCCCTCCTTCCACTAGCCCACCCTCCCACCCAAAGAACAACTTCTTCTGCGCAGCTTGTTTTCTAGGCAGCAGCGCTATTGTGATGTCATCGGGGGGCATTGTGACAAGCCGCCAGTGTTCCGTCTCTTCATGTTGTGCACTGTTCAAACCGAAAATACATCAACAGGCAGGCTACAGAAAAGCTTACTAACAAAGGTTAGAGAGGGGCTTTCTCAGAGGGCTTTTTACAGTTTGTCTATTCCCAATTAGCCGGTTTAGTATACTTAATGAAAGTACTAATTCTTTCATAGGCCGCCCATTCTTAGTATTTGACGTTCAGGTAACAACAGGTAACTTTATTTGGAGTGGAAGCAGAGAGATAACACCAGATGCCAATTGTAGATCCTCTCACACCTGTGGTCACTGCAGCATCTGACTCCACTTTGTCCAAAAGGGATCTATTCCATTCAATTACACATGATCTAGATTAGACTGACAACAAGATACTGCACGGGACATAGCAGAGTTGGTGAAGTTGAGTGGTGATGAGTTTGCTATTTGGATGAATAAAGCAAGTAAAAAGTGTGTTAGATAAAAATTCATTTCAATTCGCTAATCGGGCTAATATGAATCAGGTGAATCGAGTTCTGCTTTTGGAAACTGGGTTAAGAAGGGGTGCACCGTTCCTGGAGGTACTGCAATACCAGGTCAATGCGTGGAGTGGACAGAGCAAGCTCTTTTTCCATCTCCCTGTTCTAAAAATCCATTTAATATATGGTCCCCAGATAGGGGACGTATCAGATATTAAACTGATAAGAACAGATACTACACTTGATCTTAGCCAAAAGGCCGAGAAGCGATAACCAGAATTGGTTTGGGCCTCGAGTGGCACCCTGGCCTATGCCGGACACATCTTAGGGAGAGAGAGCGAGAGGGAGACAAACCCACGCCTACACAAGACATTTTGTCACCCAAGCCAACCCTTGAAAAGGCTGCTTTGCAGAGCAAAAACAAGAAGAATGGTGCGTTTTGCAGCCGCCGCCCACTGCAATGAATCTGAATAACTCCTCCTTTAGGGCGCAAGCAACTCCCCTCCCCCTTGCAGTCTTTCCAATTCACGATACAAAAAGACGGACAGGACAGGTTGCCTGACTTTCCGTCACTGCCACCCTTTGCCATCCTTACCCGTAGAAAGCCCTTTCATCATCCCCAAACCCTAATCTTTTCCCTTTCCTTCCCAGCCCCCAAACCCTGCCCTCTGTACCTTTCTCACCACCCGCTTCCCTTCTCCTGTCATCCCCCTACCACCCGGGAAAAAAAGAGATTGCCCCCTCCTTCCACTAGCCCACCCTCCCACCCAAAGAACAACTTCTTCTGCGCAGCTTGTTTTCTAGGCAGCAGCGCTATTGTGATGTCATCGGGGGGCATTGTGACAAGCCGCCAGTGTTCCGTCTCTTCATGTTGTGCACTGTTCAAACCGAAAATACATCAACAGGCAGGCTACAGAAAAGCTTACTAACAAAGGTTAGAGAGGGGCTTTCTCAGAGGGCTTTTTACAGTTTGTCTATTCCCAATTAGCCGGTTTAGTATACTTAATGAAAGTACTAATTCTTTCATAGGCCGCCCATTCTTAGTATTTGACGTTCAGGTAACAACAGGTAACTTTATTTGGAGTGGAAGCAGAGAGATAACACCAGATGCCAATTGTAGATCCTCTCACACCTGTGGTCACTGCAGCATCTGACTCCACTTTGTCCAAAAGGGATCTATTCCATTCAATTACACATGATCTAGATTAGACTGACAACAAGATACTGCACGGGACATAGCAGAGTTGGTGAAGTTGAGTGGTGATGAGTTTGCTATTTGGATGAATAAAGCAAGTAAAAAGTGTGTTAGATAAAAATTCATTTCAATTCGCTAATCGGGCTAATATGAATCAGGTGAATCGAGTTCTGCTTTTGGAAACTGGGTTAAGAAGGGGTGCACCGTTCCTGGAGGTACTGCAATACCAGGTCAATGCGTGGAGTGGACAGAGCAAGCTCTTTTTCCATCTCCCTGTTCTAAAAATCCATTTAATATATGGTCCCCAGATAGGGGACGTATCAGATATTAAACTGATAAGAACAGATACTACACTTGATCTTAGCCAAAAGGCCGAGAAGCGATAACCAGAATTGGTTTGGGCCTCGAGTGGCACCCTGGCCTATGCCGGACACATCTTAGGGAGAGAGAGCGAGAGGGAGACAAACCCACGCCTACACAAGACATTTTGTCACCCAAGCCAACCCTTGAAAAGGCTGCTTTGCAGAGCAAAAACAAGAAGAATGGTGCGTTTTGCAGCCGCCGCCCACTGCAATGAATCTGAATAACTCCTCCTTTAGGGCGCAAGCAACTCCCCTCCCCCTTGCAGTCTTTCCAATTCACGATACAAAAAGACGGACAGGACAGGTTGCCTGACTTTCCGTCACTGCCACCCTTTGCCATCCTTACCCGTAGAAAGCCCTTTCATCATCCCCAAACCCTAATCTTTTCCCTTTCCTTCCCAGCCCCCAAACCCTGCCCTCTGTACCTTTCTCACCACCCGCTTCCCTTCTCCTGTCATCCCCCTACCACCCGGGAAAAAAAGAGATTGCCCCCTCCTTCCACTAGCCCACCCTCCCACCCAAAGAACAACTTCTTCTGCGCAGCTTGTTTTCTAGGCAGCAGCGCTATTGTGATGTCATCGGGGGGCATTGTGACAAGCCGCCAGTGTTCCGTCTCTTCATGTTGTGCACTGTTCAAACCGAAAATACATCAACAGGCAGGCTACAGAAAAGCTTACTAACAAAGGTTAGAGAGGGGCTTTCTCAGAGGGCTTTTTACAGTTTGTCTATTCCCAATTAGCCGGTTTAGTATACTTAATGAAAGTACTAATTCTTTCATAGGCCGCCCATTCTTAGTATTTGACGTTCAGGTAACAACAGGTAACTTTATTTGGAGTGGAAGCAGAGAGATAACACCAGATGCCAATTGTAGATCCTCTCACACCTGTGGTCACTGCAGCATCTGACTCCACTTTGTCCAAAAGGGATCTATTCCATTCAATTACACATGATCTAGATTAGACTGACAACAAGATACTGCACGGGACATAGCAGAGTTGGTGAAGTTGAGTGGTGATGAGTTTGCTATTTGGATGAATAAAGCAAGTAAAAAGTGTGTTAGATAAAAATTCATTTCAATTCGCTAATCGGGCTAATATGAATCAGGTGAATCGAGTTCTGCTTTTGGAAACTGGGTTAAGAAGGGGTGCACCGTTCCTGGAGGTACTGCAATACCAGGTCAATGCGTGGAGTGGACAGAGCAAGCTCTTTTTCCATCTCCCTGTTCTAAAAATCCATTTAATATATGGTCCCCAGATAGGGGACGTATCAGATATTAAACTGATAAGAACAGATGAGATTTCACCCGCAAATTTCAGAAAACGGTCAGCGGCCACCACACAAAAGCGCAGTGCCGCAGGTGATCGCCTCCCGAGCCCAGGAACCACCAGCCATAAGGGGACGTAAGCACCAAAAGGCGCAACAATCCCCGAGGCCGGCGGTTGTGCAAGCCCGGGCCCCTCCCAGCCAAGACCAATGCAAACCCAATGAAGGGACTACACTTGATCTTAGCCAAAAGGCCGAGAAGCGATAACCAGAATTGGTTTGGGCCTCGAGTGGCACCCTGGCCTATGCCGGACACATCTTAGGGAGAGAGAGCGAGAGGGAGACAAACCCACGCCTACACAAGACATTTTGTCACCCAAGCCAACCCTTGAAAAGGCTGCTTTGCAGAGCAAAAACAAGAAGAATGGTGCGTTTTGCAGCCGCCGCCCACTGCAATGAATCTGAATAACTCCTCCTTTAGGGCGCAAGCAACTCCCCTCCCCCTTGCAGTCTTTCCAATTCACGATACAAAAAGACGGACAGGACAGGTTGCCTGACTTTCCGTCACTGCCACCCTTTGCCATCCTTACCCGTAGAAAGCCCTTTCATCATCCCCAAACCCTAATCTTTTCCCTTTCCTTCCCAGCCCCCAAACCCTGCCCTCTGTACCTTTCTCACCACCCGCTTCCCTTCTCCTGTCATCCCCCTACCACCCGGGAAAAAAAGAGATTGCCCCCTCCTTCCACTAGCCCACCCTCCCACCCAAAGAACAACTTCTTCTGCGCAGCTTGTTTTCTAGGCAGCAGCGCTATTGTGATGTCATCGGGGGGCATTGTGACAAGCCGCCAGTGTTCCGTCTCTTCATGTTGTGCACTGTTCAAACCGAAAATACATCAACAGGCAGGCTACAGAAAAGCTTACTAACAAAGGTTAGAGAGGGGCTTTCTCAGAGGGCTTTTTACAGTTTGTCTATTCCCAATTAGCCGGTTTAGTATACTTAATGAAAGTACTAATTCTTTCATAGGCCGCCCATTCTTAGTATTTGACGTTCAGGTAACAACAGGTAACTTTATTTGGAGTGGAAGCAGAGAGATAACACCAGATGCCAATTGTAGATCCTCTCACACCTGTGGTCACTGCAGCATCTGACTCCACTTTGTCCAAAAGGGATCTATTCCATTCAATTACACATGATCTAGATTAGACTGACAACAAGATACTGCACGGGACATAGCAGAGTTGGTGAAGTTGAGTGGTGATGAGTTTGCTATTTGGATGAATAAAGCAAGTAAAAAGTGTGTTAGATAAAAATTCATTTCAATTCGCTAATCGGGCTAATATGAATCAGGTGAATCGAGTTCTGCTTTTGGAAACTGGGTTAAGAAGGGGTGCACCGTTCCTGGAGGTACTGCAATACCAGGTCAATGCGTGGAGTGGACAGAGCAAGCTCTTTTTCCATCTCCCTGTTCTAAAAATCCATTTAATATATGGTCCCCAGATAGGGGACGTATCAGATATTAAACTGATAAGAACAGATACTACACTTGATCTTAGCCAAAAGGCCGAGAAGCGATAACCAGAATTGGTTTGGGCCTCGAGTGGCACCCTGGCCTATGCCGGACACATCTTAGGGAGAGAGAGCGAGAGGGAGACAAACCCACGCCTACACAAGACATTTTGTCACCCAAGCCAACCCTTGAAAAGGCTGCTTTGCAGAGCAAAAACAAGAAGAATGGTGCGTTTTGCAGCCGCCGCCCACTGCAATGAATCTGAATAACTCCTCCTTTAGGGCGCAAGCAACTCCCCTCCCCCTTGCAGTCTTTCCAATTCACGATACAAAAAGACGGACAGGACAGGTTGCCTGACTTTCCGTCACTGCCACCCTTTGCCATCCTTACCCGTAGAAAGCCCTTTCATCATCCCCAAACCCTAATCTTTTCCCTTTCCTTCCCAGCCCCCAAACCCTGCCCTCTGTACCTTTCTCACCACCCGCTTCCCTTCTCCTGTCATCCCCCTACCACCCGGGAAAAAAAGAGATTGCCCCCTCCTTCCACTAGCCCACCCTCCCACCCAAAGAACAACTTCTTCTGCGCAGCTTGTTTTCTAGGCAGCAGCGCTATTGTGATGTCATCGGGGGGCATTGTGACAAGCCGCCAGTGTTCCGTCTCTTCATGTTGTGCACTGTTCAAACCGAAAATACATCAACAGGCAGGCTACAGAAAAGCTTACTAACAAAGGTTAGAGAGGGGCTTTCTCAGAGGGCTTTTTACAGTTTGTCTATTCCCAATTAGCCGGTTTAGTATACTTAATGAAAGTACTAATTCTTTCATAGGCCGCCCATTCTTAGTATTTGACGTTCAGGTAACAACAGGTAACTTTATTTGGAGTGGAAGCAGAGAGATAACACCAGATGCCAATTGTAGATCCTCTCACACCTGTGGTCACTGCAGCATCTGACTCCACTTTGTCCAAAAGGGATCTATTCCATTCAATTACACATGATCTAGATTAGACTGACAACAAGATACTGCACGGGACATAGCAGAGTTGGTGAAGTTGAGTGGTGATGAGTTTGCTATTTGGATGAATAAAGCAAGTAAAAAGTGTGTTAGATAAAAATTCATTTCAATTCGCTAATCGGGCTAATATGAATCAGGTGAATCGAGTTCTGCTTTTGGAAACTGGGTTAAGAAGGGGTGCACCGTTCCTGGAGGTACTGCAATACCAGGTCAATGCGTGGAGTGGACAGAGCAAGCTCTTTTTCCATCTCCCTGTTCTAAAAATCCATTTAATATATGGTCCCCAGATAGGGGACGTATCAGATATTAAACTGATAAGAACAGATACTACACTTGATCTTAGCCAAAAGGCCGAGAAGCGATAACCAGAATTGGTTTGGGCCTCGAGTGGCACCCTGGCCTATGCCGGACACATCTTAGGGAGAGAGAGCGAGAGGGAGACAAACCCACGCCTACACAAGACATTTTGTCACCCAAGCCAACCCTTGAAAAGGCTGCTTTGCAGAGCAAAAACAAGAAGAATGGTGCGTTTTGCAGCCGCCGCCCACTGCAATGAATCTGAATAACTCCTCCTTTAGGGCGCAAGCAACTCCCCTCCCCCTTGCAGTCTTTCCAATTCACGATACAAAAAGACGGACAGGACAGGTTGCCTGACTTTCCGTCACTGCCACCCTTTGCCATCCTTACCCGTAGAAAGCCCTTTCATCATCCCCAAACCCTAATCTTTTCCCTTTCCTTCCCAGCCCCCAAACCCTGCCCTCTGTACCTTTCTCACCACCCGCTTCCCTTCTCCTGTCATCCCCCTACCACCCGGTAAAAAAAGAGATTGCCCCCTCCTTCCACTAGCCCACCCTCCCACCCAAAGAACAACTTCTTCTGCGCAGCTTGTTTTCTAGGCAGCAGCGCTATTGTGATGTCATCGGGGGGCATTGTGACAAGCCGCCAGTGTTCCGTCTCTTCATGTTGTGCACTGTTCAAACCGAAAATACATCAACAGGCAGGCTACAGAAAAGCTTACTAACAAAGGTTAGAGAGGGGCTTTCTCAGAGGGCTTTTTACAGTTTGTCTATTCCCAATTAGCCGGTTTAGTATACTTAATGAAAGTACTAATTCTTTCATAGGCCGCCCATTCTTAGTATTTGACGTTCAGGTAACAACAGGTAACTTTATTTGGAGTGGAAGCAGAGAGATAACACCAGATGCCAATTGTAGATCCTCTCACACCTGTGGTCACTGCAGCATCTGACTCCACTTTGTCCAAAAGGGATCTATTCCATTCAATTACACATGATCTAGATTAGACTGACAACAAGATACTGCACGGGACATAGCAGAGTTGGTGAAGTTGAGTGGTGATGAGTTTGCTATTTGGATGAATAAAGCAAGTAAAAAGTGTGTTAGATAAAAATTCATTTCAATTCGCTAATCGGGCTAATATGAATCAGGTGAATCGAGTTCTGCTTTTGGAAACTGGGTTAAGAAGGGGTGCACCGTTCCTGGAGGTACTGCAATACCAGGTCAATGCGTGGAGTGGACAGAGCAAGCTCTTTTTCCATCTCCCTGTTCTAAAAATCCATTTAATATATGGTCCCCAGATAGGGGACGTATCAGATATTAAACTGATAAGAACAGATACTACACTTGATCTTAGCCAAAAGGCTGAGAAGCGATAACCAGAATTGGTTTGGGCCTCGAGTGGCACCCTGGCCTATGCCGGACACATCTTAGGGAGAGAGAGCGAGAGGGAGACAAACCCACGCCTACACAAGACATTTTGTCACCCAAGCCAACCCTTGAAAAGGCTGCTTTTCAGAGCAAAAACAAGAAGAATGGTGCGTTTTGCAGCCGCCGCCCACTGCAATGAATCTGAATAACTCCTCCTTTAGGGCGCAAGCAACTCCCCTCCCCCTTGCAGTCTTTCCAATTCACGATACAAAAAGACGGACAGGACAGGTTGCCTGACTTTCCGTCACTGCCACCCTTTGCCATCCTTACCCGTAGAAAGCCCTTTCATCATCCCCAAACCCTAATCTTTTCCCTTTCCTTCCCAGCCCCCAAACCCTGCCCTCTGTACCTTTCTCACCACCCGCTTCCCTTCTCCTGTCATCCCCCTACCACCCGGGAAAAAAAGAGATTGCCCCCTCCTTCCACTAGCCCACCCTCCCACCCAAAGAACAACTTCTTCTGCGCAGCTTGTTTTCTAGGCAGCAGCGCTATTGTGATGTCATCGGGGGGCATTGTGACAAGCCGCCAGTGTTCCGTCTCTTCATGTTGTGCACTGTTCAAACCGAAAATACATCAACAGGCAGGCTACAGAAAAGCTTACTAACAAAGGTTAGAGAGGGGCTTTCTCAGAGGGCTTTTTACAGTTTGTCTATTCCCAATTAGCCGGTTTAGTATACTTAATGAAAGTACTAATTCTTTCATAGGCCGCCCATTCTTAGTATTTGACGTTCAGGTAACAACAGGTAACTTTATTTGGAGTGGAAGCAGAGAGATAACACCAGATGCCAATTGTAGATCCTCTCACACCTGTGGTCACTGCAGCATCTGACTCCACTTTGTCCAAAAGGGATCTATTCCATTCAATTACACATGATCTAGATTAGACTGACAACAAGATACTGCACGGGACATAGCAGAGTTGGTGAAGTTGAGTGGTGATGAGTTTGCTATTTGGATGAATAAAGCAAGTAAAAAGTGTGTTAGATAAAAATTCATTTCAATTCGCTAATCGGGCTAATATGAATCAGGTGAATCGAGTTCTGCTTTTGGAAACTGGGTTAAGAAGGGGTGCACCGTTCCTGGAGGTACTGCAATACCAGGTCAATGCGTGGAGTGGACAGAGCAAGCTCTTTTCCATCTCCCTGTTCTAAAAATCCATTTAATATATGGTCCCCAGATAGGGGACGTATCAGATATTAAACTGATAAGAACAGATTTTCTTTTTTTTTTTTTTTTTTTTTTTTTGAAGGATGAGTTTGAAAATAATAAAGTGACCGCCTCTCGTTGCCCAGGTAACCGTCCGTCACAAGAGGGCTATGACATCCTACGATGCACACTCCCCCAAGGCCAGCAGTTGTGCAATACCCTGGCACCTTTCAGCACCAACCAAGGTAGTACCCTCCCAAACTACACTTGATCTTAGCCAAAAGGCCGAGAAGCGATAACCAGAATTGGTTTGGGCCTCGAGTGGCACCCTGGCCTATGCCGGACACATCTTAGGGAGAGAGAGCGAGAGGGAGACAAACCCACGCCTACACAAGACATTTTGTCACCCAAGCCAACCCTTGAAAAGGCTGCTTTGCAGAGCAAAAACAAGAAGAATGGTGCGTTTTGCAGCCGCCGCCCACTGCAATGAATCTGAATAACTCCTCCTTTAGGGCGCAAGCAACTCCCCTCCCCCTTGCAGTCTTTCCAATTCACGATACAAAAAGACGGACAGGACAGGTTGCCTGACTTTCCGTCACTGCCACCCTTTGCCATCCTTACCCGTAGAAAGCCCTTTCATCATCCCCAAACCCTAATCTTTTCCCTTTCCTTCCCAGCCCCCAAACCCTGCCCTCTGTACCTTTCTCACCACCCGCTTCCCTTCTCCTGTCATCCCCCTACCACCCGGGAAAAAAAGAGATTGCCCCCTCCTTCCACTAGCCCACCCTCCCACCCAAAGAACAACTTCTTCTGCGCAGCTTGTTTTCTAGGCAGCAGCGCTATTGTGATGTCATCGGGGGGCATTGTGACAAGCCGCCAGTGTTCCGTCTCTTCATGTTGTGCACTGTTCAAACCGAAAATACATCAACAGGCAGGCTACAGAAAAGCTTACTAACAAAGGTTAGAGAGGGGCTTTCTCAGAGGGCTTTTTACAGTTTGTCTATTCCCAATTAGCCGGTTTAGTATACTTAATGAAAGTACTAATTCTTTCATAGGCCGCCCATTCTTAGTATTTGACGTTCAGGTAACAACAGGTAACTTTATTTGGAGTGGAAGCAGAGAGATAACACCAGATGCCAATTGTAGATCCTCTCACACCTGTGGTCACTGCAGCATCTGACTCCACTTTGTCCAAAAGGGATCTATTCCATTCAATTACACATGATCTAGATTAGACTGACAACAAGATACTGCACGGGACATAGCAGAGTTGGTGAAGTAGAGTGGTGATGAGTTTGCTATTTGGATGAATAAAGCAAGTAAAAAGTGTGTTAGATAAAAATTCATTTCAATTCGCTAATCGGGCTAATATGAATCAGGTGAATCGAGTTCTGCTTTTGGAAACTGGGTTAAGAAGGGGTGCACCGTTCCTGGAGGTACTGCAATACCAGGTCAATGCGTGGAGTGGACAGAGCAAGCTCTTTTTCCATCTCCCTGTTCTAAAAATCCATTTAATATATGGTCCCCAGATAGGGGACGTATCAGATATTAAACTGATAAGAACAGATACTACACTTGATCTTAGCCAAAAGGCCGAGAAGCGATAACCAGAATTGGTTTGGGCCTCGAGTGGCACCCTGGCCTATGCCGGACACATCTTAGGGAGAGAGAGCGAGAGGGAGACAAACCCACGCCTACACAAGACATTTTGTCACCCAAGCCAACCCTTGAAAAGGCTGCTTTGCAGAGCAAAAACAAGAAGAATGGTGCGTTTTGCAGCCGCCGCCCACTGCAATGAATCTGAATAACTCCTCCTTTAGGGCGCAAGCAACTCCCCTCCCCCTTGCAGTCTTTCCAATTCACGATACAAAAAGACGGACAGGACAGGTTGCCTGACTTTCCGTCACTGCCACCCTTTGCCATCCTTACCCGTAGAAAGCCCTTTCATCATCCCCAAACCCTAATCTTTTCCCTTTCCTTCCCAGCCCCCAAACCCTGCCCTCTGTACCTTTCTCACCACCCGCTTCCCTTCTCCTGTCATCCCCCTACCACCCGGGAAAAAAAGAGATTGCCCCCTCCTTCCACTAGCCCACCCTCCCACCCAAAGAACAACTTCTTCTGCGCAGCTTGTTTTCTAGGCAGCAGCGCTATTGTGATGTCATCGGGGGGCATTGTGACAAGCCGCCAGTGTTCCGTCTCTTCATGTTGTGCACTGTTCAAACCGAAAATACATCAACAGGCAGGCTACAGAAAAGCTTACTAACAAAGGTTAGAGAGGGGCTTTCTCAGAGGGCTTTTTACAGTTTTTCTATTCCCAATTAGCCGGTTTAGTATACTTAATGAAAGTACTAATTCTTTCATAGGCCGCCCATTCTTAGTATTTGACGTTCAGGTAACAACAGGTAACTTTATTTGGAGTGGAAGCAGAGAGATAACACCAGATGCCAATTGTAGATCCTCTCACACCTGTGGTCACTGCAGCATCTGACTCCACTTTGTCCAAAAGGGATCTATTCCATTCAATTACACATGATCTAGATTAGACTGACAACAAGATACTGCACGGGACATAGCAGAGTTGGTGAAGTTGAGTGGTGATGAGTTTGCTATTTGGATGAATAAAGCAAGTAAAAAGTGTGTTAGATAAAAATTCATTTCAATTCGCTAATCGGGCTAATATGAATCAGGTGAATCGAGTTCTGCTTTTGGAAACTGGGTTAAGAAGGGGTGCACCGTTCCTGGAGGTACTGCAATACCAGGTCAATGCGTGGAGTGGACAGAGCAAGCTCTTTTTCCATCTCCCTGTTCTAAAAATCCATTTAATATATGGTCCCCAGATAGGGGACGTATCAGATATTAAACTGATAAGAACAGATACTACACTTGATCTTAGCCAAAAGGCCGAGAAGCGATAACCAGAATTGGTTTGGGCCTCGAGTGGCACCCTGGCCTATGCCGGACACATCTTAGGGAGAGAGAGCGAGAGGGAGACAAACCCACGCCTACACAAGACATTTTGTCACCCAAGCCAACCCTTGAAAAGGCTGCTTTGCAGAGCAAAAACAAGAAGAATGGTGCGTTTTGCAGCCGCCGCCCACTGCAATGAATCTGAATAACTCCTCCTTTAGGGCGCAAGCAACTCCCCTCCCCCTTGCAGTCTTTCCAATTCACGATACAAAAAGACGGACAGGACAGGTTGCCTGACTTTCCGTCACTGCCACCCTTTGCCATCCTTACCCGTAGAAAGCCCTTTCATCATCCCCAAACCCTAATCTTTTCCCTTTCCTTCCCAGCCCCCAAACCCTGCCCTCTGTACCTTTCTCACCACCCGCTTCCCTTCTCCTGTCATCCCCCTACCACCCGGGAAAAAAAGAGATTGCCCCCTCCTTCCACTAGCCCACCCTCCCACCCAAAGAACAACTTCTTCTGCGCAGCTTGTTTTCTAGGCAGCAGCGCTATTGTGATGTCATCGGGGGGCATTGTGACAAGCCGCCAGTGTTCCGTCTCTTCATGTTGTGCACTGTTCAAACCGAAAATACATCAACAGGCAGGCTACAGAAAAGCTTACTAACAAAGGTTAGAGAGGGGCTTTCTCAGAGGGCTTTTTACAGTTTGTCTATTCCCAATTAGCCGGTTTAGTATACTTAATGAAAGTACTAATTCTTTCATAGGCCGCCCATTCTTAGTATTTGACGTTCAGGTAACAACAGGTAACTTTATTTGGAGTGGAAGCAGAGAGATAACACCAGATGCCAATTGTAGATCCTCTCACACCTGTGGTCACTGCAGCATCTGACTCCACTTTGTCCAAAAGGGATCTATTCCATTCAATTACACATGATCTAGATTAGACTGACAACAAGATACTGCACGGGACATAGCAGAGTTGGTGAAGTTGAGTGGTGATGAGTTTGCTATTTGGATGAATAAAGCAAGTAAAAAGTGTGTTAGATAAAAATTCATTTCAATTCGCTAATCGGGCTAATATGAATCAGGTGAATCGAGTTCTGCTTTTGGAAACTGGGTTAAGAAGGGGTGCACCGTTCCTGGAGGTACTGCAATACCAGGTCAATGCGTGGAGTGGACAGAGCAAGCTCTTTTTCCATCTCCCTGTTCTAAAAATCCATTTAATATATGGTCCCCAGATAGGGGACGTATCAGATATTAAACTGATAAGAACAGATACTACACTTGATCTTAGCCAAAAGGCCGAGAAGCGATAACCAGAATTGGTTTGGGCCTCGAGTGGCACCCTGGCCTATGCCGGACACATCTTAGGGAGAGAGAGCGAGAGGGAGACAAACCCACGCCTACACAAGACATTTTGTCACCCAAGCCAACCCTTGAAAAGGCTGCTTTGCAGAGCAAAAACAAGAAGAATGGTGCGTTTTGCAGCCGCCGCCCACTGCAATGAATCTGAATAACTCCTCCTTTAGGGCGCAAGCAACTCCCCTCCCCCTTGCAGTCTTTCCAATTCACGATACAAAAAGACGGACAGGACAGGTTGCCTGACTTTCCGTCACTGCCACCCTTTGCCATCCTTACCCGTAGAAAGCCCTTTCATCATCCCCAAACCCTAATCTTTTCCCTTTCCTTCCCAGCCCCCAAACCCTGCCCTCTGTACCTTTCTCACCACCCGCTTCCCTTCTCCTGTCATCCCCCTACCACCCGGGAAAAAAAGAGATTGCCCCCTCCTTCCACTAGCCCACCCTCCCACCCAAAGAACAACTTCTTCTGCGCAGCTTGTTTTCTAGGCAGCAGCGCTATTGTGATGTCATCGGGGGGCATTGTGACAAGCCGCCAGTGTTCCGTCTCTTCATGTTGTGCACTGTTCAAACCGAAAATACATCAACAGGCAGGCTACAGAAAAGCTTACTAACAAAGGTTAGAGAGGGGCTTTCTCAGAGGGCTTTTTACAGTTTGTCTATTCCCAATTAGCCGGTTTAGTATACTTAATGAAAGTACTAATTCTTTCATAGGCCGCCCATTCTTAGTATTTGACGTTCAGGTAACAACAGGTAACTTTATTTGGAGTGGAAGCAGAGAGATAACACCAGATGCCAATTGTAGATCCTCTCACACCTGTGGTCACTGCAGCATCTGACTCCACTTTGTCCAAAAGGGATCTATTCCATTCAATTACACATGATCTAGATTAGACTGACAACAAGATACTGCACGGGACATAGCAGAGTTGGTGAAGTTGAGTGGTGATGAGTTTGCTATTTGGATGAATAAAGCAAGTAAAAAGTGTGTTAGATAAAAATTCATTTCAATTCGCTAATCGGGCTAATATGAATCAGGTGAATCGAGTTCTGCTTTTGGAAACTGGGTTAAGAAGGGGTGCACCGTTCCTGGAGGTACTGCAATACCAGGTCAATGCGTGGAGTGGACAGAGCAAGCTCTTTTTCCATCTCCCTGTTCTAAAAATCCATTTAATATATGGTCCCCAGATAGGGGACGTATCAGATATTAAACTGATAAGAACAGATACTACACTTGATCTTAGCCAAAAGGCCGAGAAGCGATAACCAGAATTGGTTTGGGCCTCGAGTGGCACCCTGGCCTATGCCGGACACATCTTAGGGAGAGAGAGCGAGAGGGAGACAAACCCACGCCTACACAAGACATTTTGTCACCCAAGCCAACCCTTGAAAAGGCTGCTTTGCAGAGCAAAAACAAGAAGAATGGTGCGTTTTGCAGCCGCCGCCCACTGCAATGAATCTGAATAACTCCTCCTTTAGGGCGCAAGCAACTCCCCTCCCCCTTGCAGTCTTTCCAATTCACGATACAAAAAGACGGACAGGACAGGTTGCCTGACTTTCCGTCACTGCCACCCTTTGCCATCCTTACCCGTAGAAAGCCCTTTCATCATCCCCAAACCCTAATCTTTTCCCTTTCCTTCCCAGCCCCCAAACCCTGCCCTCTGTACCTTTCTCACCACCCGCTTCCCTTCTCCTGTCATCCCCCTACCACCCGGGAAAAAAAGAGATTGCCCCCTCCTTCCACTAGCCCACCCTCCCACCCAAAGAACAACTTCTTCTGCGCAGCTTGTTTTCTAGGCAGCAGCGCTATTGTGATGTCATCGGGGGGCATTGTGACAAGCCGCCAGTGTTCCGTCTCTTCATGTTGTGCACTGTTCAAACCGAAAATACATCAACAGGCAGGCTACAGAAAAGCTTACTAACAAAGGTTAGAGAGGGGCTTTCTCAGAGGGCTTTTTACAGTTTGTCTATTCCCAATTAGCCGGTTTAGTATACTTAATGAAAGTACTAATTCTTTCATAGGCCGCCCATTCTTAGTATTTGACGTTCAGGTAACAACAGGTAACTTTATTTGGAGTGGAAGCAGAGAGATAACACCAGATGCCAATTGTAGATCCTCTCACACCTGTGGTCACTGCAGCATCTGACTCCACTTTGTCCAAAAGGGATCTATTCCATTCAATTACACATGATCTAGATTAGACTGACAACAAGATACTGCACGGGACATAGCAGAGTTGGTGAAGTTGAGTGGTGATGAGTTTGCTATTTGGATGAATAAAGCAAGTAAAAAGTGTGTTAGATAAAAATTCATTTCAATTCGCTAATCGGGCTAATATGAATCAGGTGAATCGAGTTCTGCTTTTGGAAACTGGGTTAAGAAGGGGTGCACCGTTCCTGGAGGTACTGCAATACCAGGTCAATGCGTGGAGTGGACAGAGCAAGCTCTTTTTCCATCTCCCTGTTCTAAAAATCCATTTAATATATGGTCCCCAGATAGGGGACGTATCAGATATTAAACTGATAAGAACAGATACTACACTTGATCTTAGCCAAAAGGCCGAGAAGCGATAACCAGAATTGGTTTGGGCCTCGAGTGGCACCCTGGCCTATGCCGGACACATCTTAGGGAGAGAGAGCGAGAGGGAGACAAACCCACGCCTACACAAGACATTTTGTCACCCAAGCCAACCCTTGAAAAGGCTGCTTTGCAGAGCAAAAACAAGAAGAATGGTGCGTTTTGCAGCCGCCGCCCACTGCAATGAATCTGAATAACTCCTCCTTTAGGGCGCAAGCAACTCCCCTCCCCCTTGCAGTCTTTCCAATTCACGATACAAAAAGACGGACAGGACAGGTTGCCTGACTTTCCGTCACTGCCACCCTTTGCCATCCTTACCCGTAGAAAGCCCTTTCATCATCCCCAAACCCTAATCTTTTCCCTTTCCTTCCCAGCCCCCAAACCCTGCCCTCTGTACCTTTCTCACCACCCGCTTCCCTTCTCTTGTCATCCCCCTACCACCCGGGAAAAAAAGAGATTGCCCCCTCCTTCCACTAGCCCACCCTCCCACCCAAAGAACAACTTCTGCGCAGCTTGTTTTCTAGGCAGCAGCGCTATTGTGATGTCATCGGGGGGCATTGTGACAAGCCGCCAGTGTTCCGTCTCTTCATGTTGTGCACTGTTCAAACCGAAAATACATCAACAGGCAGGCTACAGAAAAGCTTACTAACAAAGGTTAGAGAGGGGCTTTCTCAGAGGGCTTTTTACAGTTTGTCTATTCCCAATTAGCCGGTTTAGTATACTTAATGAAAGTACTAATTCTTTCATAGGCCGCCCATTCTTAGTATTTGACGTTCAGGTAACAACAGGTAACTTTATTTGGAGTGGAAGCAGAGAGATAACACCAGATGCCAATTGTAGATCCTCTCACACCTGTGGTCACTGCAGCATCTGACTCCACTTTGTCCAAAAGGGATCTATTCCATTCAATTACACATGATCTAGATTAGACTGACAACAAGATACTGCACGGGACATAGCAGAGTTGGTGAAGTTGAGTGGTGATGAGTTTGCTATTTGGATGAATAAAGCAAGTAAAAAGTGTGTTAGATAAAAATTCATTTCAATTCGCTAATCGGGCTAATATGAATCAGGTGAATCGAGTTCTGCTTTTGGAAACTGGGTTAAGAAGGGGTGCACCGTTCCTGGAGGTACTGCAATACCAGGTCAATGCGTGGAGTGGACAGAGCAAGCTCTTTTTCCATCTCCCTGTTCTAAAAATCCATTTAATATATGGTCCCCAGATAGGGGACGTATCAGATATTAAACTGATAAGAACAGATACTACACTTGATCTTAGCCAAAAGGCCGAGAAGCGATAACCAGAATTGGTTTGGGCCTCGAGTGGCACCCTGGCCTATGCCGGACACATCTTAGGGAGAGAGAGCGAGAGGGAGACAAACCCACGCCTACACAAGACATTTTGTCACCCAAGCCAACCCTTGAAAAGGCTGCTTTGCAGAGCAAAAACAAGAAGAATGGTGCGTTTTGCAGCCGCCGCCCACTGCAATGAATCTGAATAACTCCTCCTTTAGGGCGCAAGCAACTCCCCTCCCCCTTGCAGTCTTTCCAATTCACGATACAAAAAGACGGACAGGACAGGTTGCCTGACTTTCCGTCACTGCCACCCTTTGCCATCCTTACCCGTAGAAAGCCCTTTCATCATCCCCAAACCCTAATCTTTTCCCTTTCCTTCCCAGCCCCCAAACCCTGCCCTCTGTACCTTTCTCACCACCCGCTTCCCTTCTCCTGTCATCCCCCTACCACCCGGGAAAAAAAGAGATTGCCCCCTCCTTCCACTAGCCCACCCTCCCACCCAAAGAACAACTTCTTCTGCGCAGCTTGTTTTCTAGGCAGCAGCGCTATTGTGATGTCATCGGGGGGCATTGTGACAAGCCGCCAGTGTTCCGTCTCTTCATGTTGTGCACTGTTCAAACCGAAAATACATCAACAGGCAGGCTACAGAAAAGCTTACTAACAAAGGTTAGAGAGGGGCTTTCTCAGAGGGCTTTTTACAGTTTGTCTATTCCCAATTAGCCGGTTTAGTATACTTAATGAAAGTACTAATTCTTTCATAGGCCGCCCATTCTTAGTATTTGACGTTCAGGTAACAACAGGTAACTTTATTTGGAGTGGAAGCAGAGAGATAACACCAGATGCCAATTGTAGATCCTCTCACACCTGTGGTCACTGCAGCATCTGACTCCACTTTGTCCAAAAGGGATCTATTCCATTCAATTACACATGATCTAGATTAGACTGACAACAAGATACTGCACGGGACATAGCAGAGTTGGTGAAGTTGAGTGGTGATGAGTTTGCTATTTGGATGAATAAAGCAAGTAAAAAGTGTGTTAGATAAAAATTCATTTCAATTCGCTAATCGGGCTAATATGAATCAGGTGAATCGAGTTCTGCTTTTGGAAACTGGGTTAAGAAGGGGTGCACCGTTCCTGGAGGTACTGCAATACCAGGTCAATGCGTGGAGTGGACAGAGCAAGCTCTTTTTCCATCTCCCTGTTCTAAAAATCCATTTAATATATGGTCCCCAGATAGGGGACGTATCAGATATTAAACTAATAAGAACAGATACTACACTTGATCTTAGCCAAAAGGCCGAGAAGCGATAACCAGAATTGGTTTGGGCCTCGAGTGGCACCCTGGCCTATGCCGGACACATCTTAGGGAGAGAGAGCGAGAGGGAGACAAACCCACGCCTACACAAGACATTTTGTCACCCAAGCCAACCCTTGAAAAGGCTGCTTTGCAGAGCAAAAACAAGAAGAATGGTGCGTTTTGCAGCCGCCGCCCACTGCAATGAATCTGAATAACTCCTCCTTTAGGGCGCAAGCAACTCCCCTCCCCCTTGCAGTCTTTCCAATTCACGATACAAAAAGACGGACAGGACAGGTTGCCTGACTTTCCGTCACTGCCACCCTTTGCCATCCTTACCCGTAGAAAGCCCTTTCATCATCCCCAAACCCTAATCTTTTCCCTTTCCTTCCCAGCCCCCAAACCCTGCCCTCTGTACCTTTCTCACCACCCGCTTCCCTTCTCCTGTCATCCCCCTACCACCCGGGAAAAAAAGAGATTGCCCCCTCCTTCCACTAGCCCACCCTCCCACCCAAAGAACAACTTCTTCTGCGCAGCTTGTTTTCTAGGCAGCAGCGCTATTGTGATGTCATCGGGGGGCATTGTGACAAGCCGCCAGTGTTCCGTCTCTTCATGTTGTGCACTGTTCAAACCGAAAATACATCAACAGGCAGGCTACAGAAAAGCTTACTAACAAAGGTTAGAGAGGGGCTTTCTCAGAGGGCTTTTTACAGTTTGTCTATTCCCAATTAGCCGGTTTAGTATACTTAATGAAAGTACTAATTCTTTCATAGGCCGCCCATTCTTAGTATTTGACGTTCAGGTAACAACAGGTAACTTTATTTGGAGTGGAAGCAGAGAGATAACACCAGATGCCAATTGTAGATCCTCTCACACCTGTGGTCACTGCAGCATCTGACTCCACTTTGTCCAAAAGGGATCTATTCCATTCAATTACACATGATCTAGATTAGACTGACAACAAGATACTGCACGGGACATAGCAGAGTTGGTGAAGTTGAGTGGTGATGAGTTTGCTATTTGGATGAATAAAGCAAGTAAAAAGTGTGTTAGATAAAAATTCATTTCAATTCGCTAATCGGGCTAATATGAATCAGGTGAATCGAGTTCTGCTTTTGGAAACTGGGTTAAGAAGGGGTGCACCGTTCCTGGAGGTACTGCAATACCAGGTCAATGCGTGGAGTGGACAGAGCAAGCTCTTTTTCCATCTCCCTGTTCTAAAAATCCATTTAATATATGGTCCTCAGATAGGGGACGTATCAGATATTAAACTGATAAGAACAGATACTACACTTGATCTTAGCCAAAAGGCCGAGAAGCGATAACCAGAATTGGTTTGGGCCTCGAGTGGCACCCTGGCCTATGCCGGACACATCTTAGGGAGAGAGAGCGAGAGGGAGACAAACCCACGCCTACACAAGACATTTTGTCACCCAAGCCAACCCTTGAAAAGGCTGCTTTGCAGAGCAAAAACAAGAAGAATGGTGCGTTTTGCAGCCGCCGCCCACTGCAATGAATCTGAATAACTCCTCCTTTAGGGCGCAAGCAACTCCCCTCCCCCTTGCAGTCTTTCCAATTCACGATACAAAAAGACGGACAGGACAGGTTGCCTGACTTTCCGTCACTGCCACCCTTTGCCATCCTTACCCGTAGAAAGCCCTTTCATCATCCCCAAACCCTAATCTTTTCCCTTTCCTTCCCAGCCCCCAAACCCTGCCCTCTGTACCTTTCTCACCACCCGCTTCCCTTCTCCTGTCATCCCCCTACCACCCGGGAAAAAAAGAGATTGCCCCCTCCTTCCACTAGCCCACCCTCCCACCCAAAGAACAACTTCTTCTGCGCAGCTTGTTTTCTAGGCAGCAGCGCTATTGTGATGTCATCGGGGGGCATTGTGACAAGCCGCCAGTGTTCCGTCTCTTCATGTTGTGCACTGTTCAAACCGAAAATACATCAACAGGCAGGCTACAGAAAAGCTTACTAACAAAGGTTAGAGAGGGGCTTTCTCAGAGGGCTTTTTACAGTTTTTCTATTCCCAATTAGCCGGTTTAGTATACTTAATGAAAGTACTAATTCTTTCATAGGCCGCCCATTCTTAGTATTTGACGTTCAGGTAACAACAGGTAACTTTATTTGGAGTGGAAGCAGAGAGATAACACCAGATGCCAATTGTAGATCCTCTCACACCTGTGGTCACTGCAGCATCTGACTCCACTTTGTCCAAAAGGGATCTATTCCATTCAATTACACATGATCTAGATTAGACTGACAACAAGATACTGCACGGGACATAGCAGAGTTGGTGAAGTTGAGTGGTGATGAGTTTGCTATTTGGATGAATAAAGCAAGTAAAAAGTGTGTTAGATAAAAATTCATTTCAATTCGCTAATCGGGCTAATATGAATCAGGTGAATCGAGTTCTGCTTTTGGAAACTGGGTTAAGAAGGGGTGCACCGTTCCTGGAGGTACTGCAATACCAGGTCAATGCGTGGAGTGGACAGAGCAAGCTCTTTTTCCATCTCCCTGTTCTAAAAATCCATTTAATATATGGTCCCCAGATAGGGGACGTATCAGATATTAAACTGATAAGAACAGATACTACACTTGATCTTAGCCAAAAGGCCGAGAAGCGATAACCAGAATTGGTTTGGGCCTCGAGTGGCACCCTGGCCTATGCCGGACACATCTTAGGGAGAGAGAGCGAGAGGGAGACAAACCCACGCCTACACAAGACATTTTGTCACCCAAGCCAACCCTTGAAAAGGCTGCTTTGCAGAGCAAAAACAAGAAGAATGGTGCGTTTTGCAGCCGCCGCCCACTGCAATGAATCTGAATAACTCCTCCTTTAGGGCGCAAGCAACTCCCCTCCCCCTTGCAGTCTTTCCAATTCACGATACAAAAAGACGGACAGGACAGGTTGCCTGACTTTCCGTCACTGCCACCCTTTGCCATCCTTACCCGTAGAAAGCCCTTTCATCATCCCCAAACCCTAATCTTTTCCCTTTCCTTCCCAGCCCCCAAACCCTGCCCTCTGTACCTTTCTCACCACCCGCTTCCCTTCTCCTGTCATCCCCCTACCACCCGGGAAAAAAAGAGATTGCCCCCTCCTTCCACTAGCCCACCCTCCCACCCAAAGAACAACTTCTTCTGCGCAGCTTGTTTTCTAGGCAGCAGCGCTATTGTGATGTCATCGGGGGGCATTGTGACAAGCCGCCAGTGTTCCGTCTCTTCATGTTGTGCACTGTTCAAACCGAAAATACATCAACAGGCAGGCTACAGAAAAGCTTACTAACAAAGGTTAGAGAGGGGCTTTCTCAGAGGGCTTTTTACAGTTTGTCTATTCCCAATTAGCCGGTTTAGTATACTTAATGAAAGTACTAATTCTTTCATAGGCCGCCCATTCTTAGTATTTGACGTTCAGGTAACAACAGGTAACTTTATTTGGAGTGGAAGCAGAGAGATAACACCAGATGCCAATTGTAGATCCTCTCACACCTGTGGTCACTGCAGCATCTGACTCCACTTTGTCCAAAAGGGATCTATTCCATTCAATTACACATGATCTAGATTAGACTGACAACAAGATACTGCACGGGACATAGCAGAGTTGGTGAAGTTGAGTGGTGATGAGTTTGCTATTTGGATGAATAAAGCAAGTAAAAAGTGTGTTAGATAAAAATTCATTTCAATTCGCTAATCGGGCTAATATGAATCAGGTGAATCGAGTTCTGCTTTTGGAAACTGGGTTAAGAAGGGGTGCACCGTTCCTGGAGGTACTGCAATACCAGGTCAATGCGTGGAGTGGACAGAGCAAGCTCTTTTTCCATCTCCCTGTTCTAAAAATCCATTTAATATATGGTCCCCAGATAGGGGACGTATCAGATATTAAACTGATAAGAACAGATACTACACTTGATCTTAGCCAAAAGGCCGAGAAGCGATAACCAGAATTGGTTTGGGCCTCGAGTGGCACCCTGGCCTATGCCGGACACATCTTAGGGAGAGAGAGCGAGAGGGAGACAAACCCACGCCTACACAAGACATTTTGTCACCCAAGCCAACCCTTGAAAAGGCTGCTTTGCAGAGCAAAAACAAGAAGAATGGTGCGTTTTGCAGCCGCCGCCCACTGCAATGAATCTGAATAACTCCTCCTTTAGGGCGCAAGCAACTCCCCTCCCCCTTGCAGTCTTTCCAATTCACGATACAAAAAGACGGACAGGACAGGTTGCCTGACTTTCCGTCACTGCCACCCTTTGCCATCCTTACCCGTAGAAAGCCCTTTCATCATCCCCAAACCCTAATCTTTTCCCTTTCCTTCCCAGCCCCCAAACCCTGCCCTCTGTACCTTTCTCACCACCCGCTTCCCTTCTCCTGTCATCCCCCTACCACCCGGGAAAAAAAGAGATTGCCCCCTCCTTCCACTAGCCCACCCTCCCACCCAAAGAACAACTTCTTCTGCGCAGCTTGTTTTCTAGGCAGCAGCGCTATTGTGATGTCATCGGGGGGCATTGTGACAAGCCGCCAGTGTTCCGTCTCTTCATGTTGTGCACTGTTCAAACCGAAAATACATCAACAGGCAGGCTACAGAAAAGCTTACTAACAAAGGTTAGAGAGGGGCTTTCTCAGAGGGCTTTTTACAGTTTGTCTATTCCCAATTAGCCGGTTTAGTATACTTAATGAAAGTACTAATTCTTTCATAGGCCGCCCATTCTTAGTATTTGACGTTCAGGTAACAACAGGTAACTTTATTTGGAGTGGAAGCAGAGAGATAACACCAGATGCCAATTGTAGATCCTCTCACACCTGTGGTCACTGCAGCATCTGACTCCACTTTGTCCAAAAGGGATCTATTCCATTCAATTACACATGATCTAGATTAGACTGACAACAAGATACTGCACGGGACATAGCAGAGTTGGTGAAGTTGAGTGGTGATGAGTTTGCTATTTGGATGAATAAAGCAAGTAAAAAGTGTGTTAGATAAAAATTCATTTCAATTCGCTAATCGGGCTAATATGAATCAGGTGAATCGAGTTCTGCTTTTGGAAACTGGGTTAAGAAGGGGTGCACCGTTCCTGGAGGTACTGCAATACCAGGTCAATGCGTGGAGTGGACAGAGCAAGCTCTTTTTCCATCTCCCTGTTCTAAAAATCCATTTAATATATGGTCCCCAGATAGGGGACGTATCAGATATTAAACTGATAAGAACAGATACTACACTTGATCTTAGCCAAAAGGCCGAGAAGCGATAACCAGAATTGGTTTGGGCCTCGAGTGGCACCCTGGCCTATGCCGGACACATCTTAGGGAGAGAGAGCGAGAGGGAGACAAACCCACGCCTACACAAGACATTTTGTCACCCAAGCCAACCCTTGAAAAGGCTGCTTTGCAGAGCAAAAACAAGAAGAATGGTGCGTTTTGCAGCCGCCGCCCACTGCAATGAATCTGAATAACTCCTCCTTTAGGGCGCAAGCAACTCCCCTCCCCCTTGCAGTCTTTCCAATTCACGATACAAAAAGACGGACAGGACAGGTTGCCTGACTTTCCGTCACTGCCACCCTTTGCCATCCTTACCCGTAGAAAGCCCTTTCATCATCCCCAAACCCTAATCTTTTCCCTTTCCTTCCCAGCCCCCAAACCCTGCCCTCTGTACCTTTCTCACCACCCGCTTCCCTTCTCCTGTCATCCCCCTACCACCCGGGAAAAAAAGAGATTGCCCCCTCCTTCCACTAGCCCACCCTCCCACCCAAAGAACAACTTCTTCTGCGCAGCTTGTTTTCTAGGCAGCAGCGCTATTGTGATGTCATCGGGGGGCATTGTGACAAGCCGCCAGTGTTCCGTCTCTTCATGTTGTGCACTGTTCAAACCGAAAATACATCAACAGGCAGGCTACAGAAAAGCTTACTAACAAAGGTTAGAGAGGGGCTTTCTCAGAGGGCTTTTTACAGTTTGTCTATTCCCAATTAGCCGGTTTAGTATACTTAATGAAAGTACTAATTCTTTCATAGGCCGCCCATTCTTAGTATTTGACGTTCAGGTAACAACAGGTAACTTTATTTGGAGTGGAAGCAGAGAGATAACACCAGATGCCAATTGTAGATCCTCTCACACCTGTGGTCACTGCAGCATCTGACTCCACTTTGTCCAAAAGGGATCTATTCCATTCAATTACACATGATCTAGATTAGACTGACAACAAGATACTGCACGGGACATAGCAGAGTTGGTGAAGTTGAGTGGTGATGAGTTTGCTATTTGGATGAATAAAGCAAGTAAAAAGTGTGTTAGATAAAAATTCATTTCAATTCGCTAATCGGGCTAATATGAATCAGGTGAATCGAGTTCTGCTTTTGGAAACTGGGTTAAGAAGGGGTGCACCGTTCCTGGAGGTACTGCAATACCAGGTCAATGCGTGGAGTGGACAGAGCAAGCTCTTTTTCCATCTCCCTGTTCTAAAAATCCATTTAATATATGGTCCCCAGATAGGGGACGTATCAGATATTAAACTGATAAGAACAGATACTACACTTGATCTTAGCCAAAAGGCCGAGAAGCGATAACCAGAATTGGTTTGGGCCTCGAGTGGCACCCTGGCCTATGCCGGACACATCTTAGGGAGAGAGAGCGAGAGGGAGACAAACCCACGCCTACACAAGACATTTTGTCACCCAAGCCAACCCTTGAAAAGGCTGCTTTGCAGAGCAAAAACAAGAAGAATGGTGCGTTTTGCAGCCGCCGCCCACTGCAATGAATCTGAATAACTTCTCCTTTAGGGCGCAAGCAACTCCCCTCCCCCTTGCAGTCTTTCCAATTCACGATACAAAAAGACGGACAGGACAGGTTGCCTGACTTTCCGTCACTGCCACCCTTTGCCATCCTTACCCGTAGAAAGCCCTTTCATCATCCCCAAACCCTAATCTTTTCCCTTTCCTTCCCAGCCCCCAAACCCTGCCCTCTGTACCTTTCTCACCACCCGCTTCCCTTCTCCTGTCATCCCCCTACCACCCGGGAAAAAAAGAGATTGCCCCCTCCTTCCACTAGCCCACCCTCCCACCCAAAGAACAACTTCTTCTGCGCAGCTTGTTTTCTAGGCAGCAGCGCTATTGTGATGTCATCGGGGGGCATTGTGACAAGCCGCCAGTGTTCCGTCTCTTCATGTTGTGCACTGTTCAAACCGAAAATACATCAACAGGCAGGCTACAGAAAAGCTTACTAACAAAGGTTAGAGAGGGGCTTTCTCAGAGGGCTTTTTACAGTTTGTCTATTCCCAATTAGCCGGTTTAGTATACTTAATGAAAGTACTAATTCTTTCATAGGCCGCCCATTCTTAGTATTTGACGTTCAGGTAACAACAGGTAACTTTATTTGGAGTGGAAGCAGAGAGATAACACCAGATGCCAATTGTAGATCCTCTCACACCTGTGGTCACTGCAGCATCTGACTCCACTTTGTCCAAAAGGGATCTATTCCATTCAATTACACATGATCTAGATTAGACTGACAACAAGATACTGCACGGGACATAGCAGAGTTGGTGAAGTTGAGTGGTGATGAGTTTGCTATTTGGATGAATAAAGCAAGTAAAAAGTGTGTTAGATAAAAATTCATTTCAATTCGCTAATCGGGCTAATATGAATCAGGTGAATCGAGTTCTGCTTTTGGAAACTGGGTTAAGAAGGGGTGCACCGTTCCTGGAGGTACTGCAATACCAGGTCAATGCGTGGAGTGGACAGAGCAAGCTCTTTTTCCATCTCCCTGTTCTAAAAATCCATTTAATATATGGTCCCCAGATAGGGGACGTATCAGATATTAAACTGATAAGAACAGATACTACACTTGATCTTAGCCAAAAGGCCGAGAAGCGATAACCAGAATTGGTTTGGGCCTCGAGTGGCACCCTGGCCTATGCCGGACACATCTTAGGGAGAGAGAGCGAGAGGGAGACAAACCCACGCCTACACAAGACATTTTGTCACCCAAGCCAACCCTTGAAAAGGCTGCTTTGCAGAGCAAAAACAAGAAGAATGGTGCGTTTTGCAGCCGCCGCCCACTGCAATGAATCTGAATAACTCCTCCTTTAGGGCGCAAGCAACTCCCCTCCCCCTTGCAGTCTTTCCAATTCACGATACAAAAAGACGGACAGGACAGGTTGCCTGACTTTCCGTCACTGCCACCCTTTGCCATCCTTACCCGTAGAAAGCCCTTTCATCATCCCCAAACCCTAATCTTTTCCCTTTCCTTCCCAGCCCCCAAACCCTGCCCTCTGTACCTTTCTCACCACCCGCTTCCCTTCTCCTGTCATCCCCCTACCACCCGGGAAAAAAAGAGATTGCCCCCTCCTTCCACTAGCCCACCCTCCCACCCAAAGAACAACTTCTTCTGCGCAGCTTGTTTTCTAGGCAGCAGCGCTATTGTGATGTCATCGGGGGGCATTGTGACAAGCCGCCAGTGTTCCGTCTCTTCATGTTGTGCACTGTTCAAACCGAAAATACATCAACAGGCAGGCTACAGAAAAGCTTACTAACAAAGGTTAGAGAGGGGCTTTCTCAGAGGGCTTTTTACAGTTTGTCTATTCCCAATTAGCCGGTTTAGTATACTTAATGAAAGTACTAATTCTTTCATAGGCCGCCCATTCTTAGTATTTGACGTTCAGGTAACAACAGGTAACTTTATTTGGAGTGGAAGCAGAGAGATAACACCAGATGCCAATTGTAGATCCTCTCACACCTGTGGTCACTGCAGCATCTGACTCCACTTTGTCCAAAAGGGATCTATTCCATTCAATTACACATGATCTAGATTAGACTGACAACAAGATACTGCACGGGACATAGCAGAGTTGGTGAAGTTGAGTGGTGATGAGTTTGCTATTTGGATGAATAAAGCAAGTAAAAAGTGTGTTAGATAAAAATTCATTTCAATTCGCTAATCGGGCTAATATGAATCAGGTGAATCGAGTTCTGCTTTTGGAAACTGGGTTAAGAAGGGGTGCACCGTTCCTGGAGGTACTGCAATACCAGGTCAATGCGTGGAGTGGACAGAGCAAGCTCTTTTTCCATCTCCCTGTTCTAAAAATCCATTTAATATATGGTCCCCAGATAGGGGACGTATCAGATATTAAACTGATAAGAACAGATACTACACTTGATCTTAGCCAAAAGGCCGAGAAGCGATAACCAGAATTGGTTTGGGCCTCGAGTGGCACCCTGGCCTATGCCGGACACATCTTAGGGAGAGAGAGCGAGAGGGAGACAAACCCACGCCTACACAAGACATTTTGTCACCCAAGCCAACCCTTGAAAAGGCTGCTTTGCAGAGCAAAAACAAGAAGAATGGTGCGTTTTGCAGCCGCCGCCCACTGCAATGAATCTGAATAACTCCTCCTTTAGGGCGCAAGCAACTCCCCTCCCCCTTGCAGTCTTTCCAATTCACGATACAAAAAGACGGACAGGACAGGTTGCCTGACTTTCCGTCACTGCCACCCTTTGCCATCCTTACCCGTAGAAAGCCCTTTCATCATCCCCAAACCCTAATCTTTTCCCTTTCCTTCCCAGCCCCCAAACCCTGCCCTCTGTACCTTTCTCACCACCCGCTTCCCTTCTCCTGTCATCCCCCTACCACCCGGGAAAAAAAGAGATTGCCCCCTCCTTCCACTAGCCCACCCTCCCACCCAAAGAACAACTTCTTCTGCGCAGCTTGTTTTCTAGGCAGCAGCGCTATTGTGATGTCATCGGGGGGCATTGTGACAAGCCGCCAGTGTTCCGTCTCTTCATGTTGTGCACTGTTCAAACCGAAAATACATCAACAGGCAGGCTACAGAAAAGCTTACTAACAAAGGTTAGAGAGGGGCTTTCTCAGAGGGCTTTTTACAGTTTGTCTATTCCCAATTAGCCGGTTTAGTATACTTAATGAAAGTACTAATTCTTTCATAGGCCGCCCATTCTTAGTATTTGACGTTCAGGTAACAACAGGTAACTTTATTTGGAGTGGAAGCAGAGAGATAACACCAGATGCCAATTGTAGATCCTCTCACACCTGTGGTCACTGCAGCATCTGACTCCACTTTGTCCAAAAGGGATCTATTCCATTCAATTACACATGATCTAGATTAGACTGACAACAAGATACTGCACGGGACATAGCAGAGTTGGTGAAGTTGAGTGGTGATGAGTTTGCTATTTGGATGAATAAAGCAAGTAAAAAGTGTGTTAGATAAAAATTCATTTCAATTCGCTAATCGGGCTAATATGAATCAGGTGAATCGAGTTCTGCTTTTGGAAACTGGGTTAAGAAGGGGTGCACCGTTCCTGGAGGTACTGCAATACCAGGTCAATGCGTGGAGTGGACAGAGCAAGCTCTTTTTCCATCTCCCTGTTCTAAAAATCCATTTAATATATGGTCCCCAGATAGGGGACGTATCAGATATTAAACTGATAAGAACAGATACTACACTTGATCTTAGCCAAAAGGCCGAGAAGCGATAACCAGAATTGGTTTGGGCCTCGAGTGGCACCCTGGCCTATGCCGGACACATCTTAGGGAGAGAGAGCGAGAGGGAGACAAACCCACGCCTACACAAGACATTTTGTCACCCAAGCCAACCCTTGAAAAGGCTGCTTTGCAGAGCAAAAACAAGAAGAATGGTGCGTTTTGCAGCCGCCGCCCACTGCAATGAATCTGAATAACTCCTCCTTTAGGGCGCAAGCAACTCCCCTCCCCCTTGCAGTCTTTCCAATTCACGATACAAAAAGACGGACAGGACAGGTTGCCTGACTTTCCGTCACTGCCACCCTTTGCCATCCTTACCCGTAGAAAGCCCTTTCATCATCCCCAAACCCTAATCTTTTCCCTTTCCTTCCCAGCCCCCAAACCCTGCCCTCTGTACCTTTCTCACCACCCGCTTCCCTTCTCCTGTCATCCCCCTACCACCCGGGAAAAAAAGAGATTGCCCCCTCCTTCCACTAGCCCACCCTCCCACCCAAAGAACAACTTCTTCTGCGCAGCTTGTTTTCTAGGCAGCAGCGCTATTGTGATGTCATCGGGGGGCATTGTGACAAGCCGCCAGTGTTCCGTCTCTTCATGTTGTGCACTGTTCAAACCGAAAATACATCAACAGGCAGGCTACAGAAAAGCTTACTAACAAAGGTTAGAGAGGGGCTTTCTCAGAGGGCTTTTTACAGTTTGTCTATTCCCAATTAGCCGGTTTAGTATACTTAATGAAAGTACTAATTCTTTCATAGGCCGCCCATTCTTAGTATTTGACGTTCAGGTAACAACAGGTAACTTTATTTGGAGTGGAAGCAGAGAGATAACACCAGATGCCAATTGTAGATCCTCTCACACCTGTGGTCACTGCAGCATCTGACTCCACTTTGTCCAAAAGGGATCTATTCCATTCAATTACACATGATCTAGATTAGACTGACAACAAGATACTGCACGGGACATAGCAGAGTTGGTGAAGTTGAGTGGTGATGAGTTTGCTATTTGGATGAATAAAGCAAGTAAAAAGTGTGTTAGATAAAAATTCATTTCAATTCGCTAATCGGGCTAATATGAATCAGGTGAATCGAGTTCTGCTTTTGGAAACTGGGTTAAGAAGGGGTGCACCGTTCCTGGAGGTACTGCAATACCAGGTCAATGCGTGGAGTGGACAGAGCAAGCTCTTTTTCCATCTCCCTGTTCTAAAAATCCATTTAATATATGGTCCCCAGATAGGGGACGTATCAGATATTAAACTGATAAGAACAGATACTACACTTGATCTTAGCCAAAAGGCCGAGAAGCGATAACCAGAATTGGTTTGGGCCTCGAGTGGCACCCTGGCCTATGCCGGACACATCTTAGGGAGAGAGAGCGAGAGGGAGACAAACCCACGCCTACACAAGACATTTTGTCACCCAAGCCAACCCTTGAAAAGGCTGCTTTGCAGAGCAAAAACAAGAAGAATGGTGCGTTTTGCAGCCGCCGCCCACTGCAATGAATCTGAATAACTCCTCCTTTAGGGCGCAAGCAACTCCCCTCCCCCTTGCAGTCTTTCCAATTCACGATACAAAAAGACGGACAGGACAGGTTGCCTGACTTTCCGTCACTGCCACCCTTTGCCATCCTTACCCGTAGAAAGCCCTTTCATCATCCCCAAACCCTAATCTTTTCCCTTTCCTTCCCAGCCCCCAAACCCTGCCCTCTGTACCTTTCTCACCACCCGCTTCCCTTCTCCTGTCATCCCCCTACCACCCGGGAAAAAAAGAGATTGCCCCCTCCTTCCACTAGCCCACCCTCCCACCCAAAGAACAACTTCTTCTGCGCAGCTTGTTTTCTAGGCAGCAGCGCTATTGTGATGTCATCGGGGGGCATTGTGACAAGCCGCCAGTGTTCCGTCTCTTCATGTTGTGCACTGTTCAAACCGAAAATACATCAACAGGCAGGCTACAGAAAAGCTTACTAACAAAGGTTAGAGAGGGGCTTTCTCAGAGGGCTTTTTACAGTTTGTCTATTCCCAATTAGCCGGTTTAGTATACTTAATGAAAGTACTAATTCTTTCATAGGCCGCCCATTCTTAGTATTTGACGTTCAGGTAACAACAGGTAACTTTATTTGGAGTGGAAGCAGAGAGATAACACCAGATGCCAATTGTAGATCCTCTCACACCTGTGGTCACTGCAGCATCTGACTCCACTTTGTCCAAAAGGGATCTATTCCATTCAATTACACATGATCTAGATTAGACTGACAACAAGATACTGCACGGGACATAGCAGAGTTGGTGAAGTTGAGTGGTGATGAGTTTGCTATTTGGATGAATAAAGCAAGTAAAAAGTGTGTTAGATAAAAATTCATTTCAATTCGCTAATCGGGCTAATATGAATCAGGTGAATCGAGTTCTGCTTTTGGAAACTGGGTTAAGAAGGGGTGCACCGTTCCTGGAGGTACTGCAATACCAGGTCAATGCGTGGAGTGGACAGAGCAAGCTCTTTTTCCATCTCCCTGTTCTAAAAATCCATTTAATATATGGTCCCCAGATAGGGGACGTATCAGATATTAAACTGATAAGAACAGATTTTTTTTTTTTTTTTTTTTAAAGGATGAGTTTGAAAATAAAAAAGTGACCGCCTCTCGTTGCCCAGGTAACCGTCCGTCACAAGGGGGCTATGACATCCTACGATGCACACTCCCCCAAGGCCAGCAGTTGTGCAATACCCTGGCACCTTCCAGCACCAACCAAGGTAGTACCCTCCCAAACTACACTTGATCTTAGCCAAAAGGCCGAGAAGCGATAACCAGAATTGGTTTGGGCCTCGAGTGGCACCCTGGCCTATGCCGGACACATCTTAGGGAGAGAGAGCGAGAGGGAGACAAACCCACGCCTACACAAGACATTTTGTCACCCAAGCCAACCCTTGAAAAGGCTGCTTTGCAGAGCAAAAACAAGAAGAATGGTGCGTTTTGCAGCCACCGCCCACTGCAATGAATCTGAATAACTCCTCCTTTAGGGCGCAAGCAACTCCCCTCCCCCTTGCAGTCTTTCCAATTCACGATACAAAAAGACGGACAGGACAGGTTGCCTGACTTTCCGTCACTGCCACCCTTTGCCATCCTTACCCGTAGAAAGCCCTTTCATCATCCCCAAACCCTAATCTTTTCCCTTTCCTTCCCAGCCCCCAAACCCTGCCCTCTGTACCTTTCTCACCACCCGCTTCCCTTCTCCTGTCATCCCCCTACCACCCGGGAAAAAAAGAGATTGCCCCCTCCTTCCACTAGCCCACCCTCCCACCCAAAGAACAACTTCTTCTGCGCAGCTTGTTTTCTAGGCAGCAGCGCTATTGTGATGTCATCGGGGGGCATTGTGACAAGCCGCCAGTGTTCCGTCTCTTCATGTTGTGCACTGTTCAAACCGAAAATACATCAACAGGCAGGCTACAGAAAAGCTTACTAACAAAGGTTAGAGAGGGGCTTTCTCAGAGGGCTTTTTACAGTTTGTCTATTCCCAATTAGCCGGTTTAGTATACTTAATGAAAGTACTAATTCTTTCATAGGCCGCCCATTCTTAGTATTTGACGTTCAGGTAACAACAGGTAACTTTATTTGGAGTGGAAGCAGAGAGATAACACCAGATGCCAATTGTAGATCCTCTCACACCTGTGGTCACTGCAGCATCTGACTCCACTTTGTCCAAAAGGGATCTATTCCATTCAATTACACATGATCTAGATTAGACTGACAACAAGATACTGCACGGGACATAGCAGAGTTGGTGAAGTTGAGTGGTGATGAGTTTGCTATTTGGATGAATAAAGCAAGTAAAAAGTGTGTTAGATAAAAATTCATTTCAATTCACTAATCGGGCTAATATGAATCAGGTGAATCGAGTTCTGCTTTTGGAAACTGGGTTAAGAAGGGGTGCACCGTTCCTGGAGGTACTGCAATACCAGGTCAATGCGTGGAGTGGACAGAGCAAGCTCTTTTTCCATCTCCCTGTTCTAAAAACCCATTTAATATATGGTCCCCAGATAGGGGACGTATCAGATATTAAACTGATAAGAACAGATACTACACTTGATCTTAGCCAAAAGGCCGAGAAGCGATAACCAGAATTGGTTTGGGCCTCGAGTGGCACCCTGGCCTATGCCGGACACATCTTAGGGAGAGAGAGCGAGAGGGAGACAAACCCACGCCTACACAAGACATTTTGTCACCCAAGCCAACCCTTGAAAAGGCTGCTTTGCAGAGCAAAAACAAGAAGAATGGTGCGTTTTGCAGCCGCCGCCCACTGCAATGAATCTGAATAACTCCTCCTTTAGGGCGCAAGCAACTCCCCTCCCCCTTGCAGTCTTTCCAATTCACGATACAAAAAGACGGACAGGACAGGTTGCCTGACTTTCCGTCACTGCCACCCTTTGCCATCCTTACCCGTAGAAAGCCCTTTCATCATCCCCAAACCCTAATCTTTTCCCTTTCCTTCCCAGCCCCCAAACCCTGCCCTCTGTACCTTTCTCACCACCCGCTTCCCTTCTCCTGTCATCCCCCTACCACCCGGGAAAAAAAGAGATTGCCCCCTCCTTCCACTAGCCCACCCTCCCACCCAAAGAACAACTTCTTCTGCGCAGCTTGTTTTCTAGGCAGCAGCGCTATTGTGATGTCATCGGGGGGCATTGTGACAAGCCGCCAGTGTTCCGTCTCTTCATGTTGTGCACTGTTCAAACCGAAAATACATCAACAGGCAGGCTACAGAAAAGCTTACTAACAAAGGTTAGAGAGGGGCTTTCTCAGAGGGCTTTTTACAGTTTGTCTATTCCCAATTAGCCGGTTTAGTATACTTAATGAAAGTACTAATTCTTTCATAGGCCGCCCATTCTTAGTATTTGACGTTCAGGTAACAACAGGTAACTTTATTTGGAGTGGAAGCAGAGAGATAACACCAGATGCCAATTGTAGATCCTCTCACACCTGTGGTCACTGCAGCATCTGACTCCACTTTGTCCAAAAGGGATCTATTCCATTCAATTACACATGATCTAGATTAGACTGACAACAAGATACTGCACGGGACATAGCAGAGTTGGTGAAGTTGAGTGGTGATGAGTTTGCTATTTGGATGAATAAAGCAAGTAAAAAGTGTGTTAGATAAAAATTCATTTCAATTCGCTAATCGGGCTAATATGAATCAGGTGAATCGAGTTCTGCTTTTGGAAACTGGGTTAAGAAGGGGTGCACCGTTCCTGGAGGTACTGCAATACCAGGTCAATGCGTGGAGTGGACAGAGCAAGCTCTTTTTCCATCTCCCTGTTCTAAAAACCCATTTAATATATGGTCCCCAGATAGGGGACGTATCAGATATTAAACTGATAAGAACAGATACTACACTTGATCTTAGCCAAAAGGCCGAGAAGCGATAACCAGAATTGGTTTGGGCCTCGAGTGGCACCCTGGCCTATGCCGGACACATCTTAGGGAGAGAGAGCGAGAGGGAGACAAACCCACGCCTACACAAGACATTTTGTCACCCAAGCCAACCCTTGAAAAGGCTGCTTTGCAGAGCAAAAACAAGAAGAATGGTGCGTTTTGCAGCCGCCGCCCACTGCAATGAATCTGAATAACTCCTCCTTTAGGGCGCAAGCAACTCCCCTCCCCCTTGCAGTCTTTCCAATTCACGATACAAAAAGACGGACAGGACAGGTTGCCTGACTTTCCGTCACTGCCACCCTTTGCCATCCTTACCCGTAGAAAGCCCTTTCATCATCCCCAAACCCTAATCTTTTCCCTTTCCTTCCCAGCCCCCAAACCCTGCCCTCTGTACCTTTCTCACCACCCGCTTCCCTTCTCCTGTCATCCCCCTACCACCCGGGAAAAAAAGAGATTGCCCCCTCCTTCCACTAGCCCACCCTCCCACCCAAAGAACAACTTCTTCTGCGCAGCTTGTTTTCTAGGCAGCAGCGCTATTGTGATGTCATCGGGGGGCATTGTGACAAGCCGCCAGTGTTCCGTCTCTTCATGTTGTGCACTGTTCAAACCGAAAATACATCAACAGGCAGGCTACAGAAAAGCTTACTAACAAAGGTTAGAGAGGGGCTTTCTCAGAGGGCTTTTTACAGTTTGTCTATTCCCAATTAGCCGGTTTAGTATACTTAATGAAAGTACTAATTCTTTCATAGGCCGCCCATTCTTAGTATTTGACGTTCAGGTAACAACAGGTAACTTTATTTGGAGTGGAAGCAGAGAGATAACACCAGATGCCAATTGTAGATCCTCTCACACCTGTGGTCACTGCAGCATCTGACTCCACTTTGTCCAAAAGGGATCTATTCCATTCAATTACACATGATCTAGATTAGACTGACAACAAGATACTGCACGGGACATAGCAGAGTTGGTGAAGTTGAGTGGTGATGAGTTTGCTATTTGGATGAATAAAGCAAGTAAAAAGTGTGTTAGATAAAAATTCATTTCAATTCGCTAATCGGGTTAATATGAATCAGGTGAATCGAGTTCTGCTTTTGGAAACTGGGTTAAGAAGGGGTGCACCGTTCCTGGAGGTACTGCAATACCAGGTCAATGCGTGGAGTGGACAGAGCAAGCTCTTTTTCCATCTCCCTGTTCTAAAAATCCATTTAATATATGGTCCCCAGATAGGGGACGTATCAGATATTAAACTGATAAGAACAGATGAGATTTCATCCGCAAATTTCAGAAAACGGTCATCGGCCACCACACAATAGCGCAGTGCCGCAGGTGATCGCCTCCCGAGCCCAGGAACCACCAGCCAGAAGGGGACGTAAGCACCAAAAGGCGCAACAATCCCCAAGGCCGGCGGTTGTGCAAGCCCGGGCCCCTCCCAGCCAAGACCAAGGCAAACCCAATGAAGGGACTACACTTGATCTTAGCCAAAAGGCCGAGAAGCGATAACCAGAATTGGTTTGGGCCTCGAGTGGCACCCTGGCCTATGCCGGACACATCTTAGGGAGAGAGAGCGAGAGGGAGACAAACCCACGCCTACACAAGACATTTTGTCACCCAAGCCAACCCTTGAAAAGGCTGCTTTGCAGAGCAAAAACAAGAAGAATGGTGCGTTTTGCAGCCGCCGCCCACTGCAATGAATCTGAATAACTCCTCCTTTAGGGCGCAAGCAACTCCCCTCCCCCTTGCAGTCTTTCCAATTCACGATACAAAAAGACGGACAGGACAGGTTGCCTGACTTTCCGTCACTGCCACCCTTTGCCATCCTTACCCGTAGAAAGCCCTTTCATCATCCCCAAACCCTAATCTTTTCCCTTTCCTTCCCAGCCCCCAAACCCTGCCCTCTGTACCTTTCTCACCACCCGCTTCCCTTCTCCTGTCATCCCCCTACCACCCGGGAAAAAAAGAGATTGCCCCCTCCTTCCACTAGCCCACCCTCCCACCCAAAGAACAACTTCTTCTGCGCAGCTTGTTTTCTAGGCAGCAGCGCTATTGTGATGTCATCGGGGGGCATTGTGACAAGCCGCCAGTGTTCCGTCTCTTCATGTTGTGCACTGTTCAAACCGAAAATACATCAACAGGCAGGCTACAGAAAAGCTTACTAACAAAGGTTAGAGAGGGGCTTTCTCAGAGGGCTTTTTACAGTTTGTCTATTCCCAATTAGCCGGTTTAGTATACTTAATGAAAGTACTAATTCTTTCATAGGCCGCCCATTCTTAGTATTTGACGTTCAGGTAACAACAGGTAACTTTATTTGGAGTGGAAGCAGAGAGATAACACCAGATGCCAATTGTAGATCCTCTCACACCTGTGGTCACTGCAGCATCTGACTCCACTTTGTCCAAAAGGGATCTATTCCATTCAATTACACATGATCTAGATTAGACTGACAACAAGATACTGCACGGGACATAGCAGAGTTGGTGAAGTTGAGTGGTGATGAGTTTGCTATTTGGATGAATAAAGCAAGTAAAAAGTGTGTTAGATAAAAATTCATTTCAATTCGCTAATCGGGCTAATATGAATCAGGTGAATCGAGTTCTGCTTTTGGAAACTGGGTTAAGAAGGGGTGCACCGTTCCTGGAGGTACTGCAATACCAGGTCAATGCGTGGAGTGGACAGAGCAAGCTCTTTTTCCATCTCCCTGTTCTAAAAATCCATTTAATATATGGTCCCCAGATAGGGGACGTATCAGATATTAAACTGATAAGAACAGATACTACACTTGATCTTAGCCAAAAGGCCGAGAAGCGATAACCAGAATTGGTTTGGGCCTCGAGTGGCACCCTGGCCTATGCCGGACACATCTTAGGGAGAGAGAGCGAGAGGGAGACAAACCCACGCCTACACAAGACATTTTGTCACCCAAGCCAACCCTTGAAAAGGCTGCTTTGCAGAGCAAAAACAAGAAGAATGGTGCGTTTTGCAGCCGCCGCCCACTGCAATGAATCTGAATAACTCCTCCTTTAGGGCGCAAGCAACTCCCCTCCCCCTTGCAGTCTTTCCAATTCACGATACAAAAAGACGGACAGGACAGGTTGCCTGACTTTCCGTCACTGCCACCCTTTGCCATCCTTACCCGTAGAAAGCCCTTTCATCATCCCCAAACCCTAATCTTTTCCCTTTCCTTCCCAGCCCCCAAACCCTGCCCTCTGTACCTTTCTCACCACCCGCTTCCCTTCTCCTGTCATCCCCCTACCACCCGGGAAAAAAAGAGATTGCCCCCTCCTTCCACTAGCCCACCCTCCCACCCAAAGAACAACTTCTTCTGCGCAGCTTGTTTTCTAGGCAGCAGCGCTATTGTGATGTCATCGGGGGGCATTGTGACAAGCCGCCAGTGTTCCGTCTCTTCATGTTGTGCACTGTTCAAACCGAAAATACATCAACAGGCAGGCTACAGAAAAGCTTACTAACAAAGGTTAGAGAGGGGCTTTCTCAGAGGGCTTTTTACAGTTTGTCTATTCCCAATTAGCCGGTTTAGTATACTTAATGAAAGTACTAATTCTTTCATAGGCCGCCCATTCTTAGTATTTGACGTTCAGGTAACAACAGGTAACTTTATTTGGAGTGGAAGCAGAGAGATAACACCAGATGCCAATTGTAGATCCTCTCACACCTGTGGTCACTGCAGCATCTGACTCCACTTTGTCCAAAAGGGATCTATTCCATTCAATTACACATGATCTAGATTAGACTGACAACAAGATACTGCACGGGACATAGCAGAGTTGGTGAAGTTGAGTGGTGATGAGTTTGCTATTTGGATGAATAAAGCAAGTAAAAAGTGTGTTAGATAAAAATTCATTTCAATTCGCTAATCGGGCTAATATGAATCAGGTGAATCGAGTTCTGCTTTTGGAAACTGGGTTAAGAAGGGGTGCACCGTTCCTGGAGGTACTGCAATACCAGGTCAATGCGTGGAGTGGACAGAGCAAGCTCTTTTTCCATCTCCCTGTTCTAAAAATCCATTTAATATATGGTCCCCAGATAGGGGACGTATCAGATATTAAACTGATAAGAACAGATACTACACTTGATCTTAGCCAAAAGGCCGAGAAGCGATAACCAGAATTGGTTTGGGCCTCGAGTGGCACCCTGGCCTATGCCGGACACATCTTAGGGAGAGAGAGCGAGAGGGAGACAAACCCACGCCTACACAAGACATTTTGTCACCCAAGCCAACCCTTGAAAAGGCTGCTTTGCAGAGCAAAAACAAGAAGAATGGTGCGTTTTGCAGCCGCCGCCCACTGCAATGAATCTGAATAACTCCTCCTTTAGGGCGCAAGCAACTCCCCTCCCCCTTGCAGTCTTTCCAATTCACGATACAAAAAGACGGACAGGACAGGTTGCCTGACTTTCCGTCACTGCCACCCTTTGCCATCCTTACCCGTAGAAAGCCCTTTCATCATCCCCAAACCCTAATCTTTTCCCTTTCCTTCCCAGCCCCCAAACCCTGCCCTCTGTACCTTTCTCACCACCCGCTTCCCTTCTCCTGTCATCCCCCTACCACCCGGGAAAAAAAGAGATTGCCCCCTCCTTCCACTAGCCCACCCTCCCACCCAAAGAACAACTTCTTCTGCGCAGCTTGTTTTCTAGGCAGCAGCGCTATTGTGATGTCATCGGGGGGCATTGTGACAAGCCGCCAGTGTTCCGTCTCTTCATGTTGTGCACTGTTCAAACCGAAAATACATCAACAGGCAGGCTACAGAAAAGCTTACTAACAAAGGTTAGAGAGGGGCTTTCTCAGAGGGCTTTTTACAGTTTGTCTATTCCCAATTAGCCGGTTTAGTATACTTAATGAAAGTACTAATTCTTTCATAGGCCGCCCATTCTTAGTATTTGACGTTCAGGTAACAACAGGTAACTTTATTTGGAGTGGAAGCAGAGAGATAACACCAGATGCCAATTGTAGATCCTCTCACACCTGTGGTCACTGCAGCATCTGACTCCACTTTGTCCAAAAGGGATCTATTCCATTCAATTACACATGATCTAGATTAGACTGACAACAAGATACTGCACGGGACATAGCAGAGTTGGTGAAGTTGAGTGGTGATGAGTTTGCTATTTGGATGAATAAAGCAAGTAAAAAGTGTGTTAGATAAAAATTCATTTCAATTCGCTAATCGGGCTAATATGAATCAGGTGAATCGAGTTCTGCTTTTGGAAACTGGGTTAAGAAGGGGTGCACCGTTCCTGGAGGTACTGCAATACCAGGTCAATGCGTGGAGTGGACAGAGCAAGCTCTTTTTCCATCTCCCTGTTCTAAAAATCCATTTAATATATGGTCCCCAGATAGGGGACGTATCAGATATTAAACTGATAAGAACAGATACTACACTTGATCTTAGCCAAAAGGCCGAGAAGCGATAACCAGAATTGGTTTGGGCCTCGAGTGGCACCCTGGCCTATGCCGGACACATCTTAGGGAGAGAGAGCGAGAGGGAGACAAACCCACGCCTACACAAGACATTTTGTCACCCAAGCCAACCCTTGAAAAGGCTGCTTTGCAGAGCAAAAACAAGAAGAATGGTGCGTTTTGCAGCCGCCGCCCACTGCAATGAATCTGAATAACTCCTCCTTTAGGGCGCAAGCAACTCCCCTCCCCCTTGCAGTCTTTCCAATTCACGATACAAAAAGACGGACAGGACAGGTTGCCTGACTTTCCGTCACTGCCACCCTTTGCCATCCTTACCCGTAGAAAGCCCTTTCATCATCCCCAAACCCTAATCTTTTCCCTTTCCTTCCCAGCCCCCAAACCCTGCCCTCTGTACCTTTCTCACCACCCGCTTCCCTTCTCCTGTCATCCCCCTACCACCCGGGAAAAAAAGAGATTGCCCCCTCCTTCCACTAGCCCACCCTCCCACCCAAAGAACAACTTCTTCTGCGCAGCTTGTTTTCTAGGCAGCAGCGCTATTGTGATGTCATCGGGGGGCATTGTGACAAGCCGCCAGTGTTCCGTCTCTTCATGTTGTGCACTGTTCAAACCGAAAATACATCAACAGGCAGGCTACAGAAAAGCTTACTAACAAAGGTTAGAGAGGGGCTTTCTCAGAGGGCTTTTTACAGTTTGTCTATTCCCAATTAGCCGGTTTAGTATACTTAATGAAAGTACTAATTCTTTCATAGGCCGCCCATTCTTAGTATTTGACGTTCAGGTAACAACAGGTAACTTTATTTGGAGTGGAAGCAGAGAGATAACACCAGATGCCAATTGTAGATCCTCTCACACCTGTGGTCACTGCAGCATCTGACTCCACTTTGTCCAAAAGGGATCTATTCCATTCAATTACACATGATCTAGATTAGACTGACAACAAGATACTGCACGGGACATAGCAGAGTTGGTGAAGTTGAGTGGTGATGAGTTTGCTATTTGGATGAATAAAGCAAGTAAAAAGTGTGTTAGATAAAAATTCATTTCAATTCGCTAATCGGGCTAATATGAATCAGGTGAATCGAGTTCTGCTTTTGGAAACTGGGTTAAGAAGGGGTGCACCGTTCCTGGAGGTACTGCAATACCAGGTCAATGCGTGGAGTGGACAGAGCAAGCTCTTTTTCCATCTCCCTGTTCTAAAAATCCATTTAATATATGGTCCCCAGATAGGGGACGTATCAGATATTAAACTGATAAGAACAGATACTACACTTGATCTTAGCCAAAAGGCCGAGAAGCGATAACCAGAATTGGTTTGGGCCTCGAGTGGCACCCTGGCCTATGCCGGACACATCTTAGGGAGAGAGAGCGAGAGGGAGACAAACCCACGCCTACACAAGACATTTTGTCACCCAAGCCAACCCTTGAAAAGGCTGCTTTGCAGAGCAAAAACAAGAAGAATGGTGCGTTTTGCAGCCGCCGCCCACTGCAATGAATCTGAATAACTCCTCCTTTAGGGCGCAAGCAACTCCCCTCCCCCTTGCAGTCTTTCCAATTCACGATACAAAAAGACGGACAGGACAGGTTGCCTGACTTTCCGTCACTGCCACCCTTTGCCATCCTTACCCGTAGAAAGCCCTTTCATCATCCCCAAACCCTAATCTTTTCCCTTTCCTTCCCAGCCCCCAAACCCTGCCCTCTGTACCTTTCTCACCACCCGCTTCCCTTCTCCTGTCATCCCCCTACCACCCGGGAAAAAAAGAGATTGCCCCCTCCTTCCACTAGCCCACCCTCCCACCCAAAGAACAACTTCTTCTGCGCAGCTTGTTTTCTAGGCAGCAGCGCTATTGTGATGTCATCGGGGGGCATTGTGACAAGCCGCCAGTGTTCCGTCTCTTCATGTTGTGCACTGTTCAAACCGAAAATACATCAACAGGCAGGCTACAGAAAAGCTTACTAACAAAGGTTAGAGAGGGGCTTTCTCAGAGGGCTTTTTACAGTTTGTCTATTCCCAATTAGCCGGTTTAGTATACTTAATGAAAGTACTAATTCTTTCATAGGCCGCCCATTCTTAGTATTTGACGTTCAGGTAACAACAGGTAACTTTATTTGGAGTGGAAGCAGAGAGATAACACCAGATGCCAATTGTAGATCCTCTCACACCTGTGGTCACTGCAGCATCTGACTCCACTTTGTCCAAAAGGGATCTATTCCATTCAATTACACATGATCTAGATTAGACTGACAACAAGATACTGCACGGGACATAGCAGAGTTGGTGAAGTTGAGTGGTGATGAGTTTGCTATTTGGATGAATAAAGCAAGTAAAAAGTGTGTTAGATAAAAATTCATTTCAATTCGCTAATCGGGCTAATATGAATCAGGTGAATCGAGTTCTGCTTTTGGAAACTGGGTTAAGAAGGGGTGCACCGTTCCTGGAGGTACTGCAATACCAGGTCAATGCGTGGAGTGGACAGAGCAAGCTCTTTTTCCATCTCCCTGTTCTAAAAATCCATTTAATATATGGTCCCCAGATAGGGGACGTATCAGATATTAAACTGATAAGAACAGATACTACACTTGATCTTAGCCAAAAGGCCGAGAAGCGATAACCAGAATTGGTTTGGGCCTCGAGTGGCACCCTGGCCTATGCCGGACACATCTTAGGGAGAGAGAGCGAGAGGGAGACAAACCCACGCCTACACAAGACATTTTGTCACCCAAGCCAACCCTTGAAAAGGCTGCTTTGCAGAGCAAAAACAAGAAGAATGGTGCGTTTTGCAGCCGCCGCCCACTGCAATGAATCTGAATAACTCCTCCTTTAGGGCGCAAGCAACTCCCCTCCCCCTTGCAGTCTTTCCAATTCACGATACAAAAAGACGGACAGGACAGGTTGCCTGACTTTCCGTCACTGCCACCCTTTGCCATCCTTACCCGTAGAAAGCCCTTTCATCATCCCCAAACCCTAATCTTTTCCCTTTCCTTCCCAGCCCCCAAACCCTGCCCTCTGTACCTTTCTCACCACCCGCTTCCCTTCTCCTGTCATCCCCCTACCACCCGGGAAAAAAAGAGATTGCCCCCTCCTTCCACTAGCCCACCCTCCCACCCAAAGAACAACTTCTTCTGCGCAGCTTGTTTTCTAGGCAGCAGCGCTATTGTGATGTCATCGGGGGGCATTGTGACAAGCCGCCAGTGTTCCGTCTCTTCATGTTGTGCACTGTTCAAACCGAAAATACATCAACAGGCAGGCTACAGAAAAGCTTACTAACAAAGGTTAGAGAGGGGCTTTCTCAGAGGGCTTTTTACAGTTTGTCTATTCCCAATTAGCCGGTTTAGTATACTTAATGAAAGTACTAATTCTTTCATAGGCCGCCCATTCTTAGTATTTGACGTTCAGGTAACAACAGGTAACTTTATTTGGAGTGGAAGCAGAGAGATAACACCAGATGCCAATTGTAGATCCTCTCACACCTGTGGTCACTGCAGCATCTGACTCCACTTTGTCCAAAAGGGATCTATTCCATTCAATTACACATGATCTAGATTAGACTGACAACAAGATACTGCACGGGACATAGCAGAGTTGGTGAAGTTGAGTGGTGATGAGTTTGCTATTTGGATGAATAAAGCAAGTAAAAAGTGTGTTAGATAAAAATTCATTTCAATTCGCTAATCGGGCTAATATGAATCAGGTGAATCGAGTTCTGCTTTTGGAAACTGGGTTAAGAAGGGGTGCACCGTTCCTGGAGGTACTGCAATACCAGGTCAATGCGTGGAGTGGACAGAGCAAGCTCTTTTTCCATCTCCCTGTTCTAAAAATCCATTTAATATATGGTCCCCAGATAGGGGACGTATCAGATATTAAACTGATAAGAACAGATACTACACTTGATCTTAGCCAAAAGGCCGAGAAGCGATAACCAGAATTGGTTTGGGCCTCGAGTGGCACCCTGGCCTATGCCGGACACATCTTAGGGAGAGAGAGCGAGAGGGAGACAAACCCACGCCTACACAAGACATTTTGTCACCCAAGCCAACCCTTGAAAAGGCTGCTTTGCAGAGCAAAAACAAGAAGAATGGTGCGTTTTGCAGCCGCCGCCCACTGCAATGAATCTGAATAACTCCTCCTTTAGGGCGCAAGCAACTCCCCTCCCCCTTGCAGTCTTTCCAATTCACGATACAAAAAGACGGACAGGACAGGTTGCCTGACTTTCCGTCACTGCCACCCTTTGCCATCCTTACCCGTAGAAAGCCCTTTCATCATCCCCAAACCCTAATCTTTTCCCTTTCCTTCCCAGCCCCCAAACCCTGCCCTCTGTACCTTTCTCACCACCCGCTTCCCTTCTCCTGTCATCCCCCTACCACCCGGGAAAAAAAGAGATTGCCCCCTCCTTCCACTAGCCCACCCTCCCACCCAAAGAACAACTTCTTCTGCGCAGCTTGTTTTCTAGGCAGCAGCGCTATTGTGATGTCATCGGGGGGCATTGTGACAAGCCGCCAGTGTTCCGTCTCTTCATGTTGTGCACTGTTCAAACCGAAAATACATCAACAGGCAGGCTACAGAAAAGCTTACTAACAAAGGTTAGAGAGGGGCTTTCTCAGAGGGCTTTTTACAGTTTGTCTATTCCCAATTAGCCGGTTTAGTATACTTAATGAAAGTACTAATTCTTTCATAGGCCGCCCATTCTTAGTATTTGACGTTCAGGTAACAACAGGTAACTTTATTTGGAGTGGAAGCAGAGAGATAACACCAGATGCCAATTGTAGATCCTCTCACACCTGTGGTCACTGCAGCATCTGACTCCACTTTGTCCAAAAGGGATCTATTCCATTCAATTACACATGATCTAGATTAGACTGACAACAAGATACTGCACGGGACATAGCAGAGTTGGTGAAGTTGAGTGGTGATGAGTTTGCTATTTGGATGAATAAAGCAAGTAAAAAGTGTGTTAGATAAAAATTCATTTCAATTCGCTAATCGGGCTAATATGAATCAGGTGAATCGAGTTCTGCTTTTGGAAACTGGGTTAAGAAGGGGTGCACCGTTCCTGGAGGTACTGCAATACCAGGTCAATGCGTGGAGTGGACAGAGCAAGCTCTTTTTCCATCTCCCTGTTCTAAAAATCCATTCAATATATGGTCCCCAGATAGGGGACGTATCAGATATTAATCTGATAAGAACAGATACTACACTTGATCTTAGCCAAAAGGCCGAGAAGCGATAACCAGAATTGGTTTGGGCCTCGAGTGGCACCCTGGCCTATGCCGGACACATCTTAGGGAGAGAGAGCGAGAGGGAGACAAACCCACGCCTACACAAGACATTTTGTCACCCAAGCCAACCCTTGAAAAGGCTGCTTTGCAGAGCAAAAACAAGAAGAATGGTGCGTTTTGCAGCCGCCGCCCACTGCAATGAATCTGAAAAACTCCTCCTTTAGGGCGCAAGCAACTCCCCTCCCCCTTGCAGTCTTTCCAATTCACGATACAAAAAGACGGACAGGACAGGTTGCCTGACTTTCCGTCACTGCCACCCTTTGCCATCCTTACCCGTAGAAAGCCCTTTCATCATCCCCAAACCCTAATCTTTTCCCTTTCCTTCCCAGCCCCCAAACCCTGCCCTCTGTACCTTTCTCACCACCCGCTTCCCTTCTCCTGTCATCCCCCTACCACCCGGGAAAAAAAGAGATTGCCCCCTCCTTCCACTAGCCCACCCTCCCACCCAAAGAACAACTTCTTCTGCGCAGCTTGTTTTCTAGGCAGCAGCGCTATTGTGATGTCATCGGGGGGCATTGTGACAAGCCGCCAGTGTTCCGTCTCTTCATGTTGTGCACTGTTCAAACCGAAAATACATCAACAGGCAGGCTACAGAAAAGCTTACTAACAAAGGTTAGAGAGGGGCTTTCTCAGAGGGCTTTTTACAGTTTGTCTATTCCCAATTAGCCGGTTTAGTATACTTAATGAAAGTACTAATTCTTTCATAGGCCGCCCATTCTTAGTATTTGACGTTCAGGTAACAACAGGTAACTTTATTTGGAGTGGAAGCAGAGAGATAACACCAGATGCCAATTGTAGATCCTCTCACACCTGTGGTCACTGCAGCATCTGACTCCACTTTGTCCAAAAGGGATCTATTCCATTCAATTACACATGATCTAGATTAGACTGACAACAAGATACTGCACGGGACATAGCAGAGTTGGTGAAGTTGAGTGGTGATGAGTTTGCTATTTGGATGAATAAAGCAAGTAAAAAGTGTGTTAGATAAAAATTCATTTCAATTCGCTAATCGGGCTAATATGAATCAGGTGAATCGAGTTCTGCTTTTGGAAACTGGGTTAAGAAGGGGTGCACCGTTCCTGGAGGTACTGCAATACCAGGTCAATGCGTGGAGTGGACAGAGCAAGCTCTTTTTCCATCTCCCTGTTCTAAAAATCCATTTAATATATGGTCCCCAGATAGGGGACGTATCAGATATTAAACTGATAAGAACAGATACTACACTTGATCTTAGCCAAAAGGCCGAGAAGCGATAACCAGAATTGGTTTGGGCCTCGAGTGGCACCCTGGCCTATGCCGGACACATCTTAGGGAGAGAGAGCGAGAGGGAGACAAACCCACGCCTACACAAGACATTTTGTCACCCAAGCCAACCCTTGAAAAGGCTGCTTTGCAGAGCAAAAACAAGAAGAATGGTGCGTTTTGCAGCCGCCGCCCACTGCAATGAATCTGAATAACTCCTCCTTTAGGGCGCAAGCAACTCCCCTCCCCCTTGCAGTCTTTCCAATTCACGATACAAAAAGACGGACAGGACAGGTTGCCTGACTTTCCGTCACTGCCACCCTTTGCCATCCTTACCCGTAGAAAGCCCTTTCATCATCCCCAAACCCTAATCTTTTCCCTTTCCTTCCCAGCCCCCAAACCCTGCCCTCTGTACCTTTCTCACCACCCGCTTCCCTTCTCCTGTCATCCCCCTACCACCCGGGAAAAAAAGAGATTGCCCCCTCCTTCCACTAGCCCACCCTCCCACCCAAAGAACAACTTCTTCTGCGCAGCTTGTTTTCTAGGCAGCAGCGCTATTGTGATGTCATCGGGGGGCATTGTGACAAGCCGCCAGTGTTCCGTCTCTTCATGTTGTGCACTGTTCAAACCGAAAATACATCAACAGGCAGGCTACAGAAAAGCTTACTAACAAAGGTTAGAGAGGGGCTTTCTCAGAGGGCTTTTTACAGTTTGTCTATTCCCAATTAGCCGGTTTAGTATACTTAATGAAAGTACTAATTCTTTCATAGGCCGCCCATTCTTAGTATTTGACGTTCAGGTAACAACAGGTAACTTTATTTGGAGTGGAAGCAGAGAGATAACACCAGATGCCAATTGTAGATCCTCTCACACCTGTGGTCACTGCAGCATCTGACTCCACTTTGTCCAAAAGGGATCTATTCCATTCAATTACACATGATCTAGATTAGACTGACAACAAGATACTGCACGGGACATAGCAGAGTTGGTGAAGTTGAGTGGTGATGAGTTTGCTATTTGGATGAATAAAGCAAGTAAAAAGTGTGTTAGATAAAAATTCATTTCAATTCGCTAATCGGGCTAATATGAATCAGGTGAATCGAGTTCTGCTTTTGGAAACTGGGTTAAGAAGGGGTGCACCGTTCCTGGAGGTACTGCAATACCAGGTCAATGCGTGGAGTGGACAGAGCAAGCTCTTTTTCCATCTCCCTGTTCTAAAAATCCATTTAATATATGGTCCCCAGATAGGGGACGTATCAGATATTAAACTGATAAGAACAGATACTACACTTGATCTTAGCCAAAAGGCCGAGAAGCGATAACCAGAATTGGTTTGGGCCTCGAGTGGCACCCTGGCCTATGCCGGACACATCTTAGGGAGAGAGAGCGAGAGGGAGACAAACCCACGCCTACACAAGACATTTTGTCACCCAAGCCAACCCTTGAAAAGGCTGCTTTGCAGAGCAAAAACAAGAAGAATGGTGCGTTTTGCAGCCGCCGCCCACTGCAATGAATCTGAATAACTCCTCCTTTAGGGCGCAAGCAACTCCCCTCCCCCTTGCAGTCTTTCCAATTCACGATACAAAAAGACGGACAGGACAGGTTGCCTGACTTTCCGTCACTGCCACCCTTTGCCATCCTTACCCGTAGAAAGCCCTTTCATCATCCCCAAACCCTAATCTTTTCCCTTTCCTTCCCAGCCCCCAAACCCTGCCCTCTGTACCTTTCTCACCACCCGCTTCCCTTCTCCTGTCATCCCCCTACCACCCGGGAAAAAAAGAGATTGCCCCCTCCTTCCACTAGCCCACCCTCCCACCCAAAGAACAACTTCTTCTGCGCAGCTTGTTTTCTAGGCAGCAGCGCTATTGTGATGTCATCGGGGGGCATTGTGACAAGCCGCCAGTGTTCCGTCTCTTCATGTTGTGCACTGTTCAAACCGAAAATACATCAACAGGCAGGCTACAGAAAAGCTTACTAACAAAGGTTAGAGAGGGGCTTTCTCAGAGGGCTTTTTACAGTTTGTCTATTCCCAATTAGCCGGTTTAGTATACTTAATGAAAGTACTAATTCTTTCATAGGCCGCCCATTCTTAGTATTTGACGTTCAGGTAACAACAGGTAACTTTATTTGGAGTGGAAGCAGAGAGATAACACCAGATGCCAATTGTAGATCCTCTCACACCTGTGGTCACTGCAGCATCTGACTCCACTTTGTCCAAAAGGGATCTATTCCATTCAATTACACATGATCTAGATTAGACTGACAACAAGATACTGCACGGGACATAGCAGAGTTGGTGAAGTTGAGTGGTGATGAGTTTGCTATTTGGATGAATAAAGCAAGTAAAAAGTGTGTTAGATAAAAATTCATTTCAATTCGCTAATCGGGCTAATATGAATCAGGTGAATCGAGTTCTGCTTTTGGAAACTGGGTTAAGAAGGGGTGCACCGTTCCTGGAGGTACTGCAATACCAGGTCAATGCGTGGAGTGGACAGAGCAAGCTCTTTTTCCATCTCCCTGTTCTAAAAATCCATTTAATATATGGTCCCCAGATAGGGGACGTATCAGATATTAAACTGATAAGAACAGATTTAATGAAGCTTTCCAAAGCACCGCAAAAATGCATGACCGAAGTCACACCAAAAACAGTGCAAAGGCTAGGATTCGTGTGGACCCCTCCGTGAGAAGAGGATCCCCAAAAATCAACCCCGTCCCTCCGAGCCAGAAGGCCACAGCAAGGGTCAGGGATCTTCGGTGCTCCCCCAAGCCGAAGCCTGGTTGAGCCTTGTTGTTGCTCCCAGCGTCCACCGAGGCATCTTACCCAAGTGGAGTAGGGAGCTACTAGTCGTTGGTTTCGCAGCCGAGACTGCCCGGACCGTCAACCGGTGTTGGTTTCTCAGCCCAAGGCTGACCGGACCTCCAACCGGGTGTTGGTTTCTCAGCCCAAGGCTGACCGGACCTCCAACCGGGTGTTGGTTTCTCAGCCCAAGGCTAACCGGACCTCCAACCGGGTGTTGGTTTCTCAGCCAAAGCTGACCCGGACCTCCAACCGGGTGTTGGTTTCTCAGCCCAAAGCTGACCGGACCTCCGACCGGGATTATAAAAATTTCCCTTCTTAGCCAGAAGGCCGGGATAGGGCAATATGCTTGGAAAGTATGAATAGGCAAGGCGCGGCGTGCGACAGAGTCTGAGGCTTACCAGGGTCCCAACCTAGCAAGTTCAGACTCCCTCCAGGGTGTCCATTCCTGGGGCACATTGCACCATAACCCCCACACTTACTCAGTCTAATAGCCTCGATCCTGGTAGGGCCATGGTTTCCTCTAGATGGATATACTATCCTCCCAAAGTACTAACAAGCGCAACCTTCCAGTGTGCATTGCATCATTGTACTAAGGTGGCCGGAGCCTTAAACCACCTTTTCGAAAGATACTACACTTGATCTTAGCCAAAAGGCCGAGAAGCGATAACCAGAATTGGTTTGGGCCTCGAGTGGCACCCTGGCCTATGCCGGACACATCTTAGGGAGAGAGAGCGAGAGGGAGACAAACCCACGCCTACACAAGACATTTTGTCACCCAAGCCAACCCTTGAAAAGGCTGCTTTGCAGAGCAAAAACAAGAAGAATGGTGCGTTTTGCAGCCGCCGCCCACTGCAATGAATCTGAATAACTCCTCCTTTAGGGCGCAAGCAACTCCCCTCCCCCTTGCAGTCTTTCCAATTCACGATACAAAAAGACGGACAGGACAGGTTGCCTGACTTTCCGTCACTGCCACCCTTTGCCATCCTTACCCGTAGAAAGCCCTTTCATCATCCCCAAACCCTAATCTTTTCCCTTTCCTTCCCAGCCCCCAAACCCTGCCCTCTGTACCTTTCTCACCACCCGCTTCCCTTCTCCTGTCATCCCCCTACCACCCGGGAAAAAAAGAGATTGCCCCCTCCTTCCACTAGCCCACCCTCCCACCCAAAGAACAACTTCTTCTGCGCAGCTTGTTTTCTAGGCAGCAGCGCTATTGTGATGTCATCGGGGGGCATTGTGACAAGCCGCCAGTGTTCCGTCTCTTCATGTTGTGCACTGTTCAAACCGAAAATACATCAACAGGCAGGCTACAGAAAAGCTTACTAACAAAGGTTAGAGAGGGGCTTTCTCAGAGGGCTTTTTACAGTTTGTCTATTCCCAATTAGCCGGTTTAGTATACTTAATGAAAGTACTAATTCTTTCATAGGCCGCCCATTCTTAGTATTTGACGTTCAGGTAACAACAGGTAACTTTATTTGGAGTGGAAGCAGAGAGATAACACCAGATGCCAATTGTAGATCCTCTCACACCTGTGGTCACTGCAGCATCTGACTCCACTTTGTCCAAAAGGGATCTATTCCATTCAATTACACATGATCTAGATTAGACTGACAACAAGATACTGCACGGGACATAGCAGAGTTGGTGAAGTTGAGTGGTGATGAGTTTGCTATTTGGATGAATAAAGCAAGTAAAAAGTGTGTTAGATAAAAATTCATTTCAATTCGCTAATCGGGCTAATATGAATCAGGTGAATCGAGTTCTGCTTTTGGAAACTGGGTTAAGAAGGGGTGCACCGTTCCTGGAGGTACTGCAATACCAGGTCAATGCGTGGAGTGGACAGAGCAAGCTCTTTTTCCATCTCCCTGTTCTAAAAATCCATTTAATATATGGTCCCCAGATAGGGGACGTATCAGATATTAAACTGATAAGAACAGATACTACACTTGATCTTAGCCAAAAGGCCGAGAAGCGATAACCAGAATTGGTTTGGGCCTCGAGTGGCACCCTGGCCTATGCCGGACACATCTTAGGGAGAGAGAGCGAGAGGGAGACAAACCCACGCCTACACAAGACATTTTGTCACCCAAGCCAACCCTTGAAAAGGCTGCTTTGCAGAGCAAAAACAAGAAGAATGGTGCGTTTTGCAGCCGCCGCCCACTGCAATGAATCTGAATAACTCCTCCTTTAGGGCGCAAGCAACTCCCCTCCCCCTTGCAGTCTTTCCAATTCACGATACAAAAAGACGGACAGGACAGGTTGCCTGACTTTCCGTCACTGCCACCCTTTGCCATCCTTACCCGTAGAAAGCCCTTTCATCATCCCCAAACCCTAATCTTTTCCCTTTCCTTCCCAGCCCCCAAACCCTGCCCTCTGTACCTTTCTCACCACCCGCTTCCCTTCTCCTGTCATCCCCCTACCACCCGGGAAAAAAAGAGATTGCCCCCTCCTTCCACTAGCCCACCCTCCCACCCAAAGAACAACTTCTTCTGCGCAGCTTGTTTTCTAGGCAGCAGCGCTATTGTGATGTCATCGGGGGGCATTGTGACAAGCCGCCAGTGTTCCGTCTCTTCATGTTGTGCACTGTTCAAACCGAAAATACATCAACAGGCAGGCTACAGAAAAGCTTACTAACAAAGGTTAGAGAGGGGCTTTCTCAGAGGGCTTTTTACAGTTTGTCTATTCCCAATTAGCCGGTTTAGTATACTTAATGAAAGTACTAATTCTTTCATAGGCCGCCCATTCTTAGTATTTGACGTTCAGGTAACAACAGGTAACTTTATTTGGAGTGGAAGCAGAGAGATAACACCAGATGCCAATTGTAGATCCTCTCACACCTGTGGTCACTGCAGCATCTGACTCCACTTTGTCCAAAAGGGATCTATTCCATTCAATTACACATGATCTAGATTAGACTGACAACAAGATACTGCACGGGACATAGCAGAGTTGGTGAAGTTGAGTGGTGATGAGTTTGCTATTTGGATGAATAAAGCAAGTAAAAAGTGTGTTAGATAAAAATTCATTTCAATTCGCTAATCGGGCTAATATGAATCAGGTGAATCGAGTTCTGCTTTTGGAAACTGGGTTAAGAAGGGGTGCACCGTTCCTGGAGGTACTGCAATACCAGGTCAATGCGTGGAGTGGACAGAGCAAGCTCTTTTTCCATCTCCCTGTTCTAAAAATCCATTTAATATATGGTCCCCAGATAGGGGACGTATCAGATATTAAACTGATAAGAACAGATACTACACTTGATCTTAGCCAAAAGGCCGAGAAGCGATAACCAGAATTGGTTTGGGCCTCGAGTGGCACCCTGGCCTATGCCGGACACATCTTAGGGAGAGAGAGCGAGAGGGAGACAAACCCACGCCTACACAAGACATTTTGTCACCCAAGCCAACCCTTGAAAAGGCTGCTTTGCAGAGCAAAAACAAGAAGAATGGTGCGTTTTGCAGCCGCCGCCCACTGCAATGAATCTGAATAACTCCTCCTTTAGGGCGCAAGCAACTCCCCTCCCCCTTGCAGTCTTTCCAATTCACGATACAAAAAGACGGACAGGACAGGTTGCCTGACTTTCCGTCACTGCCACCCTTTGCCATCCTTACCCGTAGAAAGCCCTTTCATCATCCCCAAACCCTAATCTTTTCCCTTTCCTTCCCAGCCCCCAAACCCTGCCCTCTGTACCTTTCTCACCACCCGCTTCCCTTCTCCTGTCATCCCCCTACCACCCGGGAAAAAAAGAGATTGCCCCCTCCTTCCACTAGCCCACCCTCCCACCCAAAGAACAACTTCTTCTGCGCAGCTTGTTTTCTAGGCAGCAGCGCTATTGTGATGTCATCGGGGGGCATTGTGACAAGCCGCCAGTGTTCCGTCTCTTCATGTTGTGCACTGTTCAAACCGAAAATACATCAACAGGCAGGCTACAGAAAAGCTTACTAACAAAGGTTAGAGAGGGGCTTTCTCAGAGGGCTTTTTACAGTTTGTCTATTCCCAATTAGCCGGTTTAGTATACTTAATGAAAGTACTAATTCTTTCATAGGCCGCCCATTCTTAGTATTTGACGTTCAGGTAACAACAGGTAACTTTATTTGGAGTGGAAGCAGAGAGATAACACCAGATGCCAATTGTAGATCCTCTCACACCTGTGGTCACTGCAGCATCTGACTCCACTTTGTCCAAAAGGGATCTATTCCATTCAATTACACATGATCTAGATTAGACTGACAACAAGATACTGCACGGGACATAGCAGAGTTGGTGAAGTTGAGTGGTGATGAGTTTGCTATTTGGATGAATAAAGCAAGTAAAAAGTGTGTTAGATAAAAATTCATTTCAATTCGCTAATCGGGCTAATATGAATCAGGTGAATCGAGTTCTGCTTTTGGAAACTGGGTTAAGAAGGGGTGCACCGTTCCTGGAGGTACTGCAATACCAGGTCAATGCGTGGAGTGGACAGAGCAAGCTCTTTTTCCATCTCCCTGTTCTAAAAATCCATTTAATATATGGTCCCCAGATAGGGGACGTATCAGATATTAAACTGATAAGAACAGATACTACACTTGATCTTAGCCAAAAGGCCGAGAAGCGATAACCAGAATTGGTTTGGGCCTCGAGTGGCACCCTGGCCTATGCCGGACACATCTTAGGGAGAGAGAGCGAGAGGGAGACAAACCCACGCCTACACAAGACATTTTGTCACCCAAGCCAACCCTTGAAAAGGCTGCTTTGCAGAGCAAAAACAAGAAGAATGGTGCGTTTTGCAGCCGCCGCCCACTGCAATGAATCTGAATAACTCCTCCTTTAGGGCGCAAGCAACTCCCCTCCCCCTTGCAGTCTTTCCAATTCACGATACAAAAAGACGGACAGGACAGGTTGCCTGACTTTCCGTCACTGCCACCCTTTGCCATCCTTACCCGTAGAAAGCCCTTTCATCATCCCCAAACCCTAATCTTTTCCCTTTCCTTCCCAGCCCCCAAACCCTGCCCTCTGTACCTTTCTCACCACCCGCTTCCCTTCTCCTGTCATCCCCCTACCACCCGGGAAAAAAAGAGATTGCCCCCTCCTTCCACTAGCCCACCCTCCCACCCAAAGAACAACTTCTTCTGCGCAGCTTGTTTTCTAGGCAGCAGCGCTATTGTGATGTCATCGGGGGGCATTGTGACAAGCCGCCAGTGTTCCGTCTCTTCATGTTGTGCACTGTTCAAACCGAAATACATCAACAGGCAGGCTACAGAAAAGCTTACTAACAAAGGTTAGAGAGGGGCTTTCTCAGAGGGCTTTTTACAGTTTGTCTATTCCCAATTAGCCGGTTTAGTATACTTAATGAAAGTACTAATTCTTTCATAGGCCGCCCATTCTTAGTATTTGACGTTCAGGTAACAACAGGTAACTTTATTTGGAGTGGAAGCAGAGAGATAACACCAGATGCCAATTGTAGATCCTCTCACACCTGTGGTCACTGCAGCATCTGACTCCACTTTGTCCAAAAGGGATCTATTCCATTCAATTACACATGATCTAGATTAGACTGACAACAAGATACTGCACGGGACATAGCAGAGTTGGTGAAGTTGAGTGGTGATGAGTTTGCTATTTGGATGAATAAAGCAAGTAAAAAGTGTGTTAGATAAAAATTCATTTCAATTCGCTAATCGGGCTAATATGAATCAGGTGAATCGAGTTCTGCTTTTGGAAACTGGGTTAAGAAGGGGTGCACCGTTCCTGGAGGTACTGCAATACCAGGTCAATGCGTGGAGTGGACAGAGCAAGCTCTTTTTCCATCTCCCTGTTCTAAAAATCCATTTAATATATGGTCCCCAGATAGGGGACGTATCAGATATTAAACTGATAAGAACAGATACTACACTTGATCTTAGCCAAAAGGCCGAGAAGCGATAACCAGAATTGGTTTGGGCCTCGAGTGGCACCCTGGCCTATGCCGGACACATCTTAGGGAGAGAGAGCGAGAGGGAGACAAACCCACGCCTACACAAGACATTTTGTCACCCAAGCCAACCCTTGAAAAGGCTGCTTTGCAGAGCAAAAACAAGAAGAATGGTGCGTTTTGCAGCCGCCGCCCACTGCAATGAATCTGAATAACTCCTCCTTTAGGGCGCAAGCAACTCCCCTCCCCCTTGCAGTCTTTCCAATTCACGATACAAAAAGACGGACAGGACAGGTTGCCTGACTTTCCGTCACTGCCACCCTTTGCCATCCTTACCCGTAGAAAGCCCTTTCATCATCCCCAAACCCTAATCTTTTCCCTTTCCTTCCCAGCCCCCAAACCCTGCCCTCTGTACCTTTCTCACCACCCGCTTCCCTTCTCCTGTCATCCCCCTACCACCCGGGAAAAAAAGAGATTGCCCCCTCCTTCCACTAGCCCACCCTCCCACCCAAAGAACAACTTCTTCTGCGCAGCTTGTTTTCTAGGCAGCAGCGCTATTGTGATGTCATCGGGGGGCATTGTGACAAGCCGCCAGTGTTCCGTCTCTTCATGTTGTGCACTGTTCAAACCGAAAATACATCAACAGGCAGGCTACAGAAAAGCTTACTAACAAAGGTTAGAGAGGGGCTTTCTCAGAGGGCTTTTTACAGTTTGTCTATTCCCAATTAGCCGGTTTAGTATACTTAATGAAAGTACTAATTCTTTCATAGGCCGCCCATTCTTAGTATTTGACGTTCAGGTAACAACAGGTAACTTTATTTGGAGTGGAAGCAGAGAGATAACACCAGATGCCAATTGTAGATCCTCTCACACCTGTGGTCACTGCAGCATCTGACTCCACTTTGTCCAAAAGGGATCTATTCCATTCAATTACACATGATCTAGATTAGACTGACAACAAGATACTGCACGGGACATAGCAGAGTTGGTGAAGTTGAGTGGTGATGAGTTTGCTATTTGGATGAATAAAGCAAGTAAAAAGTGTGTTAGATAAAAATTCATTTCAATTCGCTAATCGGGCTAATATGAATCAGGTGAATCGAGTTCTGCTTTTGGAAACTGGGTTAAGAAGGGGTGCACCGTTCCTGGAGGTACTGCAATACCAGGTCAATGCGTGGAGTGGACAGAGCAAGCTCTTTTTCCATCTCCCTGTTCTAAAAATCCATTTAATATATGGTCCCCAGATAGGGGACGTATCAGATATTAAACTGATAAGAACAGATACTACACTTGATCTTAGCCAAAAGGCCGAGAAGCGATAACCAGAATTGGTTTGGGCCTCGAGTGGCACCCTGGCCTATGCCGGACACATCTTAGGGAGAGAGAGCGAGAGGGAGACAAACCCACGCCTACACAAGACATTTTGTCACCCAAGCCAACCCTTGAAAAGGCTGCTTTGCAGAGCAAAAACAAGAAGAATGGTGCGTTTTGCAGCCGCCGCCCACTGCAATGAATCTGAATAACTCCTCCTTTAGGGCGCAAGCAACTCCCCTCCCCCTTGCAGTCTTTCCAATTCACGATACAAAAAGACGGACAGGACAGGTTGCCTGACTTTCCGTCACTGCCACCCTTTGCCATCCTTACCCGTAGAAAGCCCTTTCATCATCCCCAAACCCTAATCTTTTCCCTTTCCTTCCCAGCCCCCAAACCCTGCCCTCTGTACCTTTCTCACCACCCGCTTCCCTTCTCCTGTCATCCCCCTACCACCCGGGAAAAAAAGAGATTGCCCCCTCCTTCCACTAGCCCACCCTCCCACCCAAAGAACAACTTCTTCTGCGCAGCTTGTTTTCTAGGCAGCAGCGCTATTGTGATGTCATCGGGGGGCATTGTGACAAGCCGCCAGTGTTCCGTCTCTTCATGTTGTGCACTGTTCAAACCGAAAATACATCAACAGGCAGGCTACAGAAAAGCTTACTAACAAAGGTTAGAGAGGGGCTTTCTCAGAGGGCTTTTTACAGTTTGTCTATTCCCAATTAGCCGGTTTAGTATACTTAATGAAAGTACTAATTCTTTCATAGGCCGCCCATTCTTAGTATTTGACGTTCAGGTAACAACAGGTAACTTTATTTGGAGTGGAAGCAGAGAGATAACACCAGATGCCAATTGTAGATCCTCTCACACCTGTGGTCACTGCAGCATCTGACTCCACTTTGTCCAAAAGGGATCTATTCCATTCAATTACACATGATCTAGATTAGACTGACAACAAGATACTGCACGGGACATAGCAGAGTTGGTGAAGTTGAGTGGTGATGAGTTTGCTATTTGGATGAATAAAGCAAGTAAAAAGTGTGTTAGATAAAAATTAATTTCAATTCGCTAATCGGGCTAATATGAATCAGGTGAATCGAGTTCTGCTTTTGGAAACTGGGTTAAGAAGGGGTGCACCGTTCCTGGAGGTACTGCAATACCAGGTCAATGCGTGGAGTGGACAGAGCAAGCTCTTTTTCCATCTCCCTGTTCTAAAAATCCATTTAATATATGGTCCCCAGATAGGGGACGTATCAGATATTAAACTGATAAGAACAGATACTACACTTGATCTTAGCCAAAAGGCCGAGAAGCGATAACCAGAATTGGTTTGGGCCTCGAGTGGCACCCTGGCCTATGCCGGACACATCTTAGGGAGAGAGAGCGAGAGGGAGACAAACCCACGCCTACACAAGACATTTTGTCACCCAAGCCAACCCTTGAAAAGGCTGCTTTGCAGAGCAAAAACAAGAAGAATGGTGCGTTTTGCAGCCGCCGTCCACTGCAATGAATCTGAATAACTCCTCCTTTAGGGCGCAAGCAACTCCCCTCCCCCTTGCAGTCTTTCCAATTCACGATACAAAAAGACGGACAGGACAGGTTGCCTGACTTTCCGTCACTGCCACCCTTTGCCATCCTTACCCGTAGAAAGCCCTTTCATCATCCCCAAACCCTAATCTTTTCCCTTTCCTTCCCAGCCCCCAAACCCTGCCCTCTGTACCTTTCTCACCACCCGCTTCCCTTCTCCTGTCATCCCCCTACCACCCGGGAAAAAAAGAGATTGCCCCCTCCTTCCACTAGCCCACCCTCCCACCCAAAGAACAACTTCTTCTGCGCAGCTTGTTTTCTAGGCAGCAGCGCTATTGTGATGTCATCGGGGGGCATTGTGACAAGCCGCCAGTGTTCCGTCTCTTCATGTTGTGCACTGTTCAAACCGAAAATACATCAACAGGCAGGCTACAGAAAAGCTTACTAACAAAGGTTAGAGAGGGGCTTTCTCAGAGGGCTTTTTACAGTTTGTCTATTCCCAATTAGCCGGTTTAGTATACTTAATGAAAGTACTAATTCTTTCATAGGCCGCCCATTCTTAGTATTTGACGTTCAGGTAACAACAGGTAACTTTATTTGGAGTGGAAGCAGAGAGATAACACCAGATGCCAATTGTAGATCCTCTCACACCTGTGGTCACTGCAGCATCTGACTCCACTTTGTCCAAAAGGGATCTATTCCATTCAATTACACATGATCTAGATTAGACTGACAACAAGATACTGCACGGGACATAGCAGAGTTGGTGAAGTTGAGTGGTGATGAGTTTGCTATTTGGATGAATAAAGCAAGTAAAAAGTGTGTTAGATAAAAATTCATTTCAATTCGCTAATCGGGCTAATATGAATCAGGTGAATCGAGTTCTGCTTTTGGAAACTGGGTTAAGAAGGGGTGCACCGTTCCTGGAGGTACTGCAATACCAGGTCAATGCGTGGAGTGGACAGAGCAAGCTCTTTTTCCATCTCCCTGTTCTAAAAATCCATTTAATATATGGTCCCCAGATAGGGGACATATCAGATATTAAACTGATAAGAACAGATACTACACTTGATCTTAGCCAAAAGGCCGAGAAGCGATAACCAGAATTGGTTTGGGCCTCGAGTGGCACCCTGGCCTATGCCGGACACATCTTAGGGAGAGAGAGCGAGAGGGAGACAAACCCACGCCTACACAAGACATTTTGTCACCCAAGCCAACCCTTGAAAAGGCTGCTTTGCAGAGCAAAAACAAGAAGAATGGTGCGTTTTGCAGCCGCCGCCCACTGCAATGAATCTGAATAACTCCTCCTTTAGGGCGCAAGCAACCCCCCTCCCCCTTGCAGCCTTTCCAATTCACGATACAAAAAGACGGACAGGACAGGTTGCCTGACTTTCCGTCACTGCCACCCTTTGCCATCCTTACCCGTAGAAAGCCCTTTCATCATCCCCAAACCCTAATCTTTTCCCTTTCCTTCCCAGCCCCCAAACCCTGCCCTCTGTACCTTTCTCACCACCCGCTTCCCTTCTCCTGTCATCCCCCTACCACCCGGGAAAAAAAGAGATTGCCCCCTCCTTCCACTAGCCCACCCTCCCACCCAAAGAACAACTTCTTCTGCGCAGCTTGTTTTCTAGGCAGCAGCGCTATTGTGATGTCATCGGGGGGCATTGTGACAAGCCGCCAGTGTTCCGTCTCTTCATGTTGTGCACTGTTCAAACCGAAAATACATCAACAGGCAGGCTACAGAAAAGCTTACTAACAAAGGTTAGAGAGGGGCTTTCTCAGAGGGCTTTTTACAGTTTGTCTATTCCCAATTAGCCGGTTTAGTATACTTAATGAAAGTACTAATTCTTTCATAGGCCGCCCATTCTTAGTATTTGACGTTCAGGTAACAACAGGTAACTTTATTTGGAGTGGAAGCAGAGAGATAACACCAGATGCCAATTGTAGATCCTCTCACACCTGTGGTCACTGCAGCATCTGACTCCACTTTGTCCAAAAGGGATCTATTCCATTCAATTACACATGATCTAGATTAGACTGACAACAAGATACTGCACGGGACATAGCAGAGTTGGTGAAGTTGAGTGGTGATGAGTTTGCTATTTGGATGAATAAAGCAAGTAAAAAGTGTGTTAGATAAAAATTCATTTCAATTCGCTAATCGGGCTAATATGAATCAGGTGAATCGAGTTCTGCTTTTGGAAACTGGGTTAAGAAGGGGTGCACCGTTCCTGGAGGTACTGCAATACCAGGTCAATGCGTGGAGTGGACAGAGCAAGCTCTTTTTCCATCTCCCTGTTCTAAAAATCCATTTAATATATGGTCCCCAGATAGGGGACGTATCAGATATTAAACTGATAAGAACAGATACTACACTTGATCTTAGCCAAAAGGCCGAGAAGCGATAACCAGAATTGGTTTGGGCCTCGAGTGGCACCCTGGCCTATGCCGGACACATCTTAGGGAGAGAGAGCGAGAGGGAGACAAACCCACGCCTACACAAGACATTTTGTCACCCAAGCCAACCCTTGAAAAGGCTGCTTTGCAGAGCAAAAACAAGAAGAATGGTGCGTTTTGCAGCCGCCGCCCACTGCAATGAATCTGAATAACTCCTCCTTTAGGGCGCAAGCAACTCCCCTCCCCCTTGCAGTCTTTCCAATTCACGATACAAAAAGACGGACAGGACAGGTTGCCTGACTTTCCGTCACTGCCACCCTTTGCCATCCTTACCCGTAGAAAGCCCTTTCATCATCCCCAAACCCTAATCTTTTCCCTTTCCTTCCCAGCCCCCAAACCCTGCCCTCTGTACCTTTCTCACCACCCGCTTCCCTTCTCCTGTCATCCCCCTACCACCCGGGAAAAAAAGAGATTGCCCCCTCCTTCCACTAGCCCACCCTCCCACCCAAAGAACAACTTCTTCTGCGCAGCTTGTTTTCTAGGCAGCAGCGCTATTGTGATGTCATCGGGGGGCATTGTGACAAGCCGCCAGTGTTCCGTCTCTTCATGTTGTGCACTGTTCAAACCGAAAATACATCAACAGGCAGGCTACAGAAAAGCTTACTAACAAAGGTTAGAGAGGGGCTTTCTCAGAGGGCTTTTTACAGTTTGTCTATTCCCAATTAGCCGGTTTAGTATACTTAATGAAAGTACTAATTCTTTCATAGGCCGCCCATTCTTAGTATTTGACGTTCAGGTAACAACAGGTAACTTTATTTGGAGTGGAAGCAGAGAGATAACACCAGATGCCAATTGTAGATCCTCTCACACCTGTGGTCACTGCAGCATCTGACTCCACTTTGTCCAAAAGGGATCTATTCCATTCAATTACACATGATCTAGATTAGACTGACAACAAGATACTGCACGGGACATAGCAGAGTTGGTGAAGTTGAGTGGTGATGAGTTTGCTATTTGGATGAATAAAGCAAGTAAAAAGTGTGTTAGATAAAAATTCATTTCAATTCGCTAATCGGGCTAATATGAATCAGGTGAATCGAGTTCTGCTTTTGGAAACTGGGTTAAGAAGGGGTGCACCGTTCCTGGAGGTACTGCAATACCAGGTCAATGCGTGGAGTGGACAGAGCAAGCTCTTTTTCCATCTCCCTGTTCTAAAAATCCATTTAATATATGGTCCCCAGATAGGGGACGTATCAGATATTAAACTGATAAGAACAGATACTACACTTGATCTTAGCCAAAAGGCCGAGAAGCGATAACCAGAATTGGTTTGGGCCTCGAGTGGCACCCTGGCCTATGCCGGACACATCTTAGGGAGAGAGAGCGAGAGGGAGACAAACCCACGCCTACACAAGACATTTTGTCACCCAAGCCAACCCTTGAAAAGGCTGCTTTGCAGAGCAAAAACAAGAAGAATGGTGCGTTTTGCAGCCGCCGCCCACTGCAATGAATCTGAATAACTCCTCCTTTAGGGCGCAAGCAACTCCCCTCCCCCTTGCAGTCTTTCCAATTCACGATACAAAAAGACGGACAGGACAGGTTGCCTGACTTTCCGTCACTGCCACCCTTTGCCATCCTTACCCGTAGAAAGCCCTTTCATCATCCCCAAACCCTAATCTTTTCCCTTTCCTTCCCAGCCCCCAAACCCTGCCCTCTGTACCTTTCTCACCACCCGCTTCCCTTCTCCTGTCATCCCCCTACCACCCGGGAAAAAAAGAGATTGCCCCCTCCTTCCACTAGCCCACCCTCCCACCCAAAGAACAACTTCTTCTGCGCAGCTTGTTTTCTAGGCAGCAGCGCTATTGTGATGTCATCGGGGGGCATTGTGACAAGCCGCCAGTGTTCCGTCTCTTCATGTTGTGCACTGTTCAAACCGAAAATACATCAACAGGCAGGCTACAGAAAAGCTTACTAACAAAGGTTAGAGAGGGGCTTTCTCAGAGGGCTTTTTACAGTTTGTCTATTCCCAATTAGCCGGTTTAGTATACTTAATGAAAGTACTAATTCTTTCATAGGCCGCCCATTCTTAGTATTTGACGTTCATGGTAACAACAGGTAACTTTATTTGGAGTGGAAGCAGAGAGATAACACCAGATGCCAATTGTAGATCCTCTCACACCTGTGGTCACTGCAGCATCTGACTCCACTTTGTCCAAAAGGGATCTATTCCATTCAATTACACATGATCTAGATTAGACTGACAACAAGATACTGCACGGGACATAGCAGAGTTGGTGAAGTTGAGTGGTGATGAGTTTGCTATTTGGATGAATAAAGCAAGTAAAAAGTGTGTTAGATAAAAATTCATTTCAATTCGCTAATCGGGCTAATATGAATCAGGTGAATCGAGTTCTGCTTTTGGAAACTGGGTTAAGAAGGGGTGCACCGTTCCTGGAGGTACTGCAATACCAGGTCAATGCGTGGAGTGGACAGAGCAAGCTCTTTTTCCATCTCCCTGTTCTAAAAATCCATTTAATATATGGTCCCCAGATAGGGGACGTATCAGATATTAAACTGATAAGAACAGATACTACACTTGATCTTAGCCAAAAGGCCGAGAAGCGATAACCAGAATTGGTTTGGGCCTCGAGTGGCACCCTGGCCTATGCCGGACACATCTTAGGGAGAGAGAGCGAGAGGGAGACAAACCCACGCCTACACAAGACATTTTGTCACCCAAGCCAACCCTTGAAAAGGCTGCTTTGCAGAGCAAAAACAAGAAGAATGGTGCGTTTTGCAGCCGCCGCCCACTGCAATGAATCTGAATAACTCCTCCTTTAGGGCGCAAGCAACTCCCCTCCCCCTTGCAGTCTTTCCAATTCACGATACAAAAAGACGGACAGGACAGGTTGCCTGACTTTCCGTCACTGCCACCCTTTGCCATCCTTACCCGTAGAAAGCCCTTTCATCATCCCCAAACCCTAATCTTTTCCCTTTCCTTCCCAGCCCCCAAACCCTGCCCTCTGTACCTTTCTCACCACCCGCTTCCCTTCTCCTGTCATCCCCCTACCACCCGGGAAAAAAAGAGATTGCCCCCTCCTTCCACTAGCCCACCCTCCCACCCAAAGAACAACTTCTTCTGCGCAGCTTGTTTTCTAGGCAGCAGCGCTATTGTGATGTCATCGGGGGGCATTGTGACAAGCCGCCAGTGTTCCGTCTCTTCATGTTGTGCACTGTTCAAACCGAAAATACATCAACAGGCAGGCTACAGAAAAGCTTACTAACAAAGGTTAGAGAGGGGCTTTCTCAGAGGGCTTTTTACAGTTTGTCTATTCCCAATTAGCCGGTTTAGTATACTTAATGAAAGTACTAATTCTTTCATAGGCCGCCCATTCTTAGTATTTGACGTTCAGGTAACAACAGGTAACTTTATTTGGAGTGGAAGCAGAGAGATAACACCAGATGCCAATTGTAGATCCTCTCACACCTGTGGTCACTGCAGCATCTGACTCCACTTTGTCCAAAAGGGATCTATTCCATTCAATTACACATGATCTAGATTAGACTGACAACAAGATACTGCACGGGACATAGCAGAGTTGGTGAAGTTGAGTGGTGATGAGTTTGCTATTTGGATGAATAAAGCAAGTAAAAAGTGTGTTAGATAAAAATTCATTTCAATTCGCTAATCGGGCTAATATGAATCAGGTGAATCGAGTTCTGCTTTTGGAAACTGGGTTAAGAAGGGGTGCACCGTTCCTGGAGGTACTGCAATACCAGGTCAATGCGTGGAGTGGACAGAGCAAGCTCTTTTTCCATCTCCCTGTTCTAAAAATCCATTTAATATATGGTCCCCAGATAGGGGACGTATCAGATATTAAACTGATAAGAACAGATACTACACTTGATCTTAGCCAAAAGGCCGAGAAGCGATAACCAGAATTGGTTTGGGCCTCGAGTGGCACCCTGGCCTATGCCGGACACATCTTAGGGAGAGAGAGCGAGAGGGAGACAAACCCACGCCTACACAAGACATTTTGTCACCCAAGCCAACCCTTGAAAAGGCTGCTTTGCAGAGCAAAAACAAGAAGAATGGTGCGTTTTGCAGCCGCCGCCCACTGCAATGAATCTGAATAACTCCTCCTTTAGGGCGCAAGCAACTCCCCTCCCCCTTGCAGTCTTTCCAATTCACGATACAAAAAGACGGACAGGACAGGTTGCCTGACTTTCCGTCACTGCCACCCTTTGCCATCCTTACCCGTAGAAAGCCCTTTCATCATCCCCAAACCCTAATCTTTTCCCTTTCCTTCCCAGCCCCCAAACCCTGCCCTCTGTACCTTTCTCACCACCCGCTTCCCTTCTCCTGTCATCCCCCTACCACCCGGGAAAAAAAGAGATTGCCCCCTCCTTCCACTAGCCCACCCTCCCACCCAAAGAACAACTTCTTCTGCGCAGCTTGTTTTCTAGGCAGCAGCGCTATTGTGATGTCATCGGGGGGCATTGTGACAAGCCGCCAGTGTTCCGTCTCTTCATGTTGTGCACTGTTCAAACCGAAAATACATCAACAGGCAGGCTACAGAAAAGCTTACTAACAAAGGTTAGAGAGGGGCTTTCTCAGAGGGCTTTTTACAGTTTGTCTATTCCCAATTAGCCGGTTTAGTATACTTAATGAAAGTACTAATTCTTTCATAGGCCGCCCATTCTTAGTATTTGACGTTCAGGTAACAACAGGTAACTTTATTTGGAGTGGAAGCAGAGAGATAACACCAGATGCCAATTGTAGATCCTCTCACACCTGTGGTCACTGCAGCATCTGACTCCACTTTGTCCAAAAGGGATCTATTCCATTCAATTACACATGATCTAGATTAGACTGACAACAAGATACTGCACGGGACATAGCAGAGTTGGTGAAGTTGAGTGGTGATGAGTTTGCTATTTGGATGAATAAAGCAAGTAAAAAGTGTGTTAGATAAAAATTCATTTCAATTCGCTAATCGGGCTAATATGAATCAGGTGAATCGAGTTCTGCTTTTGGAAACTGGGTTAAGAAGGGGTGCACCGTTCCTGGAGGTACTGCAATACCAGGTCAATGCGTGGAGTGGACAGAGCAAGCTCTTTTTCCATCTCCCTGTTCTAAAAATCCATTTAATATATGGTCCCCAGATAGGGGACGTATCAGATATTAAACTGATAAGAACAGATTTTTTTTTTTTTTTTTTTTTTTTTTTTTTGAAGGATGAGTTTGAAAATAATAAAGTGACCGCCTCTCGTTGCCCAGGTAACCGTCCGTCACAAGAGGGCTATGACATCCTACGATGCACACTCCCCCAAGGCCAGCAGTTGTGCAATACCCTGGCACCTTTCAGCACCAACCAAGGTAGTACCCTCCCAAACTACACTTGATCTTAGCCAAAAGGCCGAGAAGCGATAACCAGAATTGGTTTGGGCCTCGAGTGGCACCCTGGCCTATGCCGGACACATCTTAGGGAGAGAGAGCGAGAGGGAGACAAACCCACGCCTACACAAGACATTTTGTCACCCAAGCCAACCCTTGAAAAGGCTGCTTTGCAGAGCAAAAACAAGAAGAATGGTGCGTTTTGCAGCCGCCGCCCACTGCAATGAATCTGAATAACTCCTCCTTTAGGGCGCAAGCAACTCCCCTCCCCCTTGCAGTCTTTCCAATTCACGATACAAAAAGACGGACAGGACAGGTTGCCTGACTTTCCGTCACTGCCACCCTTTGCCATCCTTACCCGTAGAAAGCCCTTTCATCATCCCCAAACCCTAATCTTTTCCCTTTCCTTCCCAGCCCCCAAACCCTGCCCTCTGTACCTTTCTCACCACCCGCTTCCCTTCTCCTGTCATCCCCCTACCACCCGGGAAAAAAAGAGATTGCCCCCTCCTTCCACTAGCCCACCCTCCCACCCAAAGAACAACTTCTTCTGCGCAGCTTGTTTTCTAGGCAGCAGCGCTATTGTGATGTCATCGGGGGGCATTGTGACAAGCCGCCAGTGTTCCGTCTCTTCATGTTGTGCACTGTTCAAACCGAAAATACATCAACAGGCAGGCTACAGAAAAGCTTACTAACAAAGGTTAGAGAGGGGCTTTCTCAGAGGGCTTTTTACAGTTTGTCTATTCCCAATTAGCCGGTTTAGTATACTTAATGAAAGTACTAATTCTTTCATAGGCCGCCCATTCTTAGTATTTGACGTTCAGGTAACAACAGGTAACTTTATTTGGAGTGGAAGCAGAGAGATAACACCAGATGCCAATTGTAGATCCTCTCACACCTGTGGTCACTGCAGCATCTGACTCCACTTTGTCCAAAAGGGATCTATTCCATTCAATTACACATGATCTAGATTAGACTGACAACAAGATACTGCACGGGACATAGCAGAGTTGGTGAAGTTGAGTGGTGATGAGTTTGCTATTTGGATGAATAAAGCAAGTAAAAAGTGTGTTAGATAAAAATTCATTTCAATTCGCTAATCGGGCTAATATGAATCAGGTGAATCGAGTTCTGCTTTTGGAAACTGGGTTAAGAAGGGGTGCACCGTTCCTGGAGGTACTGCAATACCAGGTCAATGCGTGGAGTGGACAGAGCAAGCTCTTTTTCCATCTCCCTGTTCTAAAAATCCATTTAATATATGGTCCCCAGATAGGGGACGTATCAGATATTAAACTGATAAGAACAGATACTACACTTGATCTTAGCCAAAAGGCCGAGAAGCGATAACCAGAATTGGTTTGGGCCTCGAGTGGCACCCTGGCCTATGCCGGACACATCTTAGGGAGAGAGAGCGAGAGGGAGACAAACCCACGCCTACACAAGACATTTTGTCACCCAAGCCAACCCTTGAAAAGGCTGCTTTGCAGAGCAAAAACAAGAAGAATGGTGCGTTTTGCAGCCGCCGCCCACTGCAATGAATCTGAATAACTCCTCCTTTAGGGCGCAAGCAACTCCCCTCCCCCTTGCAGTCTTTCCAATTCACGATACAAAAAGACGGACAGGACAGGTTGCCTGACTTTCCGTCACTGCCACCCTTTGCCATCCTTACCCGTAGAAAGCCCTTTCATCATCCCCAAACCCTAATCTTTTCCCTTTCCTTCCCAGCCCCCAAACCCTGCCCTCTGTACCTTTCTCACCACCCGCTTCCCTTCTCCTGTCATCCCCCTACCACCCGGGAAAAAAAGAGATTGCCCCCTCCTTCCACTAGCCCACCCTCCCACCCAAAGAACAACTTCTTCTGCGCAGCTTGTTTTCTAGGCAGCAGCGCTATTGTGATGTCATCGGGGGGCATTGTGACAAGCCGCCAGTGTTCCGTCTCTTCATGTTGTGCACTGTTCAAACCGAAAATACATCAACAGGCAGGCTACAGAAAAGCTTTCTAACAAAGGTTAGAGAGGGGCTTTCTCAGAGGGCTTTTTACAGTTTGTCTATTCCCAATTAGCCGGTTTAGTATACTTAATGAAAGTACTAATTCTTTCATAGGCCGCCCATTCTTAGTATTTGACGTTCAGGTAACAACAGGTAACTTTATTTGGAGTGGAAGCAGAGAGATAACACCAGATGCCAATTGTAGATCCTCTCACACCTGTGGTCACTGCAGCATCTGACTCCACTTTGTCCAAAAGGGATCTATTCCATTCAATTACACATGATCTAGATTAGACTGACAACAAGATACTGCACGGGACATAGCAGAGTTGGTGAAGTTGAGTGGTGATGAGTTTGCTATTTGGATGAATAAAGCAAGTAAAAAGTGTGTTAGATAAAAATTCATTTCAATTCGCTAATCGGGCTAATATGAATCAGGTGAATCGAGTTCTGCTTTTGGAAACTGGGTTAAGAAGGGGTGCACCGTTCCTGGAGGTACTGCAATACCAGGTCAATGCGTGGAGTGGACAGAGCAAGCTCTTTTTCCATCTCCCTGTTCTAAAAATCCATTTAATATATGGTCCCCAGATAGGGGACGTATCAGATATTAAACTGATAAGAACAGATACTACACTTGATCTTAGCCAAAAGGCCGAGAAGCGATAACCAGAATTGGTTTGGGCCTCGAGTGGCACCCTGGCCTATGCCGGACACATCTTAGGGAGAGAGAGCGAGAGGGAGACAAACCCACGCCTACACAAGACATTTTGTCACCCAAGCCAACCCTTGAAAAGGCTGCTTTGCAGAGCAAAAACAAGAAGAATGGTGCGTTTTGCAGCCGCCGCCCACTGCAATGAATCTGAATAACTCCTCCTTTAGGGCGCAAGCAACTCCCCTCCCCCTTGCAGTCTTTCCAATTCACGATACAAAAAGACGGACAGGACAGGTTGCCTGACTTTCCGTCACTGCCACCCTTTGCCATCCTTACCCGTAGAAAGCCCTTTCATCATCCCCAAACCCTAATCTTTTCCCTTTCCTTCCCAGCCCCCAAACCCTGCCCTCTGTACCTTTCTCACCACCCGCTTCCCTTCTCCTGTCATCCCCCTACCACCCGGGAAAAAAAGAGATTGCCCCCTCCTTCCACTAGCCCACCCTCCCACCCAAAGAACAACTTCTTCTGCGCAGCTTGTTTTCTAGGCAGCAGCGCTATTGTGATGTCATCGGGGGGCATTGTGACAAGCCGCCAGTGTTCCGTCTCTTCATGTTGTGCACTGTTCAAACCGAAAATACATCAACAGGCAGGCTACAGAAAAGCTTACTAACAAAGGTTAGAGAGGGGCTTTCTCAGAGGGCTTTTTACAGTTTGTCTATTCCCAATTAGCCGGTTTAGTATACTTAATGAAAGTACTAATTCTTTCATAGGCCGCCCATTCTTAGTATTTGACGTTCAGGTAACAACAGGTAACTTTATTTGGAGTGGAAGCAGAGAGATAACACCAGATGCCAATTGTAGATCCTCTCACACCTGTGGTCACTGCAGCATCTGACTCCACTTTGTCCAAAAGGGATCTATTCCATTCAATTACACATGATCTAGATTAGACTGACAACAAGATACTGCACGGGACATAGCAGAGTTGGTGAAGTTGAGTGGTGATGAGTTTGCTATTTGGATGAATAAAGCAAGTAAAAAGTGTGTTAGATAAAAATTCATTTCAATTCGCTAATCGGGCTAATATGAATCAGGTGAATCGAGTTCTGCTTTTGGAAACTGGGTTAAGAAGGGGTGCACCGTTCCTGGAGGTACTGCAATACCAGGTCAATGCGTGGAGTGGACAGAGCAAGCTCTTTTTCCATCTCCCTGTTCTAAAAATCCATTTAATATATGGTCCCCAGATAGGGGACGTATCAGATATTAAACTGATAAGAACAGATACTACACTTGATCTTAGCCAAAAGGCCGAGAAGCGATAACCAGAATTGGTTTGGGCCTCGAGTGGCACCCTGGCCTATGCCGGACACATCTTAGGGAGAGAGAGCGAGAGGGAGACAAACCCACGCCTACACAAGACATTTTGTCACCCAAGCCAACCCTTGAAAAGGCTGCTTTGCAGAGCAAAAACAAGAAGAATGGTGCGTTTTGCAGCCGCCGCCCACTGCAATGAATCTGAATAACTCCTCCTTTAGGGCGCAAGCAACTCCCCTCCCCCTTGCAGTCTTTCCAATTCACGATACAAAAAGACGGACAGGACAGGTTGCCTGACTTTCCGTCACTGCCACCCTTTGCCATCCTTACCCGTAGAAAGCCCTTTCATCATCCCCAAACCCTAATCTTTTCCCTTTCCTTCCCAGCCCCCAAACCCTGCCCTCTGTACCTTTCTCACCATCCGCTTCCCTTCTCCTGTCATCCCCCTACCACCCGGGAAAAAAAGAGATTGCCCCCTCCTTCCACTAGCCCACCCTCCCACCCAAAGAACAACTTCTTCTGCGCAGCTTGTTTTCTAGGCAGCAGCGCTATTGTGATGTCATCGGGGGGCATTGTGACAAGCCGCCAGTGTTCCGTCTCTTCATGTTGTGCACTGTTCAAACCGAAAATACATCAACAGGCAGGCTACAGAAAAGCTTACTAACAAAGGTTAGAGAGGGGCTTTCTCAGAGGGCTTTTTACAGTTTGTCTATTCCCAATTAGCCGGTTTAGTATACTTAATGAAAGTACTAATTCTTTCATAGGCCGCCCATTCTTAGTATTTGACGTTCAGGTAACAACAGGTAACTTTATTTGGAGTGGAAGCAGAGAGATAACACCAGATGCCAATTGTAGATCCTCTCACACCTGTGGTCACTGCAGCATCTGACTCCACTTTGTCCAAAAGGGATCTATTCCATTCAATTACACATGATCTAGATTAGACTGACAACAAGATACTGCACGGGACATAGCAGAGTTGGTGAAGTTGAGTGGTGATGAGTTTGCTATTTGGATGAATAAAGCAAGTAAAAAGTGTGTTAGATAAAAATTCATTTCAATTCGCTAATCGGGCTAATATGAATCAGGTGAATCGAGTTCTGCTTTTGGAAACTGGGTTAAGAAGGGGTGCACCGTTCCTGGAGGTACTGCAATACCAGGTCAATGCGTGGAGTGGACAGAGCAAGCTCTTTTTCCATCTCCTTGTTCTAAAAATCCATTTAATATATGGTCCCCAGATAGGGGACGTATCAGATATTAAACTGATAAGAACAGATACTACACTTGATCTTAGCCAAAAGGCCGAGAAGCGATAACCAGAATTGGTTTGGGCCTCGAGTGGCACCCTGGCCTATGCCGGACACATCTTAGGGAGAGAGAGCGAGAGGGAGACAAACCCACGCCTACACAAGACATTTTGTCACCCAAGCCAACCCTTGAAAAGGCTGCTTTGCAGAGCAAAAACAAGAAGAATGGTGCGTTTTGCAGCCGCCGCCCACTGCAATGAATCTGAATAACTCCTCCTTTAGGGCGCAAGCAACTCCCCTCCCCCTTGCAGTCTTTCCAATTCACGATACAAAAAGACGGACAGGACAGGTTGCCTGACTTTCCGTCACTGCCACCCTTTGCCATCCTTACCCGTAGAAAGCCCTTTCATCATCCCCAAACCCTAATCTTTTCCCTTTCCTTCCCAGCCCCCAAACCCTGCCCTCTGTACCTTTCTCACCACCCGCTTCCCTTCTCCTGTCATCCCCCTACCACCCGGGAAAAAAAGAGATTGCCCCCTCCTTCCACTAGCCCACCCTCCCACCCAAAGAACAACTTCTTCTGCGCAGCTTGTTTTCTAGGCAGCAGCGCTATTGTGATGTCATCGGGGGGCATTGTGACAAGCCGCCAGTGTTCCGTCTCTTCATGTTGTGCACTGTTCAAACCGAAAATACATCAACAGGCAGGCTACAGAAAAGCTTACTAACAAAGGTTAGAGAGGGGCTTTCTCAGAGGGCTTTTTACAGTTTGTCTATTCCCAATTAGCCGGTTTAGTATACTTAATGAAAGTACTAATTCTTTCATAGGCCGCCCATTCTTAGTATTTGACGTTCAGGTAACAACAGGTAACTTTATTTGGAGTGGAAGCAGAGAGATAACACCAGATGCCAATTGTAGATCCTCTCACACCTGTGGTCACTGCAGCATCTGACTCCACTTTGTCCAAAAGGGATCTATTCCATTCAATTACACATGATCTAGATTAGACTGACAACAAGATACTGCACGGGACATAGCAGAGTTGGTGAAGTTGAGTGGTGATGAGTTTGCTATTTGGATGAATAAAGCAAGTAAAAAGTGTGTTAGATAAAAATTCATTTCAATTCGCTAATCGGGCTAATATGAATCAGGTGAATCGAGTTCTGCTTTTGGAAACTGGGTTAAGAAGGGGTGCACCGTTCCTGGAGGTACTGCAATACCAGGTCAATGCGTGGAGTGGACAGAGCAAGCTCTTTTTCCATCTCCCTGTTCTAAAAATCCATTTAATATATGGTCCCCAGATAGGGGACGTATCAGATATTAAACTGATAAGAACAGATACTACACTTGATCTTAGCCAAAAGGCCGAGAAGCGATAACCAGAATTGGTTTGGGCCTCGAGTGGCACCCTGGCCTATGCCGGACACATCTTAGGGAGAGAGAGCGAGAGGGAGACAAACCCACGCCTACACAAGACATTTTGTCACCCAAGCCAACCCTTGAAAAGGCTGCTTTGCAGAGCAAAAACAAGAAGAATGGTGCGTTTTGCAGCCGCCGCCCACTGCAATGAATCTGAATAACTCCTCCTTTAGGGCGCAAGCAACTCCCCTCCCCCTTGCAGTCTTTCCAATTCACGATACAAAAAGACGGACAGGACAGGTTGCCTGACTTTCCGTCACTGCCACCCTTTGCCATCCTTACCCGTAGAAAGCCCTTTCATCATCCCCAAACCCTAATCTTTTCCCTTTCCTTCCCAGCCCCCAAACCCTGCCCTCTGTACCTTTCTCACCACCCGCTTCCCTTCTCCTGTCATCCCCCTACCACCCGGGAAAAAAAGAGATTGCCCCCTCCTTCCACTAGCCCACCCTCCCACCCAAAGAACAACTTCTTCTGCGCAGCTTGTTTTCTAGGCAGCAGCGCTATTGTGATGTCATCGGGGGGCATTGTGACAAGCCGCCAGTGTTCCGTCTCTTCATGTTGTGCACTGTTCAAACCGAAAATACATCAACAGGCAGGCTACAGAAAAGCTTACTAACAAAGGTTAGAGAGGGGCTTTCTCAGAGGGCTTTTTACAGTTTGTCTATTCCCAATTAGCCGGTTTAGTATACTTAATGAAAGTACTAATTCTTTCATAGGCCGCCCATTCTTAGTATTTGACGTTCAGGTAACAACAGGTAACTTTATTTGGAGTGGAAGCAGAGAGATAACACCAGATGCCAATTGTAGATCCTCTCACACCTGTGGTCACTGCAGCATCTGACTCCACTTTGTCCAAAAGGGATCTATTCCATTCAATTACACATGATCTAGATTAGACTGACAACAAGATACTGCACGGGACATAGTAGAGTTGGTGAAGTTGAGTGGTGATGAGTTTGCTATTTGGATGAATAAAGCAAGTAAAAAGTGTGTTAGATAAAAATTCATTTCAATTCGCTAATCGGGCTAATATGAATCAGGTGAATCGAGTTCTGCTTTTGGAAACTGGGTTAAGAAGGGGTGCACCGTTCCTGGAGGTACTGCAATACCAGGTCAATGCGTGGAGTGGACAGAGCAAGCTCTTTTTCCATCTCCCTGTTCTAAAAATCCATTTAATATATGGTCCCCAGATAGGGGACGTATCAGATATTAAACTGATAAGAACAGATTTTTTTTTTTTTTTTTTTTTTTTTTTTTTTTTGAAGGATGAGTTTGAAAATAATAAAGTGACCGCCTCTCGTTGCCCAGGTAACTGTCCGTCACAAGAGGGCTATGACATCCTACGATGCACACTCCCCCAAGGCCAGCAGTTGTGCAATACCCTGGCACCTTTCAGCACCAACCAAGGTAGTACCCTCCCAAACTACACTTGATCTTAGCCAAAAGGCCGAGAAGCGATAACCAGAATTGGTTTGGGCCTCGAGTGGCACCCTGGCCTATGCCGGACACATCTTAGGGAGAGAGAGCGAGAGGGAGACAAACCCACGCCTACACAAGACATTTTGTCACCCAAGCCAACCCTTGAAAAGGCTGCTTTGCAGAGCAAAAACAAGAAGAATGGTGCGTTTTGCAGCCGCCGCCCACTGCAATGAATCTGAATAACTCCTCCTTTAGGGCGCAAGCAACTCCCCTCCCCCTTGCAGTCTTTCCAATTCACGATACAAAAAGACGGACAGGACAGGTTGCCTGACTTTCCGTCACTGCCACCCTTTGCCATCCTTACCCGTAGAAAGCCCTTTCATCATCCCCAAACCCTAATCTTTTCCCTTTCCTTCCCAGCCCCCAAACCCTGCCCTCTGTACCTTTCTCACCACCCGCTTCCCTTCTCCTGTCATCCCCCTACCACCCGGGAAAAAAAGAGATTGCCCCCTCCTTCCACTAGCCCACCCTCCCACCCAAAGAACAACTTCTTCTGCGCAGCTTGTTTTCTAGGCAGCAGCGCTATTGTGATGTCATCGGGGGGCATTGTGACAAGCCGCCAGTGTTCCGTCTCTTCATGTTGTGCACTGTTCAAACCGAAAATACATCAACAGGCAGGCTACAGAAAAGCTTACTAACAAAGGTTAGAGAGGGGCTTTCTCAGAGGGCTTTTTACAGTTTGTCTATTCCCAATTAGCCGGTTTAGTATACTTAATGAAAGTACTAATTCTTTCATAGGCCGCCCATTCTTAGTATTTGACGTTCAGGTAACAACAGGTAACTTTATTTGGAGTGGAAGCAGAGAGATAACACCAGATGCCAATTGTAGATCCTCTCACACCTGTGGTCACTGCAGCATCTGACTCCACTTTGTCCAAAAGGGATCTATTCCATTCAATTACACATGATCTAGATTAGACTGACAACAAGATACTGCACGGGACATAGCAGAGTTGGTGAAGTTGAGTGGTGATGAGTTTGCTATTTGGATGAATAAAGCAAGTAAAAAGTGTGTTAGATAAAAATTCATTTCAATTCGCTAATCGGGCTAATATGAATCAGGTGAATCGAGTTCTGCTTTTGGAAACTGGGTTAAGAAGGGGTGCACCGTTCCTGGAGGTACTGCAATACCAGGTCAATGCGTGGAGTGGACAGAGCAAGCTCTTTTTCCATCTCCCTGTTCTAAAAATCCATTTAATATATGGTCCCCAGATAGGGGACGTATCAGATATTAAACTGATAAGAACAGATACTACACTTGATCTTAGCCAAAAGGCCGAGAAGCGATAACCAGAATTGGTTTGGGCCTCGAGTGGCACCCTGGCCTATGCCGGACACATCTTAGGGAGAGAGAGCGAGAGGGAGACAAACCCACGCCTACACAAGACATTTTGTCACCCAAGCCAACCCTTGAAAAGGCTGCTTTGCAGAGCAAAAACAAGAAGAATGGTGCGTTTTGCAGCCGCCGCCCACTGCAATGAATCTGAATAACTCCTCCTTTAGGGCGCAAGCAACTCCCCTCCCCCTTGCAGTCTTTCCAATTCACGATACAAAAAGACGGACAGGACAGGTTGCCTGACTTTCCGTCACTGCCACCCTTTGCCATCCTTACCCGTAGAAAGCCCTTTCATCATCCCCAAACCCTAATCTTTTCCCTTTCCTTCCCAGCCCCCAAACCCTGCCCTCTGTACCTTTCTCACCACCCGCTTCCCTTCTCCTGTCATCCCCCTACCACCCGGGAAAAAAAGAGATTGCCCCCTCCTTCCACTAGCCCACCCTCCCACCCAAAGAACAACTTCTTCTGCGCAGCTTGTTTTCTAGGCAGCAGCGCTATTGTGATGTCATCGGGGGGCATTGTGACAAGCCGCCAGTGTTCCGTCTCTTCATGTTGTGCACTGTTCAAACCGAAAATACATCAACAGGCAGGCTACAGAAAAGCTTACTAACAAAGGTTAGAGAGGGGCTTTCTCAGAGGGCTTTTTACAGTTTGTCTATTCCCAATTAGCCGGTTTAGTATACTTAATGAAAGTACTAATTCTTTCATAGGCCGCCCATTCTTAGTATTTGACGTTCAGGTAACAACAGGTAACTTTATTTGGAGTGGAAGCAGAGAGATAACACCAGATGCCAATTGTAGATCCTCTCACACCTGTGGTCACTGCAGCATCTGACTCCACTTTGTCCAAAAGGGATCTATTCCATTCAATTACACATGATCTAGATTAGACTGACAACAAGATACTGCACGGGACATAGCAGAGTTGGTGAAGTTGAGTGGTGATGAGTTTGCTATTTGGATGAATAAAGCAAGTAAAAAGTGTGTTAGATAAAAATTCATTTCAATTCGCTAATCGGGCTAATATGAATCAGGTGAATCGAGTTCTGCTTTTGGAAACTGGGTTAAGAAGGGGTGCACCGTTCCTGGAGGTACTGCAATACCAGGTCAATGCGTGGAGTGGACAGAGCAAGCTCTTTTTCCATCTCCCTGTTCTAAAAATCCATTTAATATATGGTCCCCAGATAGGGGACGTATCAGATATTAAACTGATAAGAACAGATACTACACTTGATCTTAGCCAAAAGGCCGAGAAGCGATAACCAGAATTGGTTTGGGCCTCGAGTGGCACCCTGGCCTATGCCGGACACATCTTAGGGAGAGAGAGCGAGAGGGAGACAAACCCACGCCTACACAAGACATTTTGTCACCCAAGCCAACCCTTGAAAAGGCTGCTTTGCAGAGCAAAAACAAGAAGAATGGTGCGTTTTGCAGCCGCCGCCCACTGCAATGAATCTGAATAACTCCTCCTTTAGGGCGCAAGCAACTCCCCTCCCCCTTGCAGTCTTTCCAATTCACGATACAAAAAGACGGACAGGACAGGTTGCCTGACTTTCCGTCACTGCCACCCTTTGCCATCCTTACCCGTAGAAAGCCCTTTCATCATCCCCAAACCCTAATCTTTTCCCTTTCCTTCCCAGCCCCCAAACCCTGCCCTCTGTACCTTTCTCACCACCCGCTTCCCTTCTCCTGTCATCCCCCTACCACCCGGGAAAAAAAGAGATTGCCCCCTCCTTCCACTAGCCCACCCTCCCACCCAAAGAACAACTTCTTCTGCGCAGCTTGTTTTCTAGGCAGCAGCGCTATTGTGATGTCATCGGGGGGCATTGTGACAAGCCGCCAGTGTTCCGTCTCTTCATGTTGTGCACTGTTCAAACCGAAAATACATCAACAGGCAGGCTACAGAAAAGCTTACTAACAAAGGTTAGAGAGGGGCTTTCTCAGAGGGCTTTTTACAGTTTGTCTATTCCCAATTAGCCGGTTTAGTATACTTAATGAAAGTACTAATTCTTTCATAGGCCGCCCATTCTTAGTATTTGACGTTCAGGTAACAACAGGTAACTTTATTTGGAGTGGAAGCAGAGAGATAACACCAGATGCCAATTGTAGATCCTCTCACACCTGTGGTCACTGCAGCATCTGACTCCACTTTGTCCAAAAGGGATCTATTCCATTCAATTACACATGATCTAGATTAGACTGACAACAAGATACTGCACGGGACATAGCAGAGTTGGTGAAGTTGAGTGGTGATGAGTTTGCTATTTGGATGAATAAAGCAAGTAAAAAGTGTGTTAGATAAAAATTCATTTCAATTCGCTAATCGGGCTAATATGAATCAGGTGAATCGAGTTCTGCTTTTGGAAACTGGGTTAAGAAGGGGTGCACCGTTCCTGGAGGTACTGCAATACCAGGTCAATGCGTGGAGTGGACAGAGCAAGCTCTTTTTCCATCTCCCTGTTCTAAAAATCCATTTAATATATGGTCCCCAGATAGGGGACGTATCAGATATTAAACTGATAAGAACAGATACTACACTTGATCTTAGCCAAAAGGCCGAGAAGCGATAACCAGAATTGGTTTGGGCCTCGAGTGGCACCCTGGCCTATGCCGGACACATCTTAGGGAGAGAGAGCGAGAGGGAGACAAACCCACGCCTACACAAGACATTTTGTCACCCAAGCCAACCCTTGAAAAGGCTGCTTTGCAGAGCAAAAACAAGAAGAATGGTGCGTTTTGCAGCCGCCGCCCACTGCAATGAATCTGAATAACTCCTCCTTTAGGGCGCAAGCAACTCCCCTCCCCCTTGCAGTCTTTCCAATTCACGATACAAAAAGACGGACAGGACAGGTTGCCTGACTTTCCGTCACTGCCACCCTTTGCCATCCTTACCCGTAGAAAGCCCTTTCATCATCCCCAAACCCTAATCTTTTCCCTTTCCTTCCCAGCCCCCAAACCCTGCCCTCTGTACCTTTCTCACCACCCGCTTCCCTTCTCCTGTCATCCCCCTACCACCCGGGAAAAAAAGAGATTGCCCCCTCCTTCCACTAGCCCACCCTCCCACCCAAAGAACAACTTCTTCTGCGCAGCTTGTTTTCTAGGCAGCAGCGCTATTGTGATGTCATCGGGGGGCATTGTGACAAGCCGCCAGTGTTCCGTCTCTTCATGTTGTGCACTGTTCAAACCGAAAATACATCAACAGGCAGGCTACAGAAAAGCTTACTAACAAAGGTTAGAGAGGGGCTTTCTCAGAGGGCTTTTTACAGTTTGTCTATTCCCAATTAGCCGGTTTAGTATACTTAATGAAAGTACTAATTCTTTCATAGGCCGCCCATTCTTAGTATTTGACGTTCAGGTAACAACAGGTAACTTTATTTGGAGTGGAAGCAGAGAGATAACACCAGATGCCAATTGTAGATCCTCTCACACCTGTGGTCACTGCAGCATCTGACTCCACTTTGTCCAAAAGGGATCTATTCCATTCAATTACACATGATCTAGATTAGACTGACAACAAGATACTGCACGGGACATAGCAGAGTTGGTGAAGTTGAGTGGTGATGAGTTTGCTATTTGGATGAATAAAGCAAGTAAAAAGTGTGTTAGATAAAAATTCATTTCAATTCGCTAATCGGGCTAATATGAATCAGGTGAATCGAGTTCTGCTTTTGGAAACTGGGTTAAGAAGGGGTGCACCGTTCCTGGAGGTACTGCAATACCAGGTCAATGCGTGGAGTGGACAGAGCAAGCTCTTTTTCCATCTCCCTGTTCTAAAAATCCATTTAATATATGGTCCCCAGATAGGGGACGTATCAGATATTAAACTGATAAGAACAGATACTACACTTGATCTTAGCCAAAAGGCCGAGAAGCGATAACCAGAATTGGTTTGGGCCTCGAGTGGCACCCTGGCCTATGCCGGACACATCTTAGGGAGAGAGAGCGAGAGGGAGACAAACCCACGCCTACACAAGACATTTTGTCACCCAAGCCAACCCTTGAAAAGGCTGCTTTGCAGAGCAAAAACAAGAAGAATGGTGCGTTTTGCAGCCGCCGCCCACTGCAATGAATCTGAATAACTCCTCCTTTAGGGCGCAAGCAACTCCCCTCCCCCTTGCAGTCTTTCCAATTCACGATACAAAAAGACGGACAGGACAGGTTGCCTGACTTTCCGTCACTGCCACCCTTTGCCATCCTTACCCGTAGAAAGCCCTTTCATCATCCCCAAACCCTAATCTTTTCCCTTTCCTTCCCAGCCCCCAAACCCTGCCCTCTGTACCTTTCTCACCACCCGCTTCCCTTCTCCTGTCATCCCCCTACCACCCGGGAAAAAAAGAGATTGCCCCCTCCTTCCACTAGCCCACCCTCCCACCCAAAGAACAACTTCTTCTGCGCAGCTTGTTTTCTAGGCAGCAGCGCTATTGTGATGTCATCGGGGGGCATTGTGACAAGCCGCCAGTGTTCCGTCTCTTCATGTTGTGCACTGTTCAAACCGAAAATACATCAACAGGCAGGCTACAGAAAAGCTTACTAACAAAGGTTAGAGAGGGGCTTTCTCAGAGGGCTTTTTACAGTTTGTCTATTCCCAATTAGCCGGTTTAGTATACTTAATGAAAGTACTAATTCTTTCATAGGCCGCCCATTCTTAGTATTTGACGTTCAGGTAACAACAGGTAACTTTATTTGGAGTGGAAGCAGAGAGATAACACCAGATGCCAATTGTAGATCCTCTCACACCTGTGGTCACTGCAGCATCTGACTCCACTTTGTCCAAAAGGGATCTATTCCATTCAATTACACATGATCTAGATTAGACTGACAACAAGATACTGCACGGGACATAGCAGAGTTGGTGAAGTTGAGTGGTGATGAGTTTGCTATTTGGATGAATAAAGCAAGTAAAAAGTGTGTTAGATAAAAATTCATTTCAATTCGCTAATCGGGCTAATATGAATCAGGTGAATCGAGTTCTGCTTTTGGAAACTGGGTTAAGAAGGGGTGCACCGTTCCTGGAGGTACTGCAATACCAGGTCAATGCGTGGAGTGGACAGAGCAAGCTCTTTTTCCATCTCCCTGTTCTAAAAATCCATTTAATATATGGTCCCCAGATAGGGGACGTATCAGATATTAAACTGATAAGAACAGATACTACACTTGATCTTAGCCAAAAGGCCGAGAAGCGATAACCAGAATTGGTTTGGGCCTCGAGTGGCACCCTGGCCTATGCCGGACACATCTTAGGGAGAGAGAGCGAGAGGGAGACAAACCCACGCCTACACAAGACATTTTGTCACCCAAGCCAACCCTTGAAAAGGCTGCTTTGCAGAGCAAAAACAAGAAGAATGGTGCGTTTTGCAGCCGCCGCCCACTGCAATGAATCTGAATAACTCCTCCTTTAGGGCGCAAGCAACTCCCCTCCCCCATGCAGTCTTTCCAATTCACGATACAAAAAGACGGACAGGACAGCTTGCCTGACTTTCCGTCACTGCCACCCTTTGCCATCCTTACCCGTAGAAAGCCCTTTCATCATCCCCAAACCCTAATCTTTTCCCTTTCCTTCCCAGCCCCCAAACCCTGCCCTCTGTACCTTTCTCACCACCCGCTTCCCTTCTCCTGTCATCCCCCTACCACCCGGGAAAAAAAGAGATTGCCCCCTCCTTCCACTAGCCCACCCTCCCACCCAAAGAACAACTTCTTCTGCGCAGCTTGTTTTCTAGGCAGCAGCGCTATTGTGATGTCATCGGGGGGCATTGTGACAAGCCGCCAGTGTTCCGTCTCTTCATGTTGTGCACTGTTCAAACCGAAAATACATCAACAGGCAGGCTACAGAAAAGCTTACTAACAAAGGTTAGAGAGGGGCTTTCTCAGAGGGCTTTTTACAGTTTGTCTATTCCCAATTAGCCGGTTTAGTATACTTAATGAAAGTACTAATTCTTTCATAGGCCGCCCATTCTTAGTATTTGACGTTCAGGTAACAACAGGTAACTTTATTTGGAGTGGAAGCAGAGAGATAACACCAGATGCCAATTGTAGATCCTCTCACACCTGTGGTCACTGCAGCATCTGACTCCACTTTGTCCAAAAGGGATCTATTCCATTCAATTACACATGATCTAGATTAGACTGACAACAAGATACTGCACGGGACATAGCAGAGTTGGTGAAGTTGAGTGGTGATGAGTTTGCTATTTGGATGAATAAAGCAAGTAAAAAGTGTGTTAGATAAAAATTCATTTCAATTCGCTAATCGGGCTAATATGAATCAGGTGAATCGAGTTCTGCTTTTGGAAACTGGGTTAAGAAGGGGTGCACCGTTCCTGGAGGTACTGCAATACCAGGTCAATGCGTGGAGTGGACAGAGCAAGCTCTTTTTCCATCTCCCTGTTCTAAAAATCCATTTAATATATGGTCCCCAGATAGGGGACGTATCAGATATTAAACTGATAAGAACAGATACTACACTTGATCTTAGCCAAAAGGCCGAGAAGCGATAACCAGAATTGGTTTGGGCCTCGAGTGGCACCCTGGCCTATGCCGGACACATCTTAGGGAGAGAGAGCGAGAGGGAGACAAACCCACGCCTACACAAGACATTTTGTCACCCAAGCCAACCCTTGAAAAGGCTGCTTTGCAGAGCAAAAACAAGAAGAATGGTGCGTTTTGCAGCCGCCGCCCACTGCAATGAATCTGAATAACTCCTCCTTTAGGGCGCAAGCAACTCCCCTCCCCCTTGCAGTCTTTCCAATTCACGATACAAAAAGACGGACAGGACAGGTTGCCTGACTTTCCGTCACTGCCACCCTTTGCCATCCTTACCCGTAGAAAGCCCTTTCATCATCCCCAAACCCTAATCTTTTCCCTTTCCTTCCCAGCCCCCAAACCCTGCCCTCTGTACCTTTCTCACCACCCGCTTCCCTTCTCCTGTCATCCCCCTACCACCCGGGAAAAAAAGAGATTGCCCCCTCCTTCCACTAGCCCACCCTCCCACCCAAAGAACAACTTCTTCTGCGCAGCTTGTTTTCTAGGCAGCAGCGCTATTGTGATGTCATCGGGGGGCATTGTGACAAGCCGCCAGTGTTCCGTCTCTTCATGTTGTGCACTGTTCAAACCGAAAATACATCAACAGGCAGGCTACAGAAAAGCTTACTAACAAAGGTTAGAGAGGGGCTTTCTCAGAGGGCTTTTTACAGTTTGTCTATTCCCAATTAGCCGGTTTAGTATACTTAATGAAAGTACTAATTCTTTCATAGGCCGCCCATTCTTAGTATTTGACGTTCAGGTAACAACAGGTAACTTTATTTGGAGTGGAAGCAGAGAGATAACACCAGATGCCAATTGTAGATCCTCTCACACCTGTGGTCACTGCAGCATCTGACTCCACTTTGTCCAAAAGGGATCTATTCCATTCAATTACACATGATCTAGATTAGACTGACAACAAGATACTGCACGGGACATAGCAGAGTTGGTGAAGTTGAGTGGTGATGAGTTTGCTATTTGGATGAATAAAGCAAGTAAAAAGTGTGTTAGATAAAAATTCATTTCAATTCGCTAATCGGGCTAATATGAATCAGGTGAATCGAGTTCTGCTTTTGGAAACTGGGTTAAGAAGGGGTGCACCGTTCCTGGAGGTACTGCAATACCAGGTCAATGCGTGGAGTGGACAGAGCAAGCTCTTTTTCCATCTCCCTGTTCTAAAAATCCATTTAATATATGGTCCCCAGATAGGGGACGTATCAGATATTAAACTGATAAGAACAGATGAGATTTCATCCGCAAATTTCAGAAAACGGTCATCGGCCACCACACAAAAGCGCAGTGCCGCAGGTGATCGCCTCCCGAGCCCAGGAACCACCAGCCATAAGGGGACGTAAGCACCAAAAGGCGCAACAATCCCCGAGGCCGGCGGTTGTGCAAGCCCGGGCCCCTCCCAGCCAAGACCAAGGCAAACCCAATGAAGGGACTACACTTGATCTTAGCCAAAAGGCCGAGAAGCGATAACCAGAATTGGTTTGGGCCTCGAGTGGCACCCTGGCCTATGCCGGACACATCTTAGGGAGAGAGAGCGAGAGGGAGACAAACCCACGCCTACACAAGACATTTTGTCACCCAAGCCAACCCTTGAAAAGGCTGCTTTGCAGAGCAAAAACAAGAAGAATGGTGCGTTTTGCAGCCGCCGCCCACTGCAATGAATCTGAATAACTCCTCCTTTAGGGCGCAAGCAACTCCCCTCCCCCTTGCAGTCTTTCCAATTCACGATACAAAAAGACGGACAGGACAGGTTGCCTGACTTTCCGTCACTGCCACCCTTTGCCATCCTTACCCGTAGAAAGCCCTTTCATCATCCCCAAACCCTAATCTTTTCCCTTTCCTTCCCAGCCCCCAAACCCTGCCCTCTGTACCTTTCTCACCACCCGCTTCCCTTCTCCTGTCATCCCCCTACCACCCGGGAAAAAAAGAGATTGCCCCCTCCTTCCACTAGCCCACCCTCCCACCCAAAGAACAACTTCTTCTGCGCAGCTTGTTTTCTAGGCAGCAGCGCTATTGTGATGTCATCGGGGGGCATTGTGACAAGCCGCCAGTGTTCCGTCTCTTCATGTTGTGCACTGTTCAAACCGAAAATACATCAACAGGCAGGCTACAGAAAAGCTTACTAACAAAGGTTAGAGAGGGGCTTTCTCAGAGGGCTTTTTACAGTTTGTCTATTCCCAATTAGCCGGTTTAGTATACTTAATGAAAGTACTAATTCTTTCATAGGCCGCCCATTCTTAGTATTTGACGTTCAGGTAACAACAGGTAACTTTATTTGGAGTGGAAGCAGAGAGATAACACCAGATGCCAATTGTAGATCCTCTCACACCTGTGGTCACTGCAGCATCTGACTCCACTTTGTCCAAAAGGGATCTATTCCATTCAATTACACATGATCTAGATTAGACTGACAACAAGATACTGCACGGGACATAGCAGAGTTGGTGAAGTTGAGTGGTGATGAGTTTGCTATTTGGATGAATAAAGCAAGTAAAAAGTGTGTTAGATAAAAATTCATTTCAATTCGCTAATCGGGCTAATATGAATCAGGTGAATCGAGTTCTGCTTTTGGAAACTGGGTTAAGAAGGGGTGCACCGTTCCTGGAGGTACTGCAATACCAGGTCAATGCGTGGAGTGGACAGAGCAAGCTCTTTTTCCATCTCCCTGTTCTAAAAATCCATTTAATATATGGTCCCCAGATAGGGGACGTATCAGATATTAAACTGATAAGAACAGATACTACACTTGATCTTAGCCAAAAGGCCGAGAAGCGATAACCAGAATTGGTTTGGGCCTCGAGTGGCACCCTGGCCTATGCCGGACACATCTTAGGGAGAGAGAGCGAGAGGGAGACAAACCCACGCCTACACAAGACATTTTGTCACCCAAGCCAACCCTTGAAAAGGCTGCTTTGCAGAGCAAAAACAAGAAGAATGGTGCGTTTTGCAGCCGCCGCCCACTGCAATGAATCTGAATAACTCCTCCTTTAGGGCGCAAGCAACTCCCCTCCCCCTTGCAGTCTTTCCAATTCACGATACAAAAAGACGGACAGGACAGGTTGCCTGACTTTCCGTCACTGCCACCCTTTGCCATCCTTACCCGTAGAAAGCCCTTTCATCATCCCCAAACCCTAATCTTTTCCCTTTCCTTCCCAGCCCCCAAACCCTGCCCTCTGTACCTTTCTCACCACCCGCTTCCCTTCTCCTGTCATCCCCCTACCACCCGGGAAAAAAAGAGATTGCCCCCTCCTTCCACTAGCCCACCCTCCCACCCAAAGAACAACTTCTTCTGCGCAGCTTGTTTTCTAGGCAGCAGCGCTATTGTGATGTCATCGGGGGGCATTGTGACAAGCCGCCAGTGTTCCGTCTCTTCATGTTGTGCACTGTTCAAACCGAAAATACATCAACAGGCAGGCTACAGAAAAGCTTACTAACAAAGGTTAGAGAGGGGCTTTCTCAGAGGGCTTTTTACAGTTTGTCTATTCCCAATTAGCCGGTTTAGTATACTTAATGAAAGTACTAATTCTTTCATAGGCCGCCCATTCTTAGTATTTGACGTTCAGGTAACAACAGGTAACTTTATTTGGAGTGGAAGCAGAGAGATAACACCAGATGCCAATTGTAGATCCTCTCACACCTGTGGTCACTGCAGCATCTGACTCCACTTTGTCCAAAAGGGATCTATTCCATTCAATTACACATGATCTAGATTAGACTGACAACAAGATACTGCACGGGACATAGCAGAGTTGGTGAAGTTGAGTGGTGATGAGTTTGCTATTTGGATGAATAAAGCAAGTAAAAAGTGTGTTAGATAAAAATTCATTTCAATTCGCTAATCGGGCTAATATGAATCAGGTGAATCGAGTTCTGCTTTTGGAAACTGGGTTAAGAAGGGGTGCACCGTTCCTGGAGGTACTGCAATACCAGGTCAATGCGTGGAGTGGACAGAGCAAGCTCTTTTTCCATCTCCCTGTTCTAAAAATCCATTTAATATATGGTCCCCAGATAGGGGACGTATCAGATATTAAACTGATAAGAACAGATACTACACTTGATCTTAGCCAAAAGGCCGAGAAGCGATAACCAGAATTGGTTTGGGCCTCGAGTGGCACCCTGGCCTATGCCGGACACATCTTAGGGAGAGAGAGCGAGAGGGAGACAAACCCACGCCTACACAAGACATTTTGTCACCCAAGCCAACCCTTGAAAAGGCTGCTTTGCAGAGCAAAAACAAGAAGAATGGTGCGTTTTGCAGCCGCCGCCCACTGCAATGAATCTGAATAACTCCTCCTTTAGGGCGCAAGCAACTCCCCTCCCCCTTGCAGTCTTTCCAATTCACGATACAAAAAGACGGACAGGACAGGTTGCCTGACTTTCCGTCACTGCCACCCTTTGCCATCCTTACCCGTAGAAAGCCCTTTCATCATCCCCAAACCCTAATCTTTTCCCTTTCCTTCCCAGCCCCCAAACCCTGCCCTCTGTACCTTTCTCACCACCCGCTTCCCTTCTCCTGTCATCCCCCTACCACCCGGGAAAAAAAGAGATTGCCCCCTCCTTCCACTAGCCCACCCTCCCACCCAAAGAACAACTTCTTCTGCGCAGCTTGTTTTCTAGGCAGCAGCGCTATTGTGATGTCATCGGGGGGCATTGTGACAAGCCGCCAGTGTTCCGTCTCTTCATGTTGTGCACTGTTCAAACCGAAAATACATCAACAGGCAGGCTACAGAAAAGCTTACTAACAAAGGTTAGAGAGGGGCTTTCTCAGAGGGCTTTTTACAGTTTGTCTATTCCCAATTAGCCGGTTTAGTATACTTAATGAAAGTACTAATTCTTTCATAGGCCGCCCATTCTTAGTATTTGACGTTCAGGTAACAACAGGTAACTTTATTTGGAGTGGAAGCAGAGAGATAACACCAGATGCCAATTGTAGATCCTCTCACACCTGTGGTCACTGCAGCATCTGACTCCACTTTGTCCAAAAGGGATCTATTCCATTCAATTACACATGATCTAGATTAGACTGACAACAAGATACTGCACGGGACATAGCAGAGTTGGTGAAGTTGAGTGGTGATGAGTTTGCTATTTGGATGAATAAAGCAAGTAAAAAGTGTGTTAGATAAAAATTCATTTCAATTCGCTAATCGGGCTAATATGAATCAGGTGAATCGAGTTCTGCTTTTGGAAACTGGGTTAAGAAGGGGTGCACCGTTCCTGGAGGTACTGCAATACCAGGTCAATGCGTGGAGTGGACAGAGCAAGCTCTTTTTCCATCTCCCTGTTCTAAAAATCCATTTAATATATGGTCCCCAGATAGGGGACGTATCAGATATTAAACTGATAAGAACAGATACTACACTTGATCTTAGCCAAAAGGCCGAGAAGCGATAACCAGAATTGGTTTGGGCCTCGAGTGGCACCCTGGCCTATGCCGGACACATCTTAGGGAGAGAGAGCGAGAGGGAGACAAACCCACGCCTACACAAGACATTTTGTCACCCAAGCCAACCCTTGAAAAGGCTGCTTTGCAGAGCAAAAACAAGAAGAATGGTGCGTTTTGCAGCCGCCGCCCACTGCAATGAATCTGAATAACTCCTCCTTTAGGGCGCAAGCAACTCCCCTCCCCCTTGCAGTCTTTCCAATTCACGATACAAAAAGACGGACAGGACAGGTTGCCTGACTTTCCGTCACTGCCACCCTTTGCCATCCTTACCCGTAGAAAGCCCTTTCATCATCCCCAAACCCTAATCTTTTCCCTTTCCTTCCCAGCCCCCAAACCCTGCCCTCTGTACCTTTCTCACCACCCGCTTCCCTTCTCCTGTCATCCCCCTACCACCCGGGAAAAAAAGAGATTGCCCCCTCCTTCCACTAGCCCACCCTCCCACCCAAAGAACAACTTCTTCTGCGCAGCTTGTTTTCTAGGCAGCAGCGCTATTGTGATGTCATCGGGGGGCATTGTGACAAGCCGCCAGTGTTCCGTCTCTTCATGTTGTGCACTGTTCAAACCGAAAATACATCAACAGGCAGGCTACAGAAAAGCTTACTAACAAAGGTTAGAGAGGGGCTTTCTCAGAGGGCTTTTTACAGTTTGTCTATTCCCAATTAGCCGGTTTAGTATACTTAATGAAAGTACTAATTCTTTCATAGGCCGCCCATTCTTAGTATTTGACGTTCAGGTAACAACAGGTAACTTTATTTGGAGTGGAAGCAGAGAGATAACACCAGATGCCAATTGTAGATCCTCTCACACCTGTGGTCACTGCAGCATCTGACTCCACTTTGTCCAAAAGGGATCTATTCCATTCAATTACACATGATCTAGATTAGACTGACAACAAGATACTGCACGGGACATAGCAGAGTTGGTGAAGTTGAGTGGTGATGAGTTTGCTATTTGGATGAATAAAGCAAGTAAAAAGTGTGTTAGATAAAAATTCATTTCAATTCGCTAATCGGGCTAATATGAATCAGGTGAATCGAGTTCTGCTTTTGGAAACTGGGTTAAGAAGGGGTGCACCGTTCCTGGAGGTACTGCAATACCAGGTCAATGCGTGGAGTGGACAGAGCAAGCTCTTTTTCCATCTCCCTGTTCTAAAAATCCATTTAATATATGGTCCCCAGATAGGGGACGTATCAGATATTAAACTGATAAGAACAGATACTACACTTGATCTTAGCCAAAAGGCCGAGAAGCGATAACCAGAATTGGTTTGGGCCTCGAGTGGCACCCTGGCCTATGCCGGACACATCTTAGGGAGAGAGAGCGAGAGGGAGACAAACCCACGCCTACACAAGACATTTTGTCACCCAAGCCAACCCTTGAAAAGGCTGCTTTGCAGAGCAAAAACAAGAAGAATGGTGCGTTTTGCAGCCGCCGCCCACTGCAATGAATCTGAATAACTCCTCCTTTAGGGCGCAAGCAACTCCCCTCCCCCTTGCAGTCTTTCCAATTCACGATACAAAAAGACGGACAGGACAGGTTGCCTGACTTTCCGTCACTGCCACCCTTTGCCATCCTTACCCGTAGAAAGCCCTTTCATCATCCCCAAACCCTAATCTTTTCCCTTTCCTTCCCAGCCCCCAAACCCTGCCCTCTGTACCTTTCTCACCACCCGCTTCCCTTCTCCTGTCATCCCCCTACCACCCGGGAAAAAAAGAGATTGCCCCCTCCTTCCACTAGCCCACCCTCCCACCCAAAGAACAACTTCTTCTGCGCAGCTTGTTTTCTAGGCAGCAGCGCTATTGTGATGTCATCGGGGGGCATTGTGACAAGCCGCCAGTGTTCCGTCTCTTCATGTTGTGCACTGTTCAAACCGAAAATACATCAACAGGCAGGCTACAGAAAAGCTTACTAACAAAGGTTAGAGAGGGGCTTTCTCAGAGGGCTTTTTACAGTTTGTCTATTCCCAATTAGCCGGTTTAGTATACTTAATGAAAGTACTAATTCTTTCATAGGCCGCCCATTCTTAGTATTTGACGTTCAGGTAACAACAGGTAACTTTATTTGGAGTGGAAGCAGAGAGATAACACCAGATGCCAATTGTAGATCCTCTCACACCTGTGGTCACTGCAGCATCTGACTCCACTTTGTCCAAAAGGGATCTATTCCATTCAATTACACATGATCTAGATTAGACTGACAACAAGATACTGCACGGGACATAGCAGAGTTGGTGAAGTTGAGTGGTGATGAGTTTGCTATTTGGATGAATAAAGCAAGTAAAAAGTGTGTTAGATAAAAATTCATTTCAATTCGCTAATCGGGCTAATATGAATCAGGTGAATCGAGTTCTGCTTTTGGAAACTGGGTTAAGAAGGGGTGCACCGTTCCTGGAGGTACTGCAATACCAGGTCAATGCGTGGAGTGGACAGAGCAAGCTCTTTTTCCATCTCCCTGTTCTAAAAATCCATTTAATATATGGTCCCCAGATAGGGGACGTATCAGATATTAAACTGATAAGAACAGATACTACACTTGATCTTAGCCAAAAGGCCGAGAAGCGATAACCAGAATTGGTTTGGGCCTCGAGTGGCACCCTGGCCTATGCCGGACACATCTTAGGGAGAGAGAGCGAGAGGGAGACAAACCCACGCCTACACAAGACATTTTGTCACCCAAGCCAACCCTTGAAAAGGCTGCTTTGCAGAGCAAAAACAAGAAGAATGGTGCGTTTTGCAGCCGCCGCCCACTGCAATGAATCTGAATAACTCCTCCTTTAGGGCGCAAGCAACTCCCCTCCCCCTTGCAGTCTTTCCAATTCACGATACAAAAAGACGGACAGGACAGGTTGCCTGACTTTCCGTCACTGCCACCCTTTGCCATCCTTACCCGTAGAAAGCCCTTTCATCATCCCCAAACCCTAATCTTTTCCCTTTCCTTCCCAGCCCCCAAACCCTGCCCTCTGTACCTTTCTCACCACCCGCTTCCCTTCTCCTGTCATCCCCCTACCACCCGGGAAAAAAAGAGATTGCCCCCTCCTTCCACTAGCCCACCCTCCCACTCAAAGAACAACTTCTTCTGCGCAGCTTGTTTTCTAGGCAGCAGCGCTATTGTGATGTCATCGGGGGGCATTGTGACAAGCCGCCAGTGTTCCGTCTCTTCATGTTGTGCACTGTTCAAACCGAAAATACATCAACAGGCAGGCTACAGAAAAGCTTACTAACAAAGGTTAGAGAGGGGCTTTCTCAGAGGGCTTTTTACAGTTTGTCTATTCCCAATTAGCCGGTTTAGTATACTTAATGAAAGTACTAATTCTTTCATAGGCCGCCCATTCTTAGTATTTGACGTTCAGGTAACAACAGGTAACTTTATTTGGAGTGGAAGCAGAGAGATAACACCAGATGCCAATTGTAGATCCTCTCACACCTGTGGTCACTGCAGCATCTGACTCCACTTTGTCCAAAAGGGATCTATTCCATTCAATTACACATGATCTAGATTAGACTGACAACAAGATACTGCACGGGACATAGCAGAGTTGGTGAAGTTGAGTGGTGATGAGTTTGCTATTTGGATGAATAAAGCAAGTAAAAAGTGTGTTAGATAAAAATTCATTTCAATTCGCTAATCGGGCTAATATGAATCAGGTGAATCGAGTTCTGCTTTTGGAAACTGGGTTAAGAAGGGGTGCACCGTTCCTGGAGGTACTGCAATACCAGGTCAATGCGTGGAGTGGACAGAGCAAGCTCTTTTTCCATCTCCCTGTTCTAAAAATCCATTTAATATATGGTCCCCAGATAGGGGACGTATCAGATATTAAACTGATAAGAACAGATACTACACTTGATCTTAGCCAAAAGGCCGAGAAGCGATAACCAGAATTGGTTTGGGCCTCGAGTGGCACCCTGGCCTATGCCGGACACATCTTAGGGAGAGAGAGCGAGAGGGAGACAAACCCACGCCTACACAAGACATTTTGTCACCCAAGCCAACCCTTGAAAAGGCTGCTTTGCAGAGCAAAAACAAGAAGAATGGTGCGTTTTGCAGCCGCCGCCCACTGCAATGAATCTGAATAACTCCTCCTTTAGGGCGCAAGCAACTCCCCTCCCCCTTGCAGTCTTTCCAATTCACGATACAAAAAGACGGACAGGACAGGTTGCCTGACTTTCCGTCACTGCCACCCTTTGCCATCCTTACCCGTAGAAAGCCCTTTCATCATCCCCAAACCCTAATCTTTTCCCTTTCCTTCCCAGCCCCCAAACCCTGCCCTCTGTACCTTTCTCACCACCCGCTTCCCTTCTCCTGTCATCCCCCTACCACCCGGGAAAAAAAGAGATTGCCCCCTCCTTCCACTAGCCCACCCTCCCACCCAAAGAACAACTTCTTCTGCGCAGCTTGTTTTCTAGGCAGCAGCGCTATTGTGATGTCATCGGGGGGCATTGTGACAAGCCGCCAGTGTTCCGTCTCTTCATGTTGTGCACTGTTCAAACCGAAAATACATCAACAGGCAGGCTACAGAAAAGCTTACTAACAAAGGTTAGAGAGGGGCTTTCTCAGAGGGCTTTTTACAGTTTGTCTATTCCCAATTAGCCGGTTTAGTATACTTAATGAAAGTACTAATTCTTTCATAGGCCGCCCATTCTTAGTATTTGACGTTCAGGTAACAACAGGTAACTTTATTTGGAGTGGAAGCAGAGAGATAACACCAGATGCCAATTGTAGATCCTCTCACACCTGTGGTCACTGCAGCATCTGACTCCACTTTGTCCAAAAGGGATCTATTCCATTCAATTACACATGATCTAGATTAGACTGACAACAAGATACTGCACGGGACATAGCAGAGTTGGTGAAGTTGAGTGGTGATGAGTTTGCTATTTGGATGAATAAAGCAAGTAAAAAGTGTGTTAGATAAAAATTCATTTCAATTCGCTAATCGGGCTAATATGAATCAGGTGAATCGAGTTCTGCTTTTGGAAACTGGGTTAAGAAGGGGTGCACCGTTCCTGGAGGTACTGCAATACCAGGTCAATGCGTGGAGTGGACAGAGCAAGCTCTTTTTCCATCTCCCTGTTCTAAAAATCCATTTAATATATGGTCCCCAGATAGGGGACGTATCAGATATTAAACTGATAAGAACAGATACTACACTTGATCTTAGCCAAAAGGCCGAGAAGCGATAACCAGAATTGGTTTGGGCCTCGAGTGGCACCCTGGCCTATGCCGGACACATCTTAGGGAGAGAGAGCGAGAGGGAGACAAACCCACGCCTACACAAGACATTTTGTCACCCAAGCCAACCCTTGAAAAGGCTGCTTTGCAGAGCAAAAACAAGAAGAATGGTGCGTTTTGCAGCCGCCGCCCACTGCAATGAATCTGAATAACTCCTCCTTTAGGGCGCAAGCAACTCCCCTCCCCCTTGCAGTCTTTCCAATTCACGATACAAAAAGACGGACAGGACAGGTTGCCTGACTTTCCGTCACTGCCACCCTTTGCCATCCTTACCCGTAGAAAGCCCTTTCATCATCCCCAAACCCTAATCTTTTCCCTTTCCTTCCCAGCCCCCAAACCCTGCCCTCTGTACCTTTCTCACCACCCGCTTCCCTTCTCCTGTCATCCCCCTACCACCCGGGAAAAAAAGAGATTGCCCCCTCCTTCCACTAGCCCACCCTCCCACCCAAAGAACAACTTCTTCTGCGCAGCTTGTTTTCTAGGCAGCAGCGCTATTGTGATGTCATCGGGGGGCATTGTGACAAGCCGCCAGTGTTCCGTCTCTTCATGTTGTGCACTGTTCAAACCGAAAATACATCAACAGGCAGGCTACAGAAAAGCTTACTAACAAAGGTTAGAGAGGGGCTTTCTCAGAGGGCTTTTTACAGTTTGTCTATTCCCAATTAGCCGGTTTAGTATACTTAATGAAAGTACTAATTCTTTCATAGGCCGCCCATTCTTAGTATTTGACGTTCAGGTAACAACAGGTAACTTTATTTGGAGTGGAAGCAGAGAGATAACACCAGATGCCAATTGTAGATCCTCTCACACCTGTGGTCACTGCAGCATCTGACTCCACTTTGTCCAAAAGGGATCTATTCCATTCAATTACACATGATCTAGATTAGACTGACAACAAGATACTGCACGGGACATAGCAGAGTTGGTGAAGTTGAGTGGTGATGAGTTTGCTATTTGGATGAATAAAGCAAGTAAAAAGTGTGTTAGATAAAAATTCATTTCAATTCGCTAATCGGGCTAATATGAATCAGGTGAATCGAGTTCTGCTTTTGGAAACTGGGTTAAGAAGGGGTGCACCGTTCCTGGAGGTACTGCAATACCAGGTCAATGCGTGGAGTGGACAGAGCAAGCTCTTTTTCCATCTCCCTGTTCTAAAAATCCATTTAATATATGGTCCCCAGATAGGGGACGTATCAGATATTAAACTGATAAGAACAGATACTACACTTGATCTTAGCCAAAAGGCCGAGAAGCGATAACCAGAATTGGTTTGGGCCTCGAGTGGCACCCTGGCCTATGCCGGACACATCTTAGGGAGAGAGAGCGAGAGGGAGACAAACCCACGCCTACACAAGACATTTTGTCACCCAAGCCAACCCTTGAAAAGGCTGCTTTGCAGAGCAAAAACAAGAAGAATGGTGCGTTTTGCAGCCGCCGCCCACTGCAATGAATCTGAATAACTCCTCCTTTAGGGCGCAAGCAACTCCCCTCCCCCTTGCAGTCTTTCCAATTCACGATACAAAAAGACGGACAGGACAGGTTGCCTGACTTTCCGTCACTGCCACCCTTTGCCATCCTTACCCGTAGAAAGCCCTTTCATCATCCCCAAACCCTAATCTTTTCCCTTTCCTTCCCAGCCCCCAAACCCTGCCCTCTGTACCTTTCTCACCACCCGCTTCCCTTCTCCTGTCATCCCCCTACCACCCGGGAAAAAAAGAGATTGCCCCCTCCTTCCACTAGCCCACCCTCCCACCCAAAGAACAACTTCTTCTGCGCAGCTTGTTTTCTAGGCAGCAGCGCTATTGTGATGTCATCGGGGGGCATTGTGACAAGCCGCCAGTGTTCCGTCTCTTCATGTTGTGCACTGTTCAAACCGAAAATACATCAACAGGCAGGCTACAGAAAAGCTTACTAACAAAGGTTAGAGAGGGGCTTTCTCAGAGGGCTTTTTACAGTTTGTCTATTCCCAATTAGCCGGTTTAGTATACTTAATGAAAGTACTAATTCTTTCATAGGCCGCCCATTCTTAGTATTTGACGTTCAGGTAACAACAGGTAACTTTATTTGGAGTGGAAGCAGAGAGATAACACCAGATGCCAATTGTAGATCCTCTCACACCTGTGGTCACTGCAGCATCTGACTCCACTTTGTCCAAAAGGGATCTATTCCATTCAATTACACATGATCTAGATTAGACTGACAACAAGATACTGCACGGGACATAGCAGAGTTGGTGAAGTTGAGTGGTGATGAGTTTGCTATTTGGATGAATAAAGCAAGTAAAAAGTGTGTTAGATAAAAATTCATTTCAATTCGCTAATCGGGCTAATATGAATCAGGTGAATCGAGTTCTGCTTTTGGAAACTGGGTTAAGAAGGGGTGCACCGTTCCTGGAGGTACTGCAATACCAGGTCAATGCGTGGAGTGGACAGAGCAAGCTCTTTTTCCATCTCCCTGTTCTAAAAATCCATTTAATATATGGTCCCCAGATAGGGGACGTATCAGATATTAAACTGATAAGAACAGATACTACACTTGATCTTAGCCAAAAGGCCGAGAAGCGATAACCAGAATTGGTTTGGGCCTCGAGTGGCACCCTGGCCTATGCCGGACACATCTTAGGGAGAGAGAGCGAGAGGGAGACAAACCCACGCCTACACAAGACATTTTGTCACCCAAGCCAACCCTTGAAAAGGCTGCTTTGCAGAGCAAAAACAAGAAGAATGGTGCGTTTTGCAGCCGCCGCCCACTGCAATGAATCTGAATAACTCCTCCTTTAGGGCGCAAGCAACTCCCCTCCCCCTTGCAGTCTTTCCAATTCACGATACAAAAAGACGGACAGGACAGGTTGCCTGACTTTCCGTCACTGCCACCCTTTGCCATCCTTACCCGTAGAAAGCCCTTTCATCATCCCCAAACCCTAATCTTTTCCCTTTCCTTCCCAGCCCCCAAACCCTGCCCTCTGTACCTTTCTCACCACCCGCTTCCCTTCTCCTGTCATCCCCCTACCACCCGGGAAAAAAAGAGATTGCCCCCTCCTTCCACTAGCCCACCCTCCCACCCAAAGAACAACTTCTTCTGCGCAGCTTGTTTTCTAGGCAGCAGCGCTATTGTGATGTCATCGGGGGGCATTGTGACAAGCCGCCAGTGTTCCGTCTCTTCATGTTGTGCACTGTTCAAACCGAAAATACATCAACAGGCAGGCTACAGAAAAGCTTACTAACAAAGGTTAGAGAGGGGCTTTCTCAGAGGGCTTTTTACAGTTTGTCTATTCCCAATTAGCCGGTTTAGTATACTTAATGAAAGTACTAATTCTTTCATAGGCCGCCCATTCTTAGTATTTGACGTTCAGGTAACAACAGGTAACTTTATTTGGAGTGGAAGCAGAGAGATAACACCAGATGCCAATTGTAGATCCTCTCACACCTGTGGTCACTGCAGCATCTGACTCCACTTTGTCCAAAAGGGATCTATTCCATTCAATTACACATGATCTAGATTAGACTGACAACAAGATACTGCACGGGACATAGCAGAGTTGGTGAAGTTGAGTGGTGATGAGTTTGCTATTTGGATGAATAAAGCAAGTAAAAAGTGTGTTAGATAAAAATTCATTTCAATTCGCTAATCGGGCTAATATGAATCAGGTGAATCGAGTTCTGCTTTTGGAAACTGGGTTAAGAAGGGGTGCACCGTTCCTGGAGGTACTGCAATACCAGGTCAATGCGTGGAGTGGACAGAGCAAGCTCTTTTTCCATCTCCCTGTTCTAAAAATCCATTTAATATATGGTCCCCAGATAGGGGACGTATCAGATATTAAACTGATAAGAACAGATACTACACTTGATCTTAGCCAAAAGGCCGAGAAGCGATAACCAGAATTGGTTTGGGCCTCGAGTGGCACCCTGGCCTATGCCGGACACATCTTAGGGAGAGAGAGCGAGAGGGAGACAAACCCACGCCTACACAAGACATTTTGTCACCCAAGCCAACCCTTGAAAAGGCTGCTTTGCAGAGCAAAAACAAGAAGAATGGTGCGTTTTGCAGCCGCCGCCCACTGCAATGAATCTGAATAACTCCTCCTTTAGGGCGCAAGCAACTCCCCTCCCCCTTGCAGTCTTTCCAATTCACGATACAAAAAGACGGACAGGACAGGTTGCCTGACTTTCCGTCACTGCCACCCTTTGCCATCCTTACCCGTAGAAAGCCCTTTCATCATCCCCAAACCCTAATCTTTTCCCTTTCCTTCCCAGCCCCCAAACCCTGCCCTCTGTACCTTTCTCACCACCCGCTTCCCTTCTCCTGTCATCCCCCTACCACCCGGGAAAAAAAGAGATTGCCCCCTCCTTCCACTAGCCCACCCTCCCACCCAAAGAACAACTTCTTCTGCGCAGCTTGTTTTCTAGGCAGCAGCGCTATTGTGATGTCATCGGGGGGCATTGTGACAAGCCGCCAGTGTTCCGTCTCTTCATGTTGTGCACTGTTCAAACCGAAAATACATCAACAGGCAGGCTACAGAAAAGCTTACTAACAAAGGTTAGAGAGGGGCTTTCTCAGAGGGCTTTTTACAGTTTGTCTATTCCCAATTAGCCGGTTTAGTATACTTAATGAAAGTACTAATTCTTTCATAGGCCGCCCATTCTTAGTATTTGACGTTCAGGTAACAACAGGTAACTTTATTTGGAGTGGAAGCAGAGAGATAACACCAGATGCCAATTGTAGATCCTCTCACACCTGTGGTCACTGCAGCATCTGACTCCACTTTGTCCAAAAGGGATCTATTCCATTCAATTACACATGATCTAGATTAGACTGACAACAAGATACTGCACGGGACATAGCAGAGTTGGTGAAGTTGAGTGGTGATGAGTTTGCTATTTGGATGAATAAAGCAAGTAAAAAGTGTGTTAGATAAAAATTCATTTCAATTCGCTAATCGGGCTAATATGAATCAGGTGAATCGAGTTCTGCTTTTGGAAACTGGGTTAAGAAGGGGTGCACCGTTCCTGGAGGTACTGCAATACCAGGTCAATGCGTGGAGTGGACAGAGCAAGCTCTTTTTCCATCTCCCTGTTCTAAAAATCCATTTAATATATGGTCCCCAGATAGGGGACGTATCAGATATTAAACTGATAAGAACAGATACTACACTTGATCTTAGCCAAAAGGCCGAGAAGCGATAACCAGAATTGGTTTGGGCCTCGAGTGGCACCCTGGCCTATGCCGGACACATCTTAGGGAGAGAGAGCGAGAGGGAGACAAACCCACGCCTACACAAGACATTTTGTCACCCAAGCCAACCCTTGAAAAGGCTGCTTTGCAGAGCAAAAACAAGAAGAATGGTGCGTTTTGCAGCCGCCGCCCACTGCAATGAATCTGAATAACTCCTCCTTTAGGGCGCAAGCAACTCCCCTCCCCCTTGCAGTCTTTCCAATTCACGATACAAAAAGACGGACAGGACAGGTTGCCTGACTTTCCGTCACTGCCACCCTTTGCCATCCTTACCCGTAGAAAGCCCTTTCATCATCCCCAAACCCTAATCTTTTCCCTTTCCTTCCCAGCCCCCAAACCCTGCCCTCTGTACCTTTCTCACCACCCGCTTCCCTTCTCCTGTCATCCCCCTACCACCCGGGAAAAAAAGAGATTGCCCCCTCCTTCCACTAGCCCACCCTCCCACCCAAAGAACAACTTCTTCTGCGCAGCTTGTTTTCTAGGCAGCAGCGCTATTGTGATGTCATCGGGGGGCATTGTGACAAGCCGCCAGTGTTCCGTCTCTTCATGTTGTGCACTGTTCAAACCGAAAATACATCAACAGGCAGGCTACAGAAAAGCTTACTAACAAAGGTTAGAGAGGGGCTTTCTCAGAGGGCTTTTTACAGTTTGTCTATTCCCAATTAGCCGGTTTAGTATACTTAATGAAAGTACTAATTCTTTCATAGGCCGCCCATTCTTAGTATTTGACGTTCAGGTAACAACAGGTAACTTTATTTGGAGTGGAAGCAGAGAGATAACACCAGATGCCAATTGTAGATCCTCTCACACCTGTGGTCACTGCAGCATCTGACTCCACTTTGTCCAAAAGGGATCTATTCCATTCAATTACACATGATCTAGATTAGACTGACAACAAGATACTGCACGGGACATAGCAGAGTTGGTGAAGTTGAGTGGTGATGAGTTTGCTATTTGGATGAATAAAGCAAGTAAAAAGTGTGTTAGATAAAAATTCATTTCAATTCGCTAATCGGGCTAATATGAATCAGGTGAATCGAGTTCTGCTTTTGGAAACTGGGTTAAGAAGGGGTGCACCGTTCCTGGAGGTACTGCAATACCAGGTCAATGCGTGGAGTGGACAGAGCAAGCTCTTTTTCCATCTCCCTGTTCTAAAAATCCATTTAATATATGGTCCCCAGATAGGGGACGTATCAGATATTAAACTGATAAGAACAGATACTACACTTGATCTTAGCCAAAAGGCCGAGAAGCGATAACCAGAATTGGTTTGGGCCTCGAGTGGCACCCTGGCCTATGCCGGACACATCTTAGGGAGAGAGAGCGAGAGGGAGACAAACCCACGCCTACACAAGACATTTTGTCACCCAAGCCAACCCTTGAAAAGGCTGCTTTGCAGAGCAAAAACAAGAAGAATGGTGCGTTTTGCAGCCGCCGCCCACTGCAATGAATCTGAATAACTCCTCCTTTAGGGCGCAAGCAACTCCCCTCCCCCTTGCAGTCTTTCCAATTCACGATACAAAAAGACGGACAGGACAGGTTGCCTGACTTTCCGTCACTGCCACCCTTTGCCATCCTTACCCGTAGAAAGCCCTTTCATCATCCCCAAACCCTAATCTTTTCCCTTTCCTTCCCAGCCCCCAAACCCTGCCCTCTGTACCTTTCTCACCACCCGCTTCCCTTCTCCTGTCATCCCCCTACCACCCGGGAAAAAAAGAGATTGCCCCCTCCTTCCACTAGCCCACCCTCCCACCCAAAGAACAACTTCTTCTGCGCAGCTTGTTTTCTAGGCAGCAGCGCTATTGTGATGTCATCGGGGGGCATTGTGACAAGCCGCCAGTGTTCCGTCTCTTCATGTTGTGCACTGTTCAAACCGAAAATACATCAACAGGCAGGCTACAGAAAAGCTTACTAACAAAGGTTAGAGAGGGGCTTTCTCAGAGGGCTTTTTACAGTTTGTCTATTCCCAATTAGCCGGTTTAGTATACTTAATGAAAGTACTAATTCTTTCATAGGCCGCCCATTCTTAGTATTTGACGTTCAGGTAACAACAGGTAACTTTATTTGGAGTGGAAGCAGAGAGATAACACCAGATGCCAATTGTAGATCCTCTCACACCTGTGGTCACTGCAGCATCTGACTCCACTTTGTCCAAAAGGGATCTATTCCATTCAATTACACATGATCTAGATTAGACTGACAACAAGATACTGCACGGGACATAGCAGAGTTGGTGAAGTTGAGTGGTGATGAGTTTGCTATTTGGATGAATAAAGCAAGTAAAAAGTGTGTTAGATAAAAATTCATTTCAATTCGCTAATCGGGCTAATATGAATCAGGTGAATCGAGTTCTGCTTTTGGAAACTGGGTTAAGAAGGGGTGCACCGTTCCTGGAGGTACTGCAATACCAGGTCAATGCGTGGAGTGGACAGAGCAAGCTCTTTTTCCATCTCCCTGTTCTAAAAATCCATTTAATATATGGTCCCCAGATAGGGGACGTATCAGATATTAAACTGATAAGAACAGATACTACACTTGATCTTAGCCAAAAGGCCGAGAAGCGATAACCAGAATTGGTTTGGGCCTCGAGTGGCACCCTGGCCTATGCCGGACACATCTTAGGGAGAGAGAGCGAGAGGGAGACAAACCCACGCCTACACAAGACATTTTGTCACCCAAGCCAACCCTTGAAAAGGCTGCTTTGCAGAGCAAAAACAAGAAGAATGGTGCGTTTTGCAGCCGCCGCCCACTGCAATGAATCTGAATAACTCCTCCTTTAGGGCGCAAGCAACTCCCCTCCCCCTTGCAGTCTTTCCAATTCACGATAGAAAAAGACGGACAGGACAGGTTGCCTGACTTTCCGTCACTGCCACCCTTTGCCATCCTTACCCGTAGAAAGCCCTTTCATCATCCCCAAACCCTAATCTTTTCCCTTTCCTTCCCAGCCCCCAAACCCTGCCCTCTGTACCTTTCTCACCACCCGCTTCCCTTCTCCTGTCATCCCCCTACCACCCGGGAAAAAAAGAGATTGCCCCCTCCTTCCACTAGCCCACCCTCCCACCCAAAGAACAACTTCTTCTGCGCAGCTTGTTTTCTAGGCAGCAGCGCTATTGTGATGTCATCGGGGGGCATTGTGACAAGCCGCCAGTGTTCCGTCTCTTCATGTTGTGCACTGTTCAAACCGAAAATACATCAACAGGCAGGCTACAGAAAAGCTTACTAACAAAGGTTAGAGAGGGGCTTTCTCAGAGGGCTTTTTACAGTTTGTCTATTCCCAATTAGCCGGTTTAGTATACTTAATGAAAGTACTAATTCTTTCATAGGCCGCCCATTCTTAGTATTTGACGTTCAGGTAACAACAGATAACTTTATTTGGAGTGGAAGCAGAGAGATAACACCAGATGCCAATTGTAGATCCTCTCACACCTGTGGTCACTGCAGCATCTGACTCCACTTTGTCCAAAAGGGATCTATTCCATTCAATTACACATGATCTAGATTAGACTGACAACAAGATACTGCACGGGACATAGCAGAGTTGGTGAAGTTGAGTGGTGATGAGTTTGCTATTTGGATGAATAAAGCAAGTAAAAAGTGTGTTAGATAAAAATTAATTTCAATTCGCTAATCGGGCTAATATGAATCAGGTGAATCGAGTTCTGCTTTTGGAAACTGGGTTAAGAAGGGGTGCACCGTTCCTGGAGGTACTGCAATACCAGGTCAATGCGTGGAGTGGACAGAGCAAGCTCTTTTTCCATCTCCCTGTTCTAAAAATCCATTTAATATATGGTCCCCAGATAGGGGACGTATCAGATATTAAACTGATAAGAACAGATTTTTGATTTAATGAAGCTTTCCAAAGCACCGCAAAAATGCATGACCGAAGTCACACCAAAAACAGTGCAAAGGCTAGGATTCGTGTGGACCCCTCCGTGAGAAGAGGATCCCCAAAAATCAACCCCGTCCCTCCGAGCCAGAAGGCCACAGCGAGGGTCAGGGATCTTCGGTGCTCCCCCAAGCCGAAGCCTGGTTGAGCCTTGTTGTTGCTCCCAGCGTCCACCGAGGCATCTTACCCAAGTGGAGTAGGGAGCTACTAGTCGTTGGTTTCGCAGCCGAGACTGCCCGGACCGTCAACCGGTGTTGGTTTCTCAGCCCAAGGCTGACCGGACCTCCAACCGGGTGTTGGTTTCTCAGCCCAAGGCTGACCGGACCTCCAACCGGGTGTTGGTTTCTCAGCCCAAGGCTAACCGGACCTCCAACCGGGTGTTGGTTTCTCAGCCAAAGCTGACCCGGACCTCCAACCGGGTGTTGGTTTCTCAGCCCAAAGCTGACCGGACCTCCGACCGGGATTATAAAAATTTCCCTTCTTAGCCAGAAGGCCAGGATAGGGCAATATGCTTGGAAAGTATGAATAGGCAAGGCGCGGCGTGCGACAGAGTCTGAGGCTTACCAGGGTCCCAACCTAGCAAGTTCAGACTCCCTCCAGGGTGTCCATTCCTGGGGCACATTGCACCATAACCCCCACACTTACTCAGTCTAATAGCCTCAATCCTGGTAGGGCCATGGTTTCCTCTAGATGGATATACTATCCTCCCAAAGTACTAACAAGTGCAACCTTCCAGTGTGCATTGCATCATTGTACTAAGGTGGCCGGAGCCTTAAACCACCTTTTCGAACGATACTACACTTGATCTTAGCCAAAAGGCCGAGAAGCGATAACCAGAATTGGTTTGGGCCTCGAGTGGCACCCTGGCCTATGCCGGACACATCTTAGGGAGAGAGAGCGAGAGGGAGACAAACCCACGCCTACACAAGACATTTTGTCACCCAAGCCAACCCTTGAAAAGGCTGCTTTGCAGAGCAAAAACAAGAAGAATGGTGCGTTTTGCAGCCGCCGCCCACTGCAATGAATCTGAATAACTCCTCCTTTAGGGCGCAAGCAACTCCCCTCCCCCTTGCAGTCTTTCCAATTCACGATACAAAAAGACGGACAGGACAGGTTGCCTGACTTTCCGTCACTGCCACCCTTTGCCATCCTTACCCGTAGAAAGCCCTTTCATCATCCCCAAACCCTAATCTTTTCCCTTTCCTTCCCAGCCCCCAAACCCTGCCCTCTGTACCTTTCTCACCACCCGCTTCCCTTCTCCTGTCATCCCCCTACCACCCGGGAAAAAAAGAGATTGCCCCCTCCTTCCACTAGCCCACCCTCCCACCCAAAGAACAACTTCTTCTGCGCAGCTTGTTTTCTAGGCAGCAGCGCTATTGTGATGTCATCGGGGGGCATTGTGACAAGCCGCCAGTGTTCCGTCTCTTCATGTTGTGCACTGTTCAAACCGAAAATACATCAACAGGCAGGCTACAGAAAAGCTTACTAACAAAGGTTAGAGAGGGGCTTTCTCAGAGGGCTTTTTACAGTTTGTCTATTCCCAATTAGCCGGTTTAGTATACTTAATGAAAGTACTAATTCTTTCATAGGCCGCCCATTCTTAGTATTTGACGTTCAGGTAACAACAGGTAACTTTATTTGGAGTGGAAGCAGAGAGATAACACCAGATGCCAATTGTAGATCCTCTCACACCTGTGGTCACTGCAGCATCTGACTCCACTTTGTCCAAAAGGGATCTATTCCATTCAATTACACATGATCTAGATTAGACTGACAACAAGATACTGCACGGGACATAGCAGAGTTGGTGAAGTTGAGTGGTGATGAGTTTGCTATTTGGATGAATAAAGCAAGTAAAAAGTGTGTTAGATAAAAATTCATTTCAATTCGCTAATCGGGCTAATATGAATCAGGTGAATCGAGTTCTGCTTTTGGAAACTGGGTTAAGAAGGGGTGCACCGTTCCTGGAGGTACTGCAATACCAGGTCAATGCGTGGAGTGGACAGAGCAAGCTCTTTTTCCATCTCCCTGTTCTAAAAATCCATTTAATATATGGTCCCCAGATAGGGGACGTATCAGATATTAAACTGATAAGAACAGATACTACACTTGATCTTAGCCAAAAGGCCGAGAAGCGATAACCAGAATTGGTTTGGGCCTCGAGTGGCACCCTGGCCTATGCCGGACACATCTTAGGGAGAGAGAGCGAGAGGGAGACAAACCCACGCCTACACAAGACATTTTGTCACCCAAGCCAACCCTTGAAAAGGCTGCTTTGCAGAGCAAAAACAAGAAGAATGGTGCGTTTTGCAGCCGCCGCCCACTGCAATGAATCTGAATAACTCCTCCTTTAGGGCGCAAGCAACTCCCCTCCCCCTTGCAGTCTTTCCAATTCACGATACAAAAAGACGGACAGGACAGGTTGCCTGACTTTCCGTCACTGCCACCCTTTGCCATCCTTACCCGTAGAAAGCCCTTTCATCATCCCCAAACCCTAATCTTTTCCCTTTCCTTCCCAGCCCCCAAACCCTGCCCTCTGTACCTTTCTCACCACCCGCTTCCCTTCTCCTGTCATCCCCCAACCACCCGGGAAAAAAAGAGATTGCCCCCTCCTTCCACTAGCCCACCCTCCCACCCAAAGAACAACTTCTTCTGCGCAGCTTGTTTTCTAGGCAGCAGCGCTATTGTGATGTCATCGGGGGGCATTGTGACAAGCCGCCAGTGTTCCGTCTCTTCATGTTGTGCACTGTTCAAACCGAAAATACATCAACAGGCAGGCTACAGAAAAGCTTACTAACAAAGGTTAGAGAGGGGCTTTCTCAGAGGGCTTTTTACAGTTTGTCTATTCCCAATTAGCCGGTTTAGTATACTTAATGAAAGTACTAATTCTTTCATAGGCCGCCCATTCTTAGTATTTGACGTTCAGGTAACAACAGGTAACTTTATTTGGAGTGGAAGCAGAGAGATAACACCAGATGCCAATTGTAGATCCTCTCACACCTGTGGTCACTGCAGCATCTGACTCCACTTTGTCCAAAAGGGATCTATTCCATTCAATTACACATGATCTAGATTAGACTGACAACAAGATACTGCACGGGACATAGCAGAGTTGGTGAAGTTGAGTGGTGATGAGTTTGCTATTTGGATGAATAAAGCAAGTAAAAAGTGTGTTAGATAAAAATTCATTTCAATTCGCTAATCGGGCTAATATGAATCAGGTGAATCGAGTTCTGCTTTTGGAAACTGGGTTAAGAAGGGGTGCACCGTTCCTGGAGGTACTGCAATACCAGGTCAATGCGTGGAGTGGACAGAGCAAGCTCTTTTTCCATCTCCCTGTTCTAAAAATCCATTTAATATATGGTCCCCAGATAGGGGACGTATCAGATATTAAACTGATAAGAACAGATACTACACTTGATCTTAGCCAAAAGGCCGAGAAGCGATAACCAGAATTGGTTTGGGCCTTGAGTGGCACCCTGGCCTATGCCGGACACATCTTAGGGAGAGAGAGCGAGAGGGAGACAAACCCACGCCTACACAAGACATTTTGTCACCCAAGCCAACCCTTGAAAAGGCTGCTTTGCAGAGCAAAAACAAGAAGAATGGTGCGTTTTGCAGCCGCCGCCCACTGCAATGAATCTGAATAACTCCTCCTTTAGGGCGCAAGCAACTCCCCTCCCCCTTGCAGTCTTTCCAATTCACGATACAAAAAGACGGACAGGACAGGTTGCCTGACTTTCCGTCACTGCCACCCTTTGCCATCCTTACCCGTAGAAAGCCCTTTCATCATCCCCAAACCCTAATCTTTTCCCTTTCCTTCCCAGCCCCCAAACCCTGCCCTCTGTACCTTTCTCACCACCCGCTTCCCTTCTCCTGTCATCCCCCTACCACCCGGGAAAAAAAGAGATTGCCCCCTCCTTCCACTAGCCCACCCTCCCACCCAAAGAACAACTTCTTCTGCGCAGCTTGTTTTCTAGGCAGCAGCGCTATTGTGATGTCATCGGGGGGCATTGTGACAAGCCGCCAGTGTTCCGTCTCTTCATGTTGTGCACTGTTCAAACCGAAAATACATCAACAGGCAGGCTACAGAAAAGCTTACTAACAAAGGTTAGAGAGGGGCTTTCTCAGAGGGCTTTTTACAGTTTGTCTATTCCCAATTAGCCGGTTTAGTATACTTAATGAAAGTACTAATTCTTTCATAGGCCGCCCATTCTTAGTATTTGACGTTCAGGTAACAACAGGTAACTTTATTTGGAGTGGAAGCAGAGAGATAACACCAGATGCCAATTGTAGATCCTCTCACACCTGTGGTCACTGCAGCATCTGACTCCACTTTGTCCAAAAGGGATCTATTCCATTCAATTACACATGATCTAGATTAGACTGACAACAAGATACTGCACGGGACATAGCAGAGTTGGTGAAGTTGAGTGGTGATGAGTTTGCTATTTGGATGAATAAAGCAAGTAAAAAGTGTGTTAGATAAAAATTCATTTCAATTCGCTAATCGGGCTAATATGAATCAGGTGAATCGAGTTCTGCTTTTGGAAACTGGGTTAAGAAGGGGTGCACCGTTCCTGGAGGTACTGCAATACCAGGTCAATGCGTGGAGTGGACAGAGCAAGCTCTTTTTCCATCTCCCTGTTCTAAAAATCCATTTAATATATGGTCCCCAGATAGGGGACGTATCAGATATTAAACTGATAAGAACAGATACTACACTTGATCTTAGCCAAAAGGCCGAGAAGCGATAACCAGAATTGGTTTGGGCCTCGAGTGGCACCCTGGCCTATGCCGGACACATCTTAGGGAGAGAGAGCGAGAGGGAGACAAACCCACGCCTACACAAGACATTTTGTCACCCAAGCCAACCCTTGAAAAGGCTGCTTTGCAGAGCAAAAACAAGAAGAATGGTGCGTTTTGCAGCCGCCGCCCACTGCAATGAATCTGAATAACTCCTCCTTTAGGGCGCAAGCAACTCCCCTCCCCCTTGCAGTCTTTCCAATTCACGATACAAAAAGACGGACAGGACAGGTTGCCTGACTTTCCGTCACTGCCACCCTTTGCCATCCTTACCCGTAGAAAGCCCTTTCATCATCCCCAAACCCTAATCTTTTCCCTTTCCTTCCCAGCCCCCAAACCCTGCCCTCTGTACCTTTCTCACCACCCGCTTCCCTTCTCCTGTCATCCCCCTACCACCCGGGAAAAAAAGAGATTGCCCCCTCCTTCCACTAGCCCACCCTCCCACCCAAAGAACAACTTCTTCTGCGCAGCTTGTTTTCTAGGCAGCAGCGCTATTGTGATGTCATCGGGGGGCATTGTGACAAGCCGCCAGTGTTCCGTCTCTTCATGTTGTGCACTGTTCAAACCGAAAATACATCAACAGGCAGGCTACAGAAAAGCTTACTAACAAAGGTTAGAGAGGGGCTTTCTCAGAGGGCTTTTTACAGTTTGTCTATTCCCAATTAGCCGGTTTAGTATACTTAATGAAAGTACTAATTCTTTCATAGGCCGCCCATTCTTAGTATTTGACGTTCAGGTAACAACAGGTAACTTTATTTGGAGTGGAAGCAGAGAGATAACACCAGATGCCAATTGTAGATCCTCTCACACCTGTGGTCACTGCAGCATCTGACTCCACTTTGTCCAAAAGGGATCTATTCCATTCAATTACACATGATCTAGATTAGACTGACAACAAGATACTGCACGGGACATAGCAGAGTTGGTGAAGTTGAGTGGTGATGAGTTTGCTATTTGGATGAATAAAGCAAGTAAAAAGTGTGTTAGATAAAAATTCATTTCAATTCGCTAATCGGGCTAATATGAATCAGGTGAATCGAGTTCTGCTTTTGGAAACTGGGTTAAGAAGGGGTGCACCGTTCCTGGAGGTACTGCAATACCAGGTCAATGCGTGGAGTGGACAGAGCAAGCTCTTTTTCCATCTCCCTGTTCTAAAAATCCATTTAATATATGGTCCCCAGATAGGGGACGTATCAGATATTAAACTGATAAGAACAGATACTACACTTGATCTTAGCCAAAAGGCCGAGAAGCGATAACCAGAATTGGTTTGGGCCTCGAGTGGCACCCTGGCCTATGCCGGACACATCTTAGGGAGAGAGAGCGAGAGGGAGACAAACCCACGCCTACACAAGACATTTTGTCACCCAAGCCAACCCTTGAAAAGGCTGCTTTGCAGAGCAAAAACAAGAAGAATGGTGCGTTTTGCAGCCGCCGCCCACTGCAATGAATCTGAATAACTCCTCCTTTAGGGCGCAAGCAACTCCCCTCCCCCTTGCAGTCTTTCCAATTCACGATACAAAAAGACGGACAGGACAGGTTGCCTGACTTTCCGTCACTGCCACCCTTTGCCATCCTTACCCGTAGAAAGCCCTTTCATCATCCCCAAACCCTAATCTTTTCCCTTTCCTTCCCAGCCCCCAAACCCTGCCCTCTGTACCTTTCTCACCACCCGCTTCCCTTCTCCTGTCATCCCCCTACCACCCGGGAAAAAAAGAGATTGCCCCCTCCTTCCACTAGCCCACCCTCCCACCCAAAGAACAACTTCTTCTGCGCAGCTTGTTTTCTAGGCAGCAGCGCTATTGTGATGTCATCGGGGGGCATTGTGACAAGCCGCCAGTGTTCCGTCTCTTCATGTTGTGCACTGTTCAAACCGAAAATACATCAACAGGCAGGCTACAGAAAAGCTTACTAACAAAGGTTAGAGAGGGGCTTTCTCAGAGGGCTTTTTACAGTTTGTCTATTCCCAATTAGCCGGTTTAGTATACTTAATGAAAGTACTAATTCTTTCATAGGCCGCCCATTCTTAGTATTTGACGTTCAGGTAACAACAGGTAACTTTATTTGGAGTGGAAGCAGAGAGATAACACCAGATGCCAATTGTAGATCCTCTCACACCTGTGGTCACTGCAGCATCTGACTCCACTTTGTCCAAAAGGGATCTATTCCATTCAATTACACATGATCTAGATTAGACTGACAACAAGATACTGCACGGGACATAGCAGAGTTGGTGAAGTTGAGTGGTGATGAGTTTGCTATTTGGATGAATAAAGCAAGTAAAAAGTGTGTTAGATAAAAATTCATTTCAATTCGCTAATCGGGCTAATATGAATCAGGTGAATCGAGTTCTGCTTTTGGAAACTGGGTTAAGAAGGGGTGCACCGTTCCTGGAGGTACTGCAATACCAGGTCAATGCGTGGAGTGGACAGAGCAAGCTCTTTTTCCATCTCCCTGTTCTAAAAATCCATTTAATATATGGTCCCCAGATAGGGGACGTATCAGATATTAAACTGATAAGAACAGATACTACACTTGATCTTAGCCAAAAGGCCGAGAAGCGATAACCAGAATTGGTTTGGGCCTCGAGTGGCACCCTGGCCTATGCCGGACACATCTTAGGGAGAGAGAGCGAGAGGGAGACAAACCCACGCCTACACAAGACATTTTGTCACCCAAGCCAACCCTTGAAAAGGCTGCTTTGCAGAGCAAAAACAAGAAGAATGGTGCGTTTTGCAGCCGCCGCCCACTGCAATGAATCTGAATAACTCCTCCTTTAGGGCGCAAGCAACTCCCCTCCCCCTTGCAGTCTTTCCAATTCACGATACAAAAAGACGGACAGGACAGGTTGCCTGACTTTCCGTCACTGCCACCCTTTGCCATCCTTACCCGTAGAAAGCCCTTTCATCATCCCCAAACCCTAATCTTTTCCCTTTCCTTCCCAGCCCCCAAACCCTGCCCTCTGTACCTTTCTCACCACCCGCTTCCCTTCTCCTGTCATCCCCCTACCACCCGGGAAAAAAAGAGATTGCCCCCTCCTTCCACTAGCCCACCCTCCCACCCAAAGAACAACTTCTTCTGCGCAGCTTGTTTTCTAGGCAGCAGCGCTATTGTGATGTCATCGGGGGGCATTGTGACAAGCCGCCAGTGTTCCGTCTCTTCATGTTGTGCACTGTTCAAACCGAAAATACATCAACAGGCAGGCTACAGAAAAGCTTACTAACAAAGGTTAGAGAGGGGCTTTCTCAGAGGGCTTTTTACAGTTTGTCTATTCCCAATTAGCCGGTTTAGTATACTTAATGAAAGTACTAATTCTTTCATAGGCCGCCCATTCTTAGTATTTGACGTTCAGGTAACAACAGGTAACTTTATTTGGAGTGGAAGCAGAGAGATAACACCAGATGCCAATTGTAGATCCTCTCACACCTGTGGTCACTGCAGCATCTGACTCCACTTTGTCCAAAAGGGATCTATTCCATTCAATTACACATGATCTAGATTAGACTGACAACAAGATACTGCACGGGACATAGCAGAGTTGGTGAAGTTGAGTGGTGATGAGTTTGCTATTTGGATGAATAAAGCAAGTAAAAAGTGTGTTAGATAAAAATTCATTTCAATTCGCTAATCGGGCTAATATGAATCAGGTGAATCGAGTTCTGCTTTTGGAAACTGGGTTAAGAAGGGGTGCACCGTTCCTGGAGGTACTGCAATACCAGGTCAATGCGTGGAGTGGACAGAGCAAGCTCTTTTTCCATCTCCCTGTTCTAAAAATCCATTTAATATATGGTCCCCAGATAGGGGACGTATCAGATATTAAACTGATAAGAACAGATACTACACTTGATCTTAGCCAAAAGGCCGAGAAGCGATAACCAGAATTGGTTTGGGCCTCGAGTGGCACCCTGGCCTATGCCGGACACATCTTAGGGAGAGAGAGCGAGAGGGAGACAAACCCACGCCTACACAAGACATTTTGTCACCCAAGCCAACCCTTGAAAAGGCTGCTTTGCAGAGCAAAAACAAGAAGAATGGTGCGTTTTGCAGCCGCCGCCCACTGCAATGAATCTGAATAACTCCTCCTTTAGGGCGCAAGCAACTCCCCTCCCCCTTGCAGTCTTTCCAATTCACGATACAAAAAGACGGACAGGACAGGTTGCCTGACTTTCCGTCACTGCCACCCTTTGCCATCCTTACCCGTAGAAAGCCCTTTCATCATCCCCAAACCCTAATCTTTTCCCTTTCCTTCCCAGCCCCCAAACCCTGCCCTCTGTACCTTTCTCACCACCCGCTTCCCTTCTCCTGTCATCCCCCTACCACCCGGGAAAAAAAGAGATTGCCCCCTCCTTCCACTAGCCCACCCTCCCACCCAAAGAACAACTTCTTCTGCGCAGCTTGTTTTCTAGGCAGCAGCGCTATTGTGATGTCATCGGGGGGCATTGTGACAAGCCGCCAGTGTTCCGTCTCTTCATGTTGTGCACTGTTCAAACCGAAAATACATCAACAGGCAGGCTACAGAAAAGCTTACTAACAAAGGTTAGAGAGGGGCTTTCTCAGAGGGCTTTTTACAGTTTGTCTATTCCCAATTAGCCGGTTTAGTATACTTAATGAAAGTACTAATTCTTTCATAGGCCGCCCATTCTTAGTATTTGACGTTCAGGTAACAACAGGTAACTTTATTTGGAGTGGAAGCAGAGAGATAACACCAGATGCCAATTGTAGATCCTCTCACACCTGTGGTCACTGCAGCATCTGACTCCACTTTGTCCAAAAGGGATCTATTCCATTCAATTACACATGATCTAGATTAGACTGACAACAAGATACTGCACGGGACATAGCAGAGTTGGTGAAGTTGAGTGGTGATGAGTTTGCTATTTGGATGAATAAAGCAAGTAAAAAGTGTGTTAGATAAAAATTCATTTCAATTCGCTAATCGGGCTAATATGAATCAGGTGAATCGAGTTCTGCTTTTGGAAACTGGGTTAAGAAGGGGTGCACCGTTCCTGGAGGTACTGCAATACCAGGTCAATGCGTGGAGTGGACAGAGCAAGCTCTTTTTCCATCTCCCTGTTCTAAAAATCCATTTAATATATGGTCCCCAGATAGGGGACGTATCAGATATTAAACTGATAAGAACAGATACTACACTTGATCTTAGCCAAAAGGCCGAGAAGCGATAACCAGAATTGGTTTGGGCCTCGAGTGGCACCCTGGCCTATGCCGGACACATCTTAGGGAGAGAGAGCGAGAGGGAGACAAACCCACGCCTACACAAGACATTTTGTCACCCAAGCCAACCCTTGAAAAGGCTGCTTTGCAGAGCAAAAACAAGAAGAATGGTGCGTTTTGCAGCCGCCGCCCACTGCAATGAATCTGAATAACTCCTCCTTTAGGGCGCAAGCAACTCCCCTCCCCCTTGCAGTCTTTCCAATTCACGATACAAAAAGACGGACAGGACAGGTTGCCTGACTTTCCGTCACTGCCACCCTTTGCCATCCTTACCCGTAGAAAGCCCTTTCATCATCCCCAAACCCTAATCTTTTCCCTTTCCTTCCCAGCCCCCAAACCCTGCCCTCTGTACCTTTCTCACCACCCGCTTCCCTTCTCCTGTCATCCCCCTACCACCCGGGAAAAAAAGAGATTGCCCCCTCCTTCCACTAGCCCACCCTCCCACCCAAAGAACAACTTCTTCTGCGCAGCTTGTTTTCTAGGCAGCAGCGCTATTGTGATGTCATCGGGGGGCATTGTGACAAGCCGCCAGTGTTCCGTCTCTTCATGTTGTGCACTGTTCAAACCGAAAATACATCAACAGGCAGGCTACAGAAAAGCTTACTAACAAAGGTTAGAGAGGGGCTTTCTCAGAGGGCTTTTTACAGTTTGTCTATTCCCAATTAGCCGGTTTAGTATACTTAATGAAAGTACTAATTCTTTCATAGGCCGCCCATTCTTAGTATTTGACGTTCAGGTAACAACAGGTAACTTTATTTGGAGTGGAAGCAGAGAGATAACACCAGATGCCAATTGTAGATCCTCTCACACCTGTGGTCACTGCAGCATCTGACTCCACTTTGTCCAAAAGGGATCTATTCCATTCAATTACACATGATCTAGATTAGACTGACAACAAGATACTGCACGGGACATAGCAGAGTTGGTGAAGTTGAGTGGTGATGAGTTTGCTATTTGGATGAATAAAGCAAGTAAAAAGTGTGTTAGATAAAAATTCATTTCAATTCGCTAATCGGGCTAATATGAATCAGGTGAATCGAGTTCTGCTTTTGGAAACTGGGTTAAGAAGGGGTGCACCGTTCCTGGAGGTACTGCAATACCAGGTCAATGCGTGGAGTGGACAGAGCAAGCTCTTTTTCCATCTCCCTGTTCTAAAAATCCATTTAATATATGGTCCCCAGATAGGGGACGTATCAGATATTAAACTGATAAGAACAGATACTACACTTGATCTTAGCCAAAAGGCCGAGAAGCGATAACCAGAATTGGTTTGGGCCTCGAGTGGCACCCTGGCCTATGCCGGACACATCTTAGGGAGAGAGAGCGAGAGGGAGACAAACCCACGCCTACACAAGACATTTTGTCACCCAAGCCAACCCTTGAAAAGGCTGCTTTGCAGAGCAAAAACAAGAAGAATGGTGCGTTTTGCAGCCGCCGCCCACTGCAATGAATCTGAATAACTCCTCCTTTAGGGCGCAAGCAACTCCCCTCCCCCTTGCAGTCTTTCCAATTCACGATACAAAAAGACGGACAGGACAGGTTGCCTGACTTTCCGTCACTGCCACCCTTTGCCATCCTTACCCGTAGAAAGCCCTTTCATCATCCCCAAACCCTAATCTTTTCCCTTTCCTTCCCAGCCCCCAAACCCTGCCCTCTGTACCTTTCTCACCACCCGCTTCCCTTCTCCTGTCATCCCCCTACCACCCGGGAAAAAAAGAGATTGCCCCCTCCTTCCACTAGCCCACCCTCCCACCCAAAGAACAACTTCTTCTGCGCAGCTTGTTTTCTAGGCAGCAGCGCTATTGTGATGTCATCGGGGGGCATTGTGACAAGCCGCCAGTGTTCCGTCTCTTCATGTTGTGCACTGTTCAAACCGAAAATACATCAACAGGCAGGCTACAGAAAAGCTTACTAACAAAGGTTAGAGAGGGGCTTTCTCAGAGGGCTTTTTACAGTTTGTCTATTCCCAATTAGCCGGTTTAGTATACTTAATGAAAGTACTAATTCTTTCATAGGCCGCCCATTCTTAGTATTTGACGTTCAGGTAACAACAGGTAACTTTATTTGGAGTGGAAGCAGAGAGATAACACCAGATGCCAATTGTAGATCCTCTCACACCTGTGGTCACTGCAGCATCTGACTCCACTTTGTCCAAAAGGGATCTATTCCATTCAATTACACATGATCTAGATTAGACTGACAACAAGATACTGCACGGGACATAGCAGAGTTGGTGAAGTTGAGTGGTGATGAGTTTGCTATTTGGATGAATAAAGCAAGTAAAAAGTGTGTTAGATAAAAATTCATTTCAATTCGCTAATCGGGCTAATATGAATCAGGTGAATCGAGTTCTGCTTTTGGAAACTGGGTTAAGAAGGGGTGCACCGTTCCTGGAGGTACTGCAATACCAGGTCAATGCGTGGAGTGGACAGAGCAAGCTCTTTTTCCATCTCCCTGTTCTAAAAATCCATTTAATATATGGTCCCCAGATAGGGGACGTATCAGATATTAAACTGATAAGAACAGATACTACACTTGATCTTAGCCAAAAGGCCGAGAAGCGATAACCAGAATTGGTTTGGGCCTCGAGTGGCACCCTGGCCTATGCCGGACACATCTTAGGGAGAGAGAGCGAGAGGGAGACAAACCCACGCCTACACAAGACATTTTGTCACCCAAGCCAACCCTTGAAAAGGCTGCTTTGCAGAGCAAAAACAAGAAGAATGGTGCGTTTTGCAGCCGCCGCCCACTGCAATGAATCTGAATAACTCCTCCTTTAGGGCGCAAGCAACTCCCCTCCCCCTTGCAGTCTTTCCAATTCACGATACAAAAAGACGGACAGGACAGGTTGCCTGACTTTCCGTCACTGCCACCCTTTGCCATCCTTACCCGTAGAAAGCCCTTTCATCATCCCCAAACCCTAATCTTTTCCCTTTCCTTCCCAGCCCCCAAACCCTGCCCTCTGTACCTTTCTCACCACCCGCTTCCCTTCTCCTGTCATCCCCCTACCACCCGGGAAAAAAAGAGATTGCCCCCTCCTTCCACTAGCCCACCCTCCCACCCAAAGAACAACTTCTTCTGCGCAGCTTGTTTTCTAGGCAGCAGCGCTATTGTGATGTCATCGGGGGGCATTGTGACAAGCCGCCAGTGTTCCGTCTCTTCATGTTGTGCACTGTTCAAACCGAAAATACATCAACAGGCAGGCTACAGAAAAGCTTACTAACAAAGGTTAGAGAGGGGCTTTCTCAGAGGGCTTTTTACAGTTTGTCTATTCCCAATTAGCCGGTTTAGTATACTTAATGAAAGTACTAATTCTTTCATAGGCCGCCCATTCTTAGTATTTGACGTTCAGGTAACAACAGGTAACTTTATTTGGAGTGGAAGCAGAGAGATAACACCAGATGCCAATTGTAGATCCTCTCACACCTGTGGTCACTGCAGCATCTGACTCCACTTTGTCCAAAAGGGATCTATTCCATTCAATTACACATGATCTAGATTAGACTGACAACAAGATACTGCACGGGACATAGCAGAGTTGGTGAAGTTGAGTGGTGATGAGTTTGCTATTTGGATGAATAAAGCAAGTAAAAAGTGTGTTAGATAAAAATTCATTTCAATTCGCTAATCGGGCTAATATGAATCAGGTGAATCGAGTTCTGCTTTTGGAAACTGGGTTAAGAAGGGGTGCACCGTTCCTGGAGGTACTGCAATACCAGGTCAATGCGTGGAGTGGACAGAGCAAGCTCTTTTTCCATCTCCCTGTTCTAAAAATCCATTTAATATATGGTCCCCAGATAGGGGACGTATCAGATATTAAACTGATAAGAACAGATACTACACTTGATCTTAGCCAAAAGGCCGAGAAGCGATAACCAGAATTGGTTTGGGCCTCGAGTGGCACCCTGGCCTATGCCGGACACATCTTAGGGAGAGAGAGCGAGAGGGAGACAAACCCACGCCTACACAAGACATTTTGTCACCCAAGCCAACCCTTGAAAAGGCTGCTTTGCAGAGCAAAAACAAGAAGAATGGTGCGTTTTGCAGCCGCCGCCCACTGCAATGAATCTGAATAACTCCTCCTTTAGGGCGCAAGCAACTCCCCTCCCCCTTGCAGTCTTTCCAATTCACGATACAAAAAGACGGACAGGACAGGTTGCCTGACTTTCCGTCACTGCCACCCTTTGCCATCCTTACCCGTAGAAAGCCCTTTCATCATCCCCAAACCCTAATCTTTTCCCTTTCCTTCCCAGCCCCCAAACCCTGCCCTCTGTACCTTTCTCACCACCCGCTTCCCTTCTCCTGTCATCCCCCTACCACCCGGGAAAAAAAGAGATTGCTCCCTCCTTCCACTAGCCCACCCTCCCACCCAAAGAACAACTTCTTCTGCGCAGCTTGTTTTCTAGGCAGCAGCGCTATTGTGATGTCATCGGGGGGCATTGTGACAAGCCGCCAGTGTTCCGTCTCTTCATGTTGTGCACTGTTCAAACCGAAAATACATCAACAGGCAGGCTACAGAAAAGCTTACTAACAAAGGTTAGAGAGGGGCTTTCTCAGAGGGCTTTTTACAGTTTGTCTATTCCCAATTAGCCGGTTTAGTATACTTAATGAAAGTACTAATTCTTTCATAGGCCGCCCATTCTTAGTATTTGACGTTCAGGTAACAACAGGTAACTTTATTTGGAGTGGAAGCAGAGAGATAACACCAGATGCCAATTGTAGATCCTCTCACACCTGTGGTCACTGCAGCATCTGACTCCACTTTGTCCAAAAGGGATCTATTCCATTCAATTACACATGATCTAGATTAGACTGACAACAAGATACTGCACGGGACATAGCAGAGTTGGTGAAGTTGAGTGGTGATGAGTTTGCTATTTGGATGAATAAAGCAAGTAAAAAGTGTGTTAGATAAAAATTCATTTCAATTCGCTAATCGGGCTAATATGAATCAGGTGAATCGAGTTCTGCTTTTGGAAACTGGGTTAAGAAGGGGTGCACCGTTCCTGGAGGTACTGCAATACCAGGTCAATGCGTGGAGTGGACAGAGCAAGCTCTTTTTCCATCTCCCTGTTCTAAAAATCCATTTAATATATGGTCCCCAGATAGGGGACGTATCAGATATTAAACTGATAAGAACAGATGAGATTTCATCCGCAAATTCCAGAAAACGGTCATCGGCCACCACACAAAAGCGCAGTGCCGCAGGTGATCGCCTCCCGAGCCCAGGAACCACCAGCCATAAGGGGACGTAAGCACCAAAAGGCGCAACAATCCCCGAGGCCGGCGGTTGTGCAAGCCCGGGCCCCTCCCAGCCAAGACCAAGGCAAACCCAATGAAGGGACTACACTTGATCTTAGCCAAAAGGCCGAGAAGCGATAACCAGAATTGGTTTGGGCCTCGAGTGGCACCCTGGCCTATGCCGGACACATCTTAGGGAGAGAGAGCGAGAGGGAGACAAACCCACGCCTACACAAGACATTTTGTCACCCAAGCCAACCCTTGAAAAGGCTGCTTTGCAGAGCAAAAACAAGAAGAATGGTGCGTTTTGCAGCCGCCGCCCACTGCAATGAATCTGAATAACTCCTCCTTTAGGGCGCAAGCAACTCCCCTCCCCCTTGCAGTCTTTCCAATTCACGATACAAAAAGACGGACAGGACAGGTTGCCTGACTTTCCGTCACTGCCACCCTTTGCCATCCTTACCCGTAGAAAGCCCTTTCATCATCCCCAAACCCTAATCTTTTCCCTTTCCTTCCCAGCCCCCAAACCCTGCCCTCTGTACCTTTCTCACCACCCGCTTCCCTTCTCCTGTCATCCCCCTACCACCCGGGAAAAAAAGAGATTGCCCCCTCCTTCCACTAGCCCACCCTCCCACCCAAAGAACAACTTCTTCTGCGCAGCTTGTTTTCTAGGCAGCAGCGCTATTGTGATGTCATCGGGGGGCATTGTGACAAGCCGCCAGTGTTCCGTCTCTTCATGTTGTGCACTGTTCAAACCGAAAATACATCAACAGGCAGGCTACAGAAAAGCTTACTAACAAAGGTTAGAGAGGGGCTTTCTCAGAGGGCTTTTTACAGTTTGTCTATTCCCAATTAGCCGGTTTAGTATACTTAATGAAAGTACTAATTCTTTCATAGGCCGCCCATTCTTAGTATTTGACGTTCAGGTAACAACAGGTAACTTTATTTGGAGTGGAAGCAGAGAGATAACACCAGATGCCAATTGTAGATCCTCTCACACCTGTGGTCACTGCAGCATCTGACTCCACTTTGTCCAAAAGGGATCTATTCCATTCAATTACACATGATCTAGATTAGACTGACAACAAGATACTGCACGGGACATAGCAGAGTTGGTGAAGTTGAGTGGTGATGAGTTTGCTATTTGGATGAATAAAGCAAGTAAAAAGTGTGTTAGATAAAAATTCATTTCAATTCGCTAATCGGGCTAATATGAATCAGGTGAATCGAGTTCTGCTTTTGGAAACTGGGTTAAGAAGGGGTGCACCGTTCCTGGAGGTACTGCAATACCAGGTCAATGCGTGGAGTGGACAGAGCAAGCTCTTTTTCCATCTCCCTGTTCTAAAAATCCATTTAATATATGGTCCCCAGATAGGGGACGTATCAGATATTAAACTGATAAGAACAGATGAGATTTCATCCGCAAATTCCAGAAAACGGTCATCGGCCACCACACAAAAGCGCAGTGCCGCAGGTGATCGCCTCCCGAGCCCAGGAACCACCAGCCATAAGGGGACGTAAGCACCAAAAGGCGCAACAATCCCCGAGGCCGGCGGTTGTGCAAGCCCGGGCCCCTCCCAGCCAAGACCAAGGCAAACCCAATGAAGGGACTACACTTGATCTTAGCCAAAAGGCCGAGAAGCGATAACCAGAATTGGTTTGGGCCTCGAGTGGCACCCTGGCCTATGCCGGACACATCTTAGGGAGAGAGAGCGAGAGGGAGACAAACCCACGCCTACACAAGACATTTTGTCACCCAAGCCAACCCTTGAAAAGGCTGCTTTGCAGAGCAAAAACAAGAAGAATGGTGCGTTTTGCAGCCGCCGCCCACTGCAATGAATCTGAATAACTCCTCCTTTAGGGCGCAAGCAACTCCCCTCCCCCTTGCAGTCTTTCCAATTCACGATACAAAAAGACGGACAGGACAGGTTGCCTGACTTTCCGTCACTGCCACCCTTTGCCATCCTTACCCGTAGAAAGCCCTTTCATCATCCCCAAACCCTAATCTTTTCCCTTTCCTTCCCAGCCCCCAAACCCTGCCCTCTGTACCTTTCTCACCACCCGCTTCCCTTCTCCTGTCATCCCCCTACCACCCGGGAAAAAAAGAGATTGCCCCCTCCTTCCACTAGCCCACCCTCCCACCCAAAGAACAACTTCTTCTGCGCAGCTTGTTTTCTAGGCAGCAGCGCTATTGTGATGTCATCGGGGGGCATTGTGACAAGCCGCCAGTGTTCCGTCTCTTCATGTTGTGCACTGTTCAAACCGAAAATACATCAACAGGCAGGCTACAGAAAAGCTTACTAACAAAGGTTAGAGAGGGGCTTTCTCAGAGGGCTTTTTACAGTTTGTCTATTCCCAATTAGCCGGTTTAGTATACTTAATGAAAGTACTAATTCTTTCATAGGCCGCCCATTCTTAGTATTTGACGTTCAGGTAACAACAGGTAACTTTATTTGGAGTGGAAGCAGAGAGATAACACCAGATGCCAATTGTAGATCCTCTCACACCTGTGGTCACTGCAGCATCTGACTCCACTTTGTCCAAAAGGGATCTATTCCATTCAATTACACATGATCTAGATTAGACTGACAACAAGATACTGCACGGGACATAGCAGAGTTGGTGAAGTTGAGTGGTGATGAGTTTGCTATTTGGATGAATAAAGCAAGTAAAAAGTGTGTTAGATAAAAATTCATTTCAATTCGCTAATCGGGCTAATATGAATCAGGTGAATCGAGTTCTGCTTTTGGAAACTGGGTTAAGAAGGGGTGCACCGTTCCTGGAGGTACTGCAATACCAGGTCAATGCGTGGAGTGGACAGAGCAAGCTCTTTTTCCATCTCCCTGTTCTAAAAATCCATTTAATATATGGTCCCCAGATAGGGGACGTATCAGATATTAAACTGATAAGAACAGATGAGATTACATCCGCAATTTTCAGAAAACGGTCATCGGCCACCACACAAAAGCGCAGTGCCGCAGGTGATCGCCTCCCGAGCCCAGGAACCACCAGCCATAAGGGGACGTAAGCACCAAAAGGCGCAACAATCCCCGAGGCCGGCGGTTGTGCAAGCCCGGGCCCCTCCCAGCCAAGACCAAGGCAAACCCAATGAAGGGACTACACTTGATCTTAGCCAAAAGGCCGAGAAGTGATAACCAGAATTGGTTTGGGCCTCGAGTGGCACCCTGGCCTATGCCGGACACATCTTAGGGAGAGAGAGCGAGAGGGAGACAAACCCACGCCTACACAAGACATTTTGTCACCCAAGCCAACCCTTGAAAAGGCTGCTTTGCAGAGCAAAAACAAGAAGAATGGTGCGTTTTGCAGCCGCCGCCCACTGCAATGAATCTGAATAACTCCTCCTTTAGGGCGCAAGCAACTCCCCTCCCCCTTGCAGTCTTTCCAATTCACGATACAAAAAGACGGACAGGACAGGTTGCCTGACTTTCCGTCACTGCCACCCTTTGCCATCCTTACCCGTAGAAAGCCCTTTCATCATCCCCAAACCCTAATCTTTTCCCTTTCCTTCCCAGCCCCCAAACCCTGCCCTCTGTACCTTTCTCACCACCCGCTTCCCTTCTCCTGTCATCCCCCTACCACCCGGGAAAAAAAGAGATTGCCCCCTCCTTCCACTAGCCCACCCTCCCACCCAAAGAACAACTTCTTCTGCGCAGCTTGTTTTCTAGGCAGCAGCGCTATTGTGATGTCATCGGGGGGCATTGTGACAAGCCGCCAGTGTTCCGTCTCTTCATGTTGTGCACTGTTCAAACCGAAAATACATCAACAGGCAGGCTACAGAAAAGCTTACTAACAAAGGTTAGAGAGGGGCTTTCTCAGAGGGCTTTTTACAGTTTGTCTATTCCCAATTAGCCGGTTTAGTATACTTAATGAAAGTACTAATTCTTTCATAGGCCGCCCATTCTTAGTATTTGACGTTCAGGTAACAACAGGTAACTTTATTTGGAGTGGAAGCAGAGAGATAACACCAGATGCCAATTGTAGATCCTCTCACACCTGTGGTCACTGCAGCATCTGACTCCACTTTGTCCAAAAGGGATCTATTCCATTCAATTACACATGATCTAGATTAGACTGACAACAAGATACTGCACGGGACATAGCAGAGTTGGTGAAGTTGAGTGGTGATGAGTTTGCTATTTGGATGAATAAAGCAAGTAAAAAGTGTGTTAGATAAAAATTCATTTCAATTCGCTAATCGGGCTAATATGAATCAGGTGAATCGAGTTCTGCTTTTGGAAACTGGGTTAAGAAGGGGTGCACCGTTCCTGGAGGTACTGCAATACCAGGTCAATGCGTGGAGTGGACAGAGCAAGCTCTTTTTCCATCTCCCTGTTCTAAAAATCCATTTAATATATGGTCCCCAGATAGGGGACGTATCAGATATTAAACTGATAAGAACAGATACTACACTTGATCTTAGCCAAAAGGCCGAGAAGCGATAACCAGAATTGGTTTGGGCCTCGAGTGGCACCCTGGCCTATGCCGGACACATCTTAGGGAGAGAGAGCGAGAGGGAGACAAACCCACGCCTACACAAGACATTTTGTCACCCAAGCCAACCCTTGAAAAGGCTGCTTTGCAGAGCAAAAACAAGAAGAATGGTGCGTTTTGCAGCCGCCGCCCACTGCAATGAATCTGAATAACTCCTCCTTTAGGGCGCAAGCAACTCCCCTCCCCCTTGCAGTCTTTCCAATTCACGATACAAAAAGACGGACAGGACAGGTTGCCTGACTTTCCGTCACTGCCACCCTTTGCCATCCTTACCCGTAGAAAGCCCTTTCATCATCCCCAAACCCTAATCTTTTCCCTTTCCTTCCCAGCCCCCAAACCCTGCCCTCTGTACCTTTCTCACCACCCGCTTCCCTTCTCCTGTCATCCCCCTACCACCCGGGAAAAAAAGAGATTGCCCCCTCCTTCCACTAGCCCACCCTCCCACCCAAAGAACAACTTCTTCTGCGCAGCTTGTTTTCTAGGCAGCAGCGCTATTGTGATGTCATCGGGGGGCATTGTGACAAGCCGCCAGTGTTCCGTCTCTTCATGTTGTGCACTGTTCAAACCGAAAATACATCAACAGGCAGGCTACAGAAAAGCTTACTAACAAAGGTTAGAGAGGGGCTTTCTCAGAGGGCTTTTTACAGTTTGTCTATTCCCAATTAGCCGGTTTAGTATACTTAATGAAAGTACTAATTCTTTCATAGGCCGCCCATTCTTAGTATTTGACGTTCAGGTAACAACAGGTAACTTTATTTGGAGTGGAAGCAGAGAGATAACACCAGATGCCAATTGTAGATCCTCTCACACCTGTGGTCACTGCAGCATCTGACTCCACTTTGTCCAAAAGGGATCTATTCCATTCAATTACACATGATCTAGATTAGACTGACAACAAGATACTGCACGGGACATAGCAGAGTTGGTGAAGTTGAGTGGTGATGAGTTTGCTATTTGGATGAATAAAGCAAGTAAAAAGTGTGTTAGATAAAAATTCATTTCAATTCGCTAATCGGGCTAATATGAATCAGGTGAATCGAGTTCTGCTTTTGGAAACTGGGTTAAGAAGGGGTGCACCGTTCCTGGAGGTACTGCAATACCAGGTCAATGCGTGGAGTGGACAGAGCAAGCTCTTTTTCCATCTCCCTGTTCTAAAAATCCATTTAATATATGGTCCCCAGATAGGGGACGTATCAGATATTAAACTGATAAGAACAGATTTTTTTTTTTTTTTTTTTTTTTTTTTTTTTGAAGGATGAGTTTGAAAATAACAAAGTGACCGCCTCTCGTTGCCCAGGTAACTGTCCGTCACAAGAGGGCTATGACATCCTACGATGCACACTCCCCCAAGGCCAGCAGTTGTGCAATACCCTGGCACCTTTCAGCACCAACCAAGGTAGTACCCTCCCAAACTACACTTGATCTTAGCCAAAAGGCCGAGAAGCGATAACCAGAATTGGTTTGGGCCTCGAGTGGCACCCTGGCCTATGCCGGACACATCTTAGGGAGAGAGAGCGAGAGGGAGACAAACCCACGCCTACACAAGACATTTTGTCACCCAAGCCAACCCTTGAAAAGGCTGCTTTGCAGAGCAAAAACAAGAAGAATGGTGCGTTTTGCAGCCGCCGCCCACTGCAATGAATCTGAATAACTCCTCCTTTAGGGCGCAAGCAACTCCCCTCCCCCTTGCAGTCTTTCCAATTCACGATACAAAAAGACGGACAGGACAGGTTGCCTGACTTTCCGTCACTGCCACCCTTTGCCATCCTTACCCGTAGAAAGCCCTTTCATCATCCCCAAACCCTAATCTTTTCCCTTTCCTTCCCAGCCCCCAAACCCTGCCCTCTGTACCTTTCTCACCACCCGCTTCCCTTCTCCTGTCATCCCCCTACCACCCGGGAAAAAAAGAGATTGCCCCCTCCTTCCACTAGCCCACCCTCCCACCCAAAGAACAACTTCTTCTGCGCAGCTTGTTTTCTAGGCAGCAGCGCTATTGTGATGTCATCGGGGGGCATTGTGACAAGCCGCCAGTGTTCCGTCTCTTCATGTTGTGCACTGTTCAAACCGAAAATACATCAACAGGCAGGCTACAGAAAAGCTTACTAACAAAGGTTAGAGAGGGGCTTTCTCAGAGGGCTTTTTACAGTTTGTCTATTCCCAATTAGCCGGTTTAGTATACTTAATGAAAGTACTAATTCTTTCATAGGCCGCCCATTCTTAGTATTTGACGTTCAGGTAACAACAGGTAACTTTATTTGGAGTGGAAGCAGAGAGATAACACCAGATGCCAATTGTAGATCCTCTCACACCTGTGGTCACTGCAGCATCTGACTCCACTTTGTCCAAAAGGGATCTATTCCATTCAATTACACATGATCTAGATTAGACTGACAACAAGATACTGCACGGGACATAGCAGAGTTGGTGAAGTTGAGTGGTGATGAGTTTGCTATTTGGATGAATAAAGCAAGTAAAAAGTGTGTTAGATAAAAATTCATTTCAATTCGCTAATCGGGCTAATATGAATCAGGTGAATCGAGTTCTGCTTTTGGAAACTGGGTTAAGAAGGGGTGCACCGTACCTGGAGGTACTGCAATACCAGGTCAATGCGTGGAGTGGACAGAGCAAGCTCTTTTTCCATCTCCCTGTTCTAAAAATCCATTTAATATATGGTCCCCAGATAGGGGACGTATCAGATATTAAACTGATAAGAACAGATACTACACTTGATCTTAGCCAAAAGGCCGAGAAGCGATAACCAGAATTGGTTTGGGCCTCGAGTGGCACCCTGGCCTATGCCGGACACATCTTAGGGAGAGAGAGCGAGAGGGAGACAAACCCACGCCTACACAAGACATTTTGTCACCCAAGCCAACCCTTGAAAAGGCTGCTTTGCAGAGCAAAAACAAGAAGAATGGTGCGTTTTGCAGCCGCCGCCCACTGCAATGAATCTGAATAACTCCTCCTTTAGGGCGCAAGCAACTCCCCTCCCCCTTGCAGTCTTTCCAATTCACGATACAAAAAGACGGACAGGACAGGTTGCCTGACTTTCCGTCACTGCCACCCTTTGCCATCCTTACCCGTAGAAAGCCCTTTCATCATCCCCAAACCCTAATCTTTTCCCTTTCCTTCCCAGCCCCCAAACCCTGCCCTCTGTACCTTTCTCACCACCCGCTTCCCTTCTCCTGTCATCCCCCTACCACCCGGGAAAAAAAGAGATTGCCCCCTCCTTCCACTAGCCCACCCTCCCACCCAAAGAACAACTTCTTCTGCGCAGCTTGTTTTCTAGGCAGCAGCGCTATTGTGATGTCATCGGGGGGCATTGTGACAAGCCGCCAGTGTTCCGTCTCTTCATGTTGTGCACTGTTCAAACCGAAAATACATCAACAGGCAGGCTACAGAAAAGCTTACTAACAAAGGTTAGAGAGGGGCTTTCTCAGAGGGCTTTTTACAGTTTGTCTATTCCCAATTAGCCGGTTTAGTATACTTAATGAAAGTACTAATTCTTTCATAGGCCGCCCATTCTTAGTATTTGACGTTCAGGTAACAACAGGTAACTTTATTTGGAGTGGAAGCAGAGAGATAACACCAGATGCCAATTGTAGATCCTCTCACACCTGTGGTCACTGCAGCATCTGACTCCACTTTGTCCAAAAGGGATCTATTCCATTCAATTACACATGATCTAGATTAGACTGACAACAAGATACTGCACGGGACATAGCAGAGTTGGTGAAGTTGAGTGGTGATGAGTTTGCTATTTGGATGAATAAAGCAAGTAAAAAGTGTGTTAGATAAAAATTCATTTCAATTCGCTAATCGGGCTAATATGTATCAGGTGAATCGAGTTCTGCTTTTGGAAACTGGGTTAAGAAGGGGTGCACCGTTCCTGGAGGTACTGCAATACCAGGTCAATGCGTGGAGTGGACAGAGCAAGCTCTTTTTCCATCTCCCTGTTCTAAAAATCCATTTAATATATGGTCCCCAGATAGGGGACGTATCAGATATTAAACTGATAAGAACAGATACTACACTTGATCTTAGCCAAAAGGCCGAGAAGCGATAACCAGAATTGGTTTGGGCCTCGAGTGGCACCCTGGCCTATGCCGGACACATCTTAGGGAGAGAGAGCGAGAGGGAGACAAACCCACGCCTACACAAGACATTTTGTCACCCAAGCCAACCCTTGAAAAGGCTGCTTTGCAGAGCAAAAACAAGAAGAATGGTGCGTTTTGCAGCCGCCGCCCACTGCAATGAATCTGAATAACTCCTCCTTTAGGGCGCAAGCAACTCCCCTCCCCCTTGCAGTCTTTCCAATTCACGATACAAAAAGACGGACAGGACAGGTTGCCTGACTTTCCGTCACTGCCACCCTTTGCCATCCTTACCCGTAGAAAGCCCTTTCATCATCCCCAAACCCTAATCTTTTCCCTTTCCTTCCCAGCCCCCAAACCCTGCCCTCTGTACCTTTCTCACCACCCGCTTCCCTTCTCCTGTCATCCCCCTACCACCCGGGAAAAAAAGAGATTGCCCCCTCCTTCCACTAGCCCACCCTCCCACCCAAAGAACAACTTCTTCTGCGCAGCTTGTTTTCTAGGCAGCAGCGCTATTGTGATGTCATCGGGGGGCATTGTGACAAGCCGCCAGTGTTCCGTCTCTTCATGTTGTGCACTGTTCAAACCGAAAATACATCAACAGGCAGGCTACAGAAAAGCTTACTAACAAAGGTTAGAGAGGGGCTTTCTCAGAGGGCTTTTTACAGTTTGTCTATTCCCAATTAGCCGGTTTAGTATACTTAATGAAAGTACTAATTCTTTCATAGGCCGCCCATTCTTAGTATTTGACGTTCAGGTAACAACAGGTAACTTTATTTGGAGTGGAAGCAGAGAGATAACACCAGATGCCAATTGTAGATCCTCTCACACCTGTGGTCACTGCAGCATCTGACTCCACTTTGTCCAAAAGGGATCTATTCCATTCAATTACACATGATCTAGATTAGACTGACAACAAGATACTGCACGGGACATAGCAGAGTTGGTGAAGTTGAGTGGTGATGAGTTTGCTATTTGGATGAATAAAGCAAGTAAAAAGTGTGTTAGATAAAAATTCATTTCAATTCGCTAATCGGGCTAATATGAATCAGGTGAATCGAGTTCTGCTTTTGGAAACTGGGTTAAGAAGGGGTGCACCGTTCCTGGAGGTACTGCAATACCAGGTCAATGCGTGGAGTGGACAGAGCAAGCTCTTTTTCCATCTCCCTGTTCTAAAAATCCATTTAATATATGGTCCCCAGATAGGGGACGTATCAGATATTAAACTGATAAGAACAGATTTTTTGATTTAACAGCATCTTTATTATCCTGCACTACTCACAAATAGGTAACAAACCGTGTACAGTGCCGCAGCCCCGTACACACAGAAATATACAATCCTTCTTACATAGCCATAGAGTACGACGCACTAAACTATACATCACGCTCCTATGCTTATCCATAACACTCAAGCTGAAAGAAAAAGTTAGACAATAAATAACGACGAACCGGCGATTGGGGGATGGGGGTAGGGGAAAAGGGGGATAGGGTGGGGAAATCACAGGCCCGAAGCTTTATTGAAAGACGCACATAACGGGAAAAGGAGGGAGGGGGCATGGAAGAGGTCTAAACCTCCTCCTCGGCGCTGTCGTCCGGACTGTCCATGATGGAATAGTCTCTGAGCAGGCTGTGGATCAGCCTGCGGCAATCCTGGATAGACATCCTCTCCCTCTTCAAGATGAGCCGGTTCCTGGCGACCCAAATAGCGTCCTTAAAGCAGTTCATAAGGCGCCAAGCCTCCTGGATGGCTCCAACGGTGTGAGTCCCAGGGAAGAGTCCATAAAGTACGGAATAGTACGATAAACTCCCTCTGGGGACGGAGTTCCTCAGGTCATCCTCCAGGGCAACCAACAGGCGCTGTGCGAAACGGCAGTCCCAAAAGGCATGCAGCGATGTTTCCTCCACGAAGGGGCACCTTGGGCAGTACCGGGTTTTGCACAGGTTCCGGGCATGCATGAATGACCGGACGGGCAGTCCGCCCTGTATCGCCATCCATGACAAGTCCTTGTGCCCGTTGGTCAATCCAGCCGATGACACGTTTGTCCAAACAGTCTCCAGTGTGTCGTGATGAAGTCCTGGAATGTTCTCCATTTCGTCCTTGGCTCTGATGAGTTTGTGGATAGTCTTTGGCTTCCACAAATCAGGCTTGAGTCCCTCCAGTTGGTGTTCCCTCACAAACCGAACCACGTCTCCGTAGAACCATGGCGCCGTCCAGTTGTAGGGGAAGGAGCTGTCCCACTTGTCCCAGCCTAACCGTCTCCAAAGGGGGAGCAGGAAGAAGCGAGACATGGACCCACCCGCGGAACCTCTCTTGACTCGCAGAGTTCGGCGAACGCAGTCACATACGAAGGAGGATCGCAGGAGGGTGGGGATATCGGGTACGCCCTTCCCACCCTTGCGAGGATCCTTGTACATGATGCTCCGCTTTACTCTGTCCATCTTGGATCCCCAGACAAAACGAAACACCGTCCTGGTAATGGCCCTGCACACGGTGGCAAGGGGGGGCCAGGCCTGGGCCGTGTACTGCAGCACGGGCAGTACCTCGTTACGCAGGACCAGTGCTTTGCCCTCACAGGTGAGGCGTCTGAGGCTCCACAGACCGATCCGTTGGGTGATCTTGGTCAAGCGTTCCTCCCAGGACTTGAGGGCTGCTCCTTCCTTCCCGAACCAGACTCCAAGAACCTTGATGAAATCCGGCTGGATGCTGAAAGGGAAGGGGGCGGAAGAGGCCGGCTGCCAGTCCCCGAAGAGCATGGCTTCCGACTTCCCGCAGTTGACTTTGGCTCCCGAAGCCCGTCCGAAGGTCTCACAGGTCTGGACGAGGGTGTCGACTGAGCGCTGGTCCGCGCAGAAGACGGTCACGTCGTCCATGTAGAGCGAGCACTTGACCTCGAAGCGTTCTGGTCCTGGTGCGGTGATCCCTCTGATCTCTCCATTCCGCCGGATAGCCTCTGCAAAGAGTTCTATAACACAAACAAAAAGAAGAGGTGACAGAGGACAGCCTTGTCTGACCCCTGAGAGGACCGGGAAGGGGTCAGTCTTCCAGCCGTTTACCAACACCGAGCTGTGAATATCAAAATACATTAGTTGGACATACAAACAAAACATGTTACCCAAACCTAACCTGTGCAGAGCTTTGCCCAGGAACTCATGGGAAACACGGTCGAAGGCCTTTTCCTGATCCAACGAGATCAGGGCTGCGTGCACCCGGCGGGCTTTGATGTACTCGACCGTGTCCCGCATGAGAGCCAGGCTGTCTGCGATGCGACGTCCGGGGATGCCGCAGGTCTGATCCGGGTGGATGATCCGTCCGATAACCGTCTTCAGTCTCGTTGCCATCGTCTTGGCCAGGATCTTGTAGTCGACATTCAGAAGGGTGATGGGACGCCAATTCTTCAGGTCGCACCTCTCTCCTTTACGCTTGTACAGGATCGTGACCATTCCTTCCCTCAGAGATGGAGGCATTCTGCCCTCCACCACCATCTCCTCATACAGCCCTAACAGGTCCGGACAGATTAGGTCTCCCAGCGCTACATAGAGCTCTGCTGGGAGGCCGTCACTGCCCGGTGTCCTGCCAGAACTAAAGGATTTGGCGGCCGAGAGCAGCTCGTCCACCGTCAGAGGAACGTCCATGGCCGCCGCGTCTGCAGGGTCAAGATGGTTAGTGATACCTGACAGGAACTTATCGGCGGCCTCGGGGTCAGTAGTCTTGCGGGCGTAGAGTTCGCTGTAGAAGTCGCTGACGACCTTCATCACATTCTCTTTCCCGCGTCGCATGCTTCCACTCTCGTCTCGTAGTTCATTCATGGGCGTGTGACCGGCGTGGAGTTTCCTGAAAAAGAACGAGTTACATTTCTCACCCTTCTCCAGGTTCTCCACTTTGGAACGGAAGACAATTCGCTCGGACTCCTCCTCGAAGTGCCTTTTCAGGCTCCTCTTAGTCTCCTCCAGCTCCTCTCTCACGTCCCAGCCGCATCGAAGAAGGTCCTGCAGGGAACGCAGCTCACGCTGGAGTCTCCTGAAGTCCCTCCTCTTCAGACACGCCTGTTGTTGACTCTTTGCCTGAAAGAAGAAACGGAACTCGAGTTTAACGTATTCCCACCAGTCAGAAACAGACTGGAAGCCCGCCTTGTAGGCCCGCCACGTGGAGTAGGCAGCTCTAAGCTCCTCCAGAATCTCACCCTTTTCCAGCAGAGAGCAGTTCAGCTTCCAGGAGCCCGGGCCAATGGGGAAGCCATGGCCCAGCACACCTTGAAAGTGAATGGCTCTGTGGTCAGAGAAGAAGCAGGGGACCATCGAGTGCCCACTCCGCCCAACCGCCCGAGAGGTAAACACAAAGTCAATCCTGGAACGCAGCGAGCCATCGGATCGGCACCATGAATAGTTCACAGATCCGTGTCCGATGGAGCCAACAACGTCCACAAGAGAGGCTTCGGTCACCATCTCAATGAGCAGTTTGGATGTGACGTCCAACTTGGCAGCCGTTCCAGAACTGCGTCCATCCTCCTCAATCGGGCAGTTGAAATCCCCGGCCATCACTACCGTCCTGGCGGTAGCGAGCTGAGGGCGCAGGGCTTGGAGGAGCTCCAGTCGATCGCTCTTCACAGGAGAAGCATACACATTGATGAACCTGACAGGTTCTCCCGCCCAGGTGCCATCCACGAGCAGTAACCTGCCGCAGACGATTTCCTGAACAGAGTCCAATGTGAAGGCGCTTCCCCTGATCAGCACGGCGACCCCCGCGGACCTACAGTCGCCCCCGCCAGACCAGTAGGATGGGCCATGGGTCCACTCCCTGGCCAGATGGTTGAAGGACCTAGAGGAGGGAAGGGAGCATTCCTGCAGGAAAAATACATCACTAGACTGAGTGTTAAGGAACGCAAAAATTGTCTGACGTCGGAACTTGTCTCTGATGCTCCTAACATTAATGGAAAAGATGTTAATGTTAGCAGTCATTGGAGGAAAGAGAAAGTTAGAGCAGGCGGTGTGCCTTAGTTACCACTCCGGTCGGGCGGTTCTTCCTCTTTGGCACCTGCTGGTAAGGGTATCTCCAGCAGACCCTCTTCTTCTAGCTGATCGAGCAGGGATGGTGCCTCAGTGGCTTCCGACTCCTCCATTTCTTCTTCGGCCACAAGGGACTCCACCATCTGCTCCAACACGTCCGGTTCTGGGAGGAGGCCATCCTCCTCTTCCTGGGGTGGATTGAGGTCCACAATGAACAGCTTGGAAGGTTCTGCGACAGGACTATCTTCCACCTTCCTTTTCCTTTGGCCTGTACCTGAGGAGACAAGAGCTGGAAAATCCTCCTCGGTGAAAAGTGCAAGAGTGCTGAGGCCCTCTGCTCTCATGGTCTGGGGAGGGAGAGTGGGCTTTGGGGGGGGGGTGAGGAGACCAACTGAGGAGTAGGGGAATGAGGTGGAGGTAGTGGAATCCTCAGTAGGGTTGGCCGGGGGGGGAGGGGTTTGGACAGGGGTGACAGGGGGGGGGACCAGGGAGGGGGCAACAGTTTTCTTACCCTTCTTTTTCCTGGACTCCGTGGCTGCTGGGGCATCGGCTGGAGCCACGGTCGCCGGGTTCTTGGCCGCCTTGTCCTTGGCCTCTGTGGCCTTGGTCGTAGCTGCCTTGGTCGACGAAGCTGTGACTACCCGATACTGGGTCGCCGCGGCAACCCTTGCCCAGGATTTCTCCCGCTGTGGGCAGTCCTTGTAAAGGTGGTCCACCTGTCCACATAGGTTGCAAGTCTTCTTCTTTGGGCAGTCCTTGGAGCTGTGTCCCGTCACCCGGCAAACCCTGCAGGCGTTCTCCTTGCAGGTCTTCATCGAATGCCCTTTCCCGCCACATTTCCTGCAGTTGTGTGGCATGTCCGGGTAGTAGATGAGACCAAAGGAGTTTCCCAGAGAGAATGTCGGGGGCAGGTGCTGGAGACCATCCTCGGATGCTGGTTCCCTGTAGAGTCGAACGGTTACTGACCACTTACCCGTCCAGAATCCGTTGCCGTTAAGGATGTGGGATGGCTCCCTCACCACTGTGCAGAGACGTCCCAGGAACGTGGAGATGTCTCTTCCTGGGGTGTGCGGGTTCCGCATGGAGACCGTGATCCTCTTTTCATCCCTCTGTATAGGACAGGATCCTAAAAAAGAATGAAAAGGGGAGTCCGGCATCGCTGCGTTCATCGCCTCCCAGTATCTCCTGCAGGCATTCACCGTGGCAAAGGTTACCAGAAAAATGCCAGTCATGAAGGTCTGGACACTCAGGGTTTCCGCCCTGGAGAAGCCCTGATCCAGAATCATCTTCTTGCAGAACACGTCGCTGGACATGTCCGGCAACCTACCATCCACCGCCTTTAGCTTCAGGGCGACCGTCTGCCGCATCCAAGGCTCCAGGGTTGGAGCCTTTTCAGGCAGCGTCCGGGCTCCCTCCGGCTGGCTGGCGTCGGAGGTAGGGGCCTCTTGGGCCGAAGAAGCCTCTGGATGAGCCTTCCTGGAGGTCCCTGGGTCCTGAGCCTTCTTGGCTGCCTTCTCTGGCTTGCTTGCCATGGCTGGTTCCTGCTTGAGTTCCCGGAGCTGGATCTTGGATTCTTCTCCGGGTGTCTTCTCCCGCTGTGTTCCTCCTCGAAGTTCCTCTGGTCTCCCCAAGTCTTCTCCGAGGCTTCGTCTTCTTGCTTCTTTCTGCCAAGCTCTTCTTCCGTCCGATCTCCCTCTTCCGGTCTCGGCTGGGCTTCGGAGCTCGTCTCCCTGATCGTATCTCGTCAAGTGTAGCTAGCTCAGTTTGTTCTGATAAGAACAGATACTACACTTGATCTTAGCCAAAAGGCCGAGAAGCGATAACCAGAATTGGTTTGGGCCTCGAGTGGCACCCTGGCCTATGCCGGACACATCTTAGGGAGAGAGAGCGAGAGGGAGACAAACCCACGCCTACACAAGACATTTTGTCACCCAAGCCAACCCTTGAAAAGGCTGCTTTGCAGAGCAAAAACAAGAAGAATGGTGCGTTTTGCAGCCGCCGCCCACTGCAATGAATCTGAATAACTCCTCCTTTAGGGCGCAAGCAACTCCCCTCCCCCTTGCAGTCTTTCCAATTCACGATACAAAAAGACGGACAGGACAGGTTGCCTGACTTTCCGTCACTGCCACCCTTTGCCATCCTTACCCGTAGAAAGCCCTTTCATCATCCCCAAACCCTAATCTTTTCCCTTTCCTTCCCAGCCCCCAAACCCTGCCCTCTGTACCTTTCTCACCACCCGCTTCCCTTCTCCTGTCATCCCCCTACCACCCGGGAAAAAAAGAGATTGCCCCCTCCTTCCACTAGCCCACCCTCCCACCCAAAGAACAACTTCTTCTGCGCAGCTTGTTTTCTAGGCAGCAGCGCTATTGTGATGTCATCGGGGGGCATTGTGACAAGCCGCCAGTGTTCCGTCTCTTCATGTTGTGCACTGTTCAAACCGAAAATACATCAACAGGCAGGCTACAGAAAAGCTTACTAACAAAGGTTAGAGAGGGGCTTTCTCAGAGGGCTTTTTACAGTTTGTCTATTCCCAATTAGCCGGTTTAGTATACTTAATGAAAGTACTAATTCTTTCATAGGCCGCCCATTCTTAGTATTTGACGTTCAGGTAACAACAGGTAACTTTATTTGGAGTGGAAGCAGAGAGATAACACCAGATGCCAATTGTAGATCCTCTCACACCTGTGGTCACTGCAGCATCTGACTCCACTTTGTCCAAAAGGGATCTATTCCATTCAATTACACATGATCTAGATTAGACTGACAACAAGATACTGCACGGGACATAGCAGAGTTGGTGAAGTTGAGTGGTGATGAGTTTGCTATTTGGATGAATAAAGCAAGTAAAAAGTGTGTTAGATAAAAATTCATTTCAATTCGCTAATCGGGCTAATATGAATCAGGTGAATCGAGTTCTGCTTTTGGAAACTGGGTTAAGAAGGGGTGCACCGTTCCTGGAGGTACTGCAATACCAGGTCAATGCGTGGAGTGGACAGAGCAAGCTCTTTTTCCATCTCCCTGTTCTAAAAATCCATTTAATATATGGTCCCCAGATAGGGGACGTATCAGATATTAAACTGATAAGAACAGATTTTTTTTTTTTTTTTTTTTTTTTTTTTTTTTTTTTGAAGGATGAGTTTGAAAATAATAAAGTGACCGCATCTCGTTGCCCAGGTAACTGTCCGTCACAAGAGGGCTATGACATCCTACGATGCACACTCCCCCAAGGCCAGCAGTTGTGCAATACCCTGGCACCTTTCAGCACCAACCAAGGTAGTACCCTCCCAAACTACACTTGATCTTAGCCAAAAGGCCGAGAAGCGATAACCAGAATTGGTTTGGGCCTCGAGTGGCACCCTGGCCTATGCCGGACACATCTTAGGGAGAGAGAGCGAGAGGGAGACAAACCCACGCCTACACAAGACATTTTGTCACCCAAGCCAACCCTTGAAAAGGCTGCTTTGCAGAGCAAAAACAAGAAGAATGGTGCGTTTTGCAGCCGCCGCCCACTGCAATGAATCTGAATAACTCCTCCTTTAGGGCGCAAGCAACTCCCCTCCCCCTTGCAGTCTTTCCAATTCACGATACAAAAAGACGGACAGGACAGGTTGCCTGACTTTCCGTCACTGCCACCCTTTGCCATCCTTACCCGTAGAAAGCCCTTTCATCATCCCCAAACCCTAATCTTTTCCCTTTCCTTCCCAGCCCCCAAACCCTGCCCTCTGTACCTTTCTCACCACCCGCTTCCCTTCTCCTGTCATCCCCCTACCACCCGGGAAAAAAAGAGATTGCCCCCTCCTTCCACTAGCCCACCCTCCCACCCAAAGAACAACTTCTTCTGCGCAGCTTGTTTTCTAGGCAGCAGCGCTATTGTGATGTCATCGGGGGGCATTGTGACAAGCCGCCAGTGTTCCGTCTCTTCATGTTGTGCACTGTTCAAACCGAAAATACATCAACAGGCAGGCTACAGAAAAGCTTACTAACAAAGGTTAGAGAGGGGCTTTCTCAGAGGGCTTTTTACAGTTTGTCTATTCCCAATTAGCCGGTTTAGTATACTTAATGAAAGTACTAATTCTTTCATAGGCCGCCCATTCTTAGTATTTGACGTTCAGGTAACAACAGGTAACTTTATTTGGAGTGGAAGCAGAGAGATAACACCAGATGCCAATTGTAGATCCTCTCACACCTGTGGTCACTGCAGCATCTGACTCCACTTTGTCCAAAAGGGATCTATTCCATTCAATTACACATGATCTAGATTAGACTGACAACAAGATACTGCACGGGACATAGCAGAGTTGGTGAAGTTGAGTGGTGATGAGTTTGCTATTTGGATGAATAAAGCAAGTAAAAAGTGTGTTAGATAAAAATTCATTTCAATTCGCTAATCGGGCTAATATGAATCAGGTGAATCGAGTTCTGCTTTTGGAAACTGGGTTAAGAAGGGGTGCACCGTTCCTGGAGGTACTGCAATACCAGGTCAATGCGTGGAGTGGACAGAGCAAGCTCTTTTTCCATCTCCCTGTTCTAAAAATCCATTTAATATATGGTCCCCAGATAGGGGACGTATCAGATATTAAACTGATAAGAACAGATTTTTTTTTTTTTTTTTTTTTTTTTTTTGAAGGATGAGTTTGAAAATAATAAAGTGACCGCCTCTCGTTGCCCAGGTAACCGTCCGTCACAAGAGGGCTATGACATCCTACGATGCACACTCCCCCAAGGCCAGCAGTTGTGCAATACCCTGGCACCTTTCAGCACCAACCAAGGTAGTACCCTCCCAAACTACACTTGATCTTAGCCAAAAGGCCGAGAAGCGATAACCAGAATTGGTTTGGGCCTCGAGTGGCACCCTGGCCTATGCCGGACACATCTTAGGGAGAGAGAGCGAGAGGGAGACAAACCCACGCCTACACAAGACATTTTGTCACCCAAGCCAACCCTTGAAAAGGCTGCTTTGCAGAGCAAAAACAAGAAGAATGGTGCGTTTTGCAGCCGCCGCCCACTGCAATGAATCTGAATAACTCCTCCTTTAGGGCGCAAGCAACTCCCCTCCCCCTTGCAGTCTTTCCAATTCACGATACAAAAAGACGGACAGGACAGGTTGCCTGACTTTCCGTCACTGCCACCCTTTGCCATCCTTACCCGTAGAAAGCCCTTTCATCATCCCCAAACCCTAATCTTTTCCCTTTCCTTCCCAGCCCCCAAACCCTGCCCTCTGTACCTTTCTCACCACCCGCTTCCCTTCTCCTGTCATCCCCCTACCACCCGGGAAAAAAAGAGATTGCCCCCTCCTTCCACTAGCCCACCCTCCCACCCAAAGAACAACTTCTTCTGCGCAGCTTGTTTTCTAGGCAGCAGCGCTATTGTGATGTCATCGGGGGGCATTGTGACAAGCCGCCAGTGTTCCGTCTCTTCATGTTGTGCACTGTTCAAACCGAAAATACATCAACAGGCAGGCTACAGAAAAGCTTACTAACAAAGGTTAGAGAGGGGCTTTCTCAGAGGGCTTTTTACAGTTTGTCTATTCCCAATTAGCCGGTTTAGTATACTTAATGAAAGTACTAATTCTTTCATAGGCCGCCCATTCTTAGTATTTGACGTTCAGGTAACAACAGGTAACTTTATTTGGAGTGGAAGCAGAGAGATAACACCAGATGCCAATTGTAGATCCTCTCACACCTGTGGTCACTGCAGCATCTGACTCCACTTTGTCCAAAAGGGATCTATTCCATTCAATTACACATGATCTAGATTAGACTGACAACAAGATACTGCACGGGACATAGCAGAGTTGGTGAAGTTGAGTGGTGATGAGTTTGCTATTTGGATGAATAAAGCAAGTAAAAAGTGTGTTAGATAAAAATTCATTTCAATTCGCTAATCGGGCTAATATGAATCAGGTGAATCGAGTTCTGCTTTTGGAAACTGGGTTAAGAAGGGGTGCACCGTTCCTGGAGGTACTGCAATACCAGGTCAATGCGTGGAGTGGACAGAGCAAGCTCTTTTTCCATCTCCCTGTTCTAAAAATCCATTTAATATATGGTCCCCAGATAGGGGACGTATCAGATATTAAACTGATAAGAACAGATACTACACTTGATCTTAGCCAAAAGGCCGAGAAGCGATAACCAGAATTGGTTTGGGCCTCGAGTGGCACCCTGGCCTATGCCGGACACATCTTAGGGAGAGAGAGCGAGAGGGAGACAAACCCACGCCTACACAAGACATTTTGTCACCCAAGCCAACCCTTGAAAAGGCTGCTTTGCAGAGCAAAAACAAGAAGAATGGTGCGTTTTGCAGCCGCCGCCCACTGCAATGAATCTGAATAACTCCTCCTTTAGGGCGCAAGCAACTCCCCTCCCCCTTGCAGTCTTTCCAATTCACGATACAAAAAGACGGACAGGACAGGTTGCCTGACTTTCCGTCACTGCCACCCTTTGCCATCCTTACCCGTAGAAAGCCCTTTCATCATCCCCAAACCCTAATCTTTTCCCTTTCCTTCCCAGCCCCCAAACCCTGCCCTCTGTACCTTTCTCACCACCCGCTTCCCTTCTCCTGTCATCCCCCTACCACCCGGGAAAAAAAGAGATTGCCCCCTCCTTCCACTAGCCCACCCTCCCACCCAAAGAACAACTTCTTCTGCGCAGCTTGTTTTCTAGGCAGCAGCGCTATTGTGATGTCATCGGGGGGCATTGTGACAAGCCGCCAGTGTTCCGTCTCTTCATGTTGTGCACTGTTCAAACCGAAAATACATCAACAGGCAGGCTACAGAAAAGCTTACTAACAAAGGTTAGAGAGGGGCTTTCTCAGAGGGCTTTTTACAGTTTGTCTATTCCCAATTAGCCGGTTTAGTATACTTAATGAAAGTACTAATTCTTTCATAGGCCGCCCATTCTTAGTATTTGACGTTCAGGTAACAACAGGTAACTTTATTTGGAGTGGAAGCAGAGAGATAACACCAGATGCCAATTGTAGATCCTCTCACACCTGTGGTCACTGCAGCATCTGACTCCACTTTGTCCAAAAGGGATCTATTCCATTCAATTACACATGATCTAGATTAGACTGACAACAAGATACTGCACGGGACATAGCAGAGTTGGTGAAGTTGAGTGGTGATGAGTTTGCTATTTGGATGAATAAAGCAAGTAAAAAGTGTGTTAGATAAAAATTCATTTCAATTCGCTAATCGGGCTAATATGAATCAGGTGAATCGAGCTCTGCTTTTGGAAACTGGGTTAAGAAGGGGTGCACCGTTCCTGGAGGTACTGCAATACCAGGTCAATGCGTGGAGTGGACAGAGCAAGCTCTTTTTCCATCTCCCTGTTCTAAAAATCCATTTAATATATGGTCCCCAGATAGGGGACGTATCAGATATTAAACTGATAAGAACAGATACTACACTTGATCTTAGCCAAAAGGCCGAGAAGCGATAACCAGAATTGGTTTGGGCCTCGAGTGGCACCCTGGCCTATGCCGGACACATCTTAGGGAGAGAGAGCGAGAGGGAGACAAACCCACGCCTACACAAGACATTTTGTCACCCAAGCCAACCCTTGAAAAGGCTGCTTTGCAGAGCAAAAACAAGAAGAATGGTGCGTTTTGCAGCCGCCGCCCACTGCAATGAATCTGAATAACTCCTCCTTTAGGGCGCAAGCAACTCCCCTCCCCCTTGCAGTCTTTCCAATTCACGATACAAAAAGACGGACAGGACAGGTTGCCTGACTTTCCGTCACTGCCACCCTTTGCCATCCTTACCCGTAGAAAGCCCTTTCATCATCCCCAAACCCTAATCTTTTCCCTTTCCTTCCCAGCCCCCAAACCCTGCCCTCTGTACCTTTCTCACCACCCGCTTCCCTTCTCCTGTCATCCCCCTACCACCCGGGAAAAAAAGAGATTGCCCCCTCCTTCCACTAGCCCACCCTCCCACCCAAAGAACAACTTCTTCTGCGCAGCTTGTTTTCTAGGCAGCAGCGCTATTGTGATGTCATCGGGGGGCATTGTGACAAGCCGCCAGTGTTCCGTCTCTTCATGTTGTGCACTGTTCAAACCGAAAATACATCAACAGGCAGGCTACAGAAAAGCTTACTAACAAAGGTTAGAGAGGGGCTTTCTCAGAGGGCTTTTTACAGTTTGTCTATTCCCAATTAGCCGGTTTAGTATACTTAATGAAAGTACTAATTCTTTCATAGGCCGCCCATTCTTAGTATTTGACGTTCAGGTAACAACAGGTAACTTTATTTGGAGTGGAAGCAGAGAGATAACACCAGATGCCAATTGTAGATCCTCTCACACCTGTGGTCACTGCAGCATCTGACTCCACTTTGTCCAAAAGGGATCTATTCCATTCAATTACACATGATCTAGATTAGACTGACAACAAGATACTGCACGGGACATAGCAGAGTTGGTGAAGTTGAGTGGTGATGAGTTTGCTATTTGGATGAATAAAGCAAGTAAAAAGTGTGTTAGATAAAAATTCATTTCAATTCGCTAATCGGGCTAATATGAATCAGGTGAATCGAGTTCTGCTTTTGGAAACTGGGTTAAGAAGGGGTGCACCGTTCCTGGAGGTACTGCAATACCAGGTCAATGCGTGGAGTGGACAGAGCAAGCTCTTTTTCCATCTCCCTGTTCTAAAAATCCATTTAATATATGGTCCCCAGATAGGGGACGTATCAGATATTAAACTGATAAGAACAGATACTACACTTGATCTTAGCCAAAAGGCCGAGAAGCGATAACCAGAATTGGTTTGGGCCTCGAGTGGCACCCTGGCCTATGCCGGACACATCTTAGGGAGAGAGAGCGAGAGGGAGACAAACCCACGCCTACACAAGACATTTTGTCACCCAAGCCAACCCTTGAAAAGGCTGCTTTGCAGAGCAAAAACAAGAAGAATGGTGCGTTTTGCAGCCGCCGCCCACTGCAATGAATCTGAATAACTCCTCCTTTAGGGCGCAAGCAACTCCCCTCCCCCTTGCAGTCTTTCCAATTCACGATACAAAAAGACGGACAGGACAGGTTGCCTGACTTTCCGTCACTGCCACCCTTTGCCATCCTTACCCGTAGAAAGCCCTTTCATCATCCCCAAACCCTAATCTTTTCCCTTTCCTTCCCAGCCCCCAAACCCTGCCCTCTGTACCTTTCTCACCACCCGCTTCCCTTCTCCTGTCATCCCCCTACCACCCGGGAAAAAAAGAGATTGCCCCCTCCTTCCACTAGCCCACCCTCCCACCCAAAGAACAACTTCTTCTGCGCAGCTTGTTTTCTAGGCAGCAGCGCTATTGTGATGTCATCGGGGGGCATTGTGACAAGCCGCCAGTGTTCCGTCTCTTCATGTTGTGCACTGTTCAAACCGAAAATACATCAACAGGCAGGCTACAGAAAAGCTTACTAACAAAGGTTAGAGAGGGGCTTTCTCAGAGGGCTTTTTACAGTTTGTCTATTCCCAATTAGCCGGTTTAGTATACTTAATGAAAGTACTAATTCTTTCATAGGCCGCCCATTCTTAGTATTTGACGTTCAGGTAACAACAGGTAACTTTATTTGGAGTGGAAGCAGAGAGATAACACCAGATGCCAATTGTAGATCCTCTCACACCTGTGGTCACTGCAGCATCTGACTCCACTTTGTCCAAAAGGGATCTATTCCATTCAATTACACATGATCTAGATTAGACTGACAACAAGATACTGCACGGGACATAGCAGAGTTGGTGAAGTTGAGTGGTGATGAGTTTGCTATTTGGATGAATAAAGCAAGTAAAAAGTGTGTTAGATAAAAATTCATTTCAATTCGCTAATCGGGCTAATATGAATCAGGTGAATCGAGTTCTGCTTTTGGAAACTGGGTTAAGAAGGGGTGCACCGTTCCTGGAGGTACTGCAATACCAGGTCAATGCGTGGAGTGGACAGAGCAAGCTCTTTTTCCATCTCCCTGTTCTAAAAATCCATTTAATATATGGTCCCCAGATAGGGGACGTATCAGATATTAAACTGATAAGAACAGATACTACACTTGATCTTAGCCAAAAGGCCGAGAAGCGATAACCAGAATTGGTTTGGGCCTCGAGTGGCACCCTGGCCTATGCCGGACACATCTTAGGGAGAGAGAGCGAGAGGGAGACAAACCCACGCCTACACAAGACATTTTGTCACCCAAGCCAACCCTTGAAAAGGCTGCTTTGCAGAGCAAAAACAAGAAGAATGGTGCGTTTTGCAGCCGCCGCCCACTGCAATGAATCTGAATAACTCCTCCTTTAGGGCGCAAGCAACTCCCCTCCCCCTTGCAGTCTTTCCAATTCACGATACAAAAAGACGGACAGGACAGGTTGCCTGACTTTCCGTCACTGCCACCCTTTGCCATCCTTACCCGTAGAAAGCCCTTTCATCATCCCCAAACCCTAATCTTTTCCCTTTCCTTCCCAGCCCCCAAACCCTGCCCTCTGTACCTTTCTCACCACCCGCTTCCCTTCTCCTGTCATCCCCCTACCACCCGGGAAAAAAAGAGATTGCCCCCTCCTTCCACTAGCCCACCCTCCCACCCAAAGAACAACTTCTTCTGCGCAGCTTGTTTTCTAGGCAGCAGCGCTATTGTGATGTCATCGGGGGGCATTGTGACAAGCCGCCAGTGTTCCGTCTCTTCATGTTGTGCACTGTTCAAACCGAAAATACATCAACAGGCAGGCTACAGAAAAGCTTACTAACAAAGGTTAGAGAGGGGCTTTCTCAGAGGGCTTTTTACAGTTTGTCTATTCCCAATTAGCCGGTTTAGTATACTTAATGAAAGTACTAATTCTTTCATAGGCCGCCCATTCTTAGTATTTGACGTTCAGGTAACAACAGGTAACTTTATTTGGAGTGGAAGCAGAGAGATAACACCAGATGCCAATTGTAGATCCTCTCACACCTGTGGTCACTGCAGCATCTGACTCCACTTTGTCCAAAAGGGATCTATTCCATTCAATTACACATGATCTAGATTAGACTGACAACAAGATACTGCACGGGACATAGCAGAGTTGGTGAAGTTGAGTGGTGATGAGTTTGCTATTTGGATGAATAAAGCAAGTAAAAAGTGTGTTAGATAAAAATTCATTTCAATTCGCTAATCGGGCTAATATGAATCAGGTGAATCGAGTTCTGCTTTTGGAAACTGGGTTAAGAAGGGGTGCACCGTTCCTGGAGGTACTGCAATACCAGGTCAATGCGTGGAGTGGACAGAGCAAGCTCTTTTTCCATCTCCCTGTTCTAAAAATCCATTTAATATATGGTCCCCAGATAGGGGACGTATCAGATATTAAACTGATAAGAACAGATACTACACTTGATCTTAGCCAAAAGGCCGAGAAGCGATAACCAGAATTGGTTTGGGCCTCGAGTGGCACCCTGGCCTATGCCGGACACATCTTAGGGAGAGAGAGCGAGAGGGAGACAAACCCACGCCTACACAAGACATTTTGTCACCCAAGCCAACCCTTGAAAAGGCTGCTTTGCAGAGCAAAAACAAGAAGAATGGTGCGTTTTGCAGCCGCCGCCCACTGCAATGAATCTGAATAACTCCTCCTTTAGGGCGCAAGCAACTCCCCTCCCCCTTGCAGTCTTTCCAATTCACGATACAAAAAGACGGACAGGACAGGTTGCCTGACTTTCCGTCACTGCCACCCTTTGCCATCCTTACCCGTAGAAAGCCCTTTCATCATCCCCAAACCCTAATCTTTTCCCTTTCCTTCCCAGCCCCCAAACCCTGCCCTCTGTACCTTTCTCACCACCCGCTTCCCTTCTCCTGTCATCCCCCTACCACCCGGGAAAAAAAGAGATTGCCCCCTCCTTCCACTAGCCCACCCTCCCACCCAAAGAACAACTTCTTCTGCGCAGCTTGTTTTCTAGGCAGCAGCGCTATTGTGATGTCATCGGGGGGCATTGTGACAAGCCGCCAGTGTTCCGTCTCTTCATGTTGTGCACTGTTCAAACCGAAAATACATCAACAGGCAGGCTACAGAAAAGCTTACTAACAAAGGTTAGAGAGGGGCTTTCTCAGAGGGCTTTTTACAGTTTGTCTATTCCCAATTAGCCGGTTTAGTATACTTAATGAAAGTACTAATTCTTTCATAGGCCGCCCATTCTTAGTATTTGACGTTCAGGTAACAACAGGTAACTTTATTTGGAGTGGAAGCAGAGAGATAACACCAGATGCCAATTGTAGATCCTCTCACACCTGTGGTCACTGCAGCATCTGACTCCACTTTGTCCAAAAGGGATCTATTCCATTCAATTACACATGATCTAGATTAGACTGACAACAAGATACTGCACGGGACATAGCAGAGTTGGTGAAGTTGAGTGGTGATGAGTTTGCTATTTGGATGAATAAAGCAAGTAAAAAGTGTGTTAGATAAAAATTCATTTCAATTCACTAATCGGGCTAATATGAATCAGGTGAATCGAGTTCTGCTTTTGGAAACTGGGTTAAGAAGGGGTGCACCGTTCCTGGAGGTACTGCAATACCAGGTCAATGCGTGGAGTGGACAGAGCAAGCTCTTTTTCCATCTCCCTGTTCTAAAAATCCATTTAATATATGGTCCCCAGATAGGGGACGTATCAGATATTAAACTGATAAGAACAGATACTACACTTGATCTTAGCCAAAAGGCCGAGAAGCGATAACCAGAATTGGTTTGGGCCTCGAGTGGCACCCTGGCCTATGCCGGACACATCTTAGGGAGAGAGAGCGAGAGGGAGACAAACCCACGCCTACACAAGACATTTTGTCACCCAAGCCAACCCTTGAAAAGGCTGCTTTGCAGAGCAAAAACAAGAAGAATGGTGCGTTTTGCAGCCGCCGCCCACTGCAATGAATCTGAATAACTCCTCCTTTAGGGCGCAAGCAACTCCCCTCCCCCTTGCAGTCTTTCCAATTCACGATACAAAAAGACGGACAGGACAGGTTGCCTGACTTTCCGTCACTGCCACCCTTTGCCATCCTTACCCGTAGAAAGCCCTTTCATCATCCCCAAACCCTAATCTTTTCCCTTTCCTTCCCAGCCCCCAAACCCTGCCCTCTGTACCTTTCTCACCACCCGCTTCCCTTCTCCTGTCATCCCCCTACCACCCGGGAAAAAAAGAGATTGCCCCCTCCTTCCACTAGCCCACCCTCCCACCCAAAGAACAACTTCTTCTGCGCAGCTTGTTTTCTAGGCAGCAGCGCTATTGTGATGTCATCGGGGGGCATTGTGACAAGCCGCCAGTGTTCCGTCTCTTCATGTTGTGCACTGTTCAAACCGAAAATACATCAACAGGCAGGCTACAGAAAAGCTTACTAACAAAGGTTAGAGAGGGGCTTTCTCAGAGGGCTTTTTACAGTTTGTCTATTCCCAATTAGCCGGTTTAGTATACTTAATGAAAGTACTAATTCTTTCATAGGCCGCCCATTCTTAGTATTTGACGTTCAGGTAACAACAGGTAACTTTATTTGGAGTGGAAGCAGAGAGATAACACCAGATGCCAATTGTAGATCCTCTCACACCTGTGGTCACTGCAGCATCTGACTCCACTTTGTCCAAAAGGGATCTATTCCATTCAATTACACATGATCTAGATTAGACTGACAACAAGATACTGCACGGGACATAGCAGAGTTGGTGAAGTTGAGTGGTGATGAGTTTGCTATTTGGATGAATAAAGCAAGTAAAAAGTGTGTTAGATAAAAATTCATTTCAATTCGCTAATCGGGCTAATATGAATCAGGTGAATCGAGTTCTGCTTTTGGAAACTGGGTTAAGAAGGGGTGCACCGTTCCTGGAGGTACTGCAATACCAGGTCAATGCGTGGAGTGGACAGAGCAAGCTCTTTTTCCATCTCCCTGTTCTAAAAATCCATTTAATATATGGTCCCCAGATAGGGGACGTATCAGATATTAAACTGATAAGAACAGATACTACACTTGATCTTAGCCAAAAGGCCGAGAAGCGATAACCAGAATTGGTTTGGGCCTCGAGTGGCACCCTGGCCTATGCCGGACACATCTTAGGGAGAGAGAGCGAGAGGGAGACAAACCCACGCCTACACAAGACATTTTGTCACCCAAGCCAACCCTTGAAAAGGCTGCTTTGCAGAGCAAAAACAAGAAGAATGGTGCGTTTTGCAGCCGCCGCCCACTGCAATGAATCTGAATAACTCCTCCTTTAGGGCGCAAGCAACTCCCCTCCCCCTTGCAGTCTTTCCAATTCACGATACAAAAAGACGGACAGGACAGGTTGCCTGACTTTCCGTCACTGCCACCCTTTGCCATCCTTACCCGTAGAAAGCCCTTTCATCATCCCCAAACCCTAATCTTTTCCCTTTCCTTCCCAGCCCCCAAACCCTGCCCTCTGTACCTTTCTCACCACCCGCTTCCCTTCTCCTGTCATCCCCCTACCACCCGGGAAAAAAAGAGATTGCCCCCTCCTTCCACTAGCCCACCCTCCCACCCAAAGAACAACTTCTTCTGCGCAGCTTGTTTTCTAGGCAGCAGCGCTATTGTGATGTCATCGGGGGGCATTGTGACAAGCCGCCAGTGTTCCGTCTCTTCATGTTGTGCACTGTTCAAACCGAAAATACATCAACAGGCAGGCTACAGAAAAGCTTACTAACAAAGGTTAGAGAGGGGCTTTCTCAGAGGGCTTTTTACAGTTTGTCTATTCCCAATTAGCCGGTTTAGTATACTTAATGAAAGTACTAATTCTTTCATAGGCCGCCCATTCTTAGTATTTGACGTTCAGGTAACAACAGGTAACTTTATTTGGAGTGGAAGCAGAGAGATAACACCAGATGCCAATTGTAGATCCTCTCACACCTGTGGTCACTGCAGCATCTGACTCCACTTTGTCCAAAAGGGATCTATTCCATTCAATTACACATGATCTAGATTAAACTGACAACAAGATACTGCACGGGACATAGCAGAGTTGGTGAAGTTGAGTGGTGATGAGTTTGCTATTTGGATGAATAAAGCAAGTAAAAAGTGTGTTAGATAAAAATTCATTTCAATTCGCTAATCGGGCTAATATGAATCAGGTGAATCGAGTTCTGCTTTTGGAAACTGGGTTAAGAAGGGGTGCACCGTTCCTGGAGGTACTGCAATACCAGGTCAATGCGTGGAGTGGACAGAGCAAGCTCTTTTTCCATCTCCCTGTTCTAAAAATCCATTTAATATATGGTCCCCAGATAGGGGACGTATCAGATATTAAACTGATAAGAACAGATTTTTTGATTTAATGAAGCTTTCCAAAGCACCACAAAAAATGCATGACCGAAGTCACACCAAAAACAGTGCAAAGGCTAGGATTCGTGTGGACCCCACCGTGAGGAGAGGGTCCCCAAAAATCAACCCCGTCCCTCCGAGCCAGAAGGCCACAGCAAGGGTCAGTGATCTTCGGTGCTCCCCCAAGCCGAAGCCTGGTTGAGCCTTGTCGTTGCTCCCAGCGTCCACCCAGGCATCTTACCCAAGTGGAGTAGAGAGCTACTAGTTGTTGGTTTCGCAGCCGAAACTGCCCGGACCGTCAATCGGTGTTGGTTTCTCAGCCCAAGGCTAACCGGACCTCCAACCGGGTGTTGGTTTCTCAGCCGAAGCTGACCCAGACCTCCAACCGGGTGTTGGTTTCTCAGCCGAAGCTGACCCAGACCTCCAACCGGGTGTTAGTTTCTCAGCCCAAAGCTGACCAGACCTCCGACCGGGATTATAAAAATTTCCCTTCCTAGCCAGAAGGCCGGGATAGGGTAATATGCTCAAAAAGTATGAAAAGGCAAGGTACGGTGTGCTACAGAGCCCAAGGCTTGCCGGGGTCCCAAGCCAGCAAGCTCAGACTCACTCCAGGGTCGTCAGTCCTGGGGCACGTTGTACCATAGCCCCCCACCCTTACTCAGTCTAATAGCCTCGATCCTGGTAGGGCCATGTTTTCCTCTAGATGAATATACTATCCACCCAGAGTACTAGCAAGCGCAACCTTCCAGTGTGCATTGTATCATTGTACTAAGGTGGCCTGGAGCTTAAACCACCTCTTCGAACAACACTACACTTGATCTTAGCCAAAAGGCCGAGAAGCGATAACCAGAATTGGTTTGGGCCTCGAGTGGCACCCTGGCCTATGCCGGACACATCTTAGGGAGAGAGAGCGAGAGGGAGACAAACCCACGCCTACACAAGACATTTTGTCACCCAAGCCAACCCTTGAAAAGGCTGCTTTGCAGAGCAAAAACAAGAAGAATGGTGCGTTTTGCAGCCGCCGCCCACTGCAATGAATCTGAATAACTCCTCCTTTAGGGCGCAAGCAACTCCCCTCCCCCTTGCAGTCTTTCCAATTCACGATACAAAAAGACGGACAGGACAGGTTGCCTGACTTTCCGTCACTGCCACCCTTTGCCATCCTTACCCGTAGAAAGCCCTTTCATCATCCCCAAACCCTAATCTTTTCCCTTTCCTTCCCAGCCCCCAAACCCTGCCCTCTGTACCTTTCTCACCACCCGCTTCCCTTCTCCTGTCATCCCCCTACCACCCGGGAAAAAAAGAGATTGCCCCCTCCTTCCACTAGCCCACCCTCCCACCCAAAGAACAACTTCTTCTGCGCAGCTTGTTTTCTAGGCAGCAGCGCTATTGTGATGTCATCGGGGGGCATTGTGACAAGCCGCCAGTGTTCCGTCTCTTCATGTTGTGCACTGTTCAAACCGAAAATACATCAACAGGCAGGCTACAGAAAAGCTTACTAACAAAGGTTAGAGAGGGGCTTTCTCAGAGGGCTTTTTACAGTTTGTCTATTCCCAATTAGCCGGTTTAGTATACTTAATGAAAGTACTAATTCTTTCATAGGCCGCCCATTCTTAGTATTTGACGTTCAGGTAACAACAGGTAACTTTATTTGGAGTGGAAGCAGAGAGATAACACCAGATGCCAATTGTAGATCCTCTCACACCTGTGGTCACTGCAGCATCTGACTCCACTTTGTCCAAAAGGGATCTATTCCATTCAATTACACATGATCTAGATTAGACTGACAACAAGATACTGCACGGGACATAGCAGAGTTGGTGAAGTTGAGTGGTGATGAGTTTGCTATTTGGATGAATAAAGCAAGTAAAAAGTGTGTTAGATAAAAATTCATTTCAATTCGCTAATCGGGCTAATATGAATCAGGTGAATCGAGTTCTGCTTTTGGAAACTGGGTTAAGAAGGGGTGCACCGTTCCTGGAGGTACTGCAATACCAGGTCAATGCGTGGAGTGGACAGAGCAAGCTCTTTTTCCATCTCCCTGTTCTAAAAATCCATTTAATATATGGTCCCCAGATAGGGGACGTATCAGATATTAAACTGATAAGAACAGATACTACACTTGATCTTAGCCAAAAGGCCGAGAAGCGATAACCAGAATTGGTTTGGGCCTCGAGTGGCACCCTGGCCTATGCCGGACACATCTTAGGGAGAGAGAGCGAGAGGGAGACAAACCCACGCCTACACAAGACATTTTGTCACCCAAGCCAACCCTTGAAAAGGCTGCTTTGCAGAGCAAAAACAAGAAGAATGGTGCGTTTTGCAGCCGCCGCCCACTGCAATGAATCTGAATAACTCCTCCTTTAGGGCGCAAGCAACTCCCCTCCCCCTTGCAGTCTTTCCAATTCACGATACAAAAAGACGGACAGGACAGGTTGCCTGACTTTCCGTCACTGCCACCCTTTGCCATCCTTACCCGTAGAAAGCCCTTTCATCATCCCCAAACCCTAATCTTTTCCCTTTCCTTCCCAGCCCCCAAACCCTGCCCTCTGTACCTTTCTCACCACCCGCTTCCCTTCTCCTGTCATCCCCCTACCACCCGGGAAAAAAAGAGATTGCCCCCTCCTTCCACTAGCCCACCCTCCCACCCAAAGAACAACTTCTTCTGCGCAGCTTGTTTTCTAGGCAGCAGCGCTATTGTGATGTCATCGGGGGGCATTGTGACAAGCCGCCAGTGTTCCGTCTCTTCATGTTGTGCACTGTTCAAACCGAAAATACATCAACAGGCAGGCTACAGAAAAGCTTACTAACAAAGGTTAGAGAGGGGCTTTCTCAGAGGGCTTTTTACAGTTTGTCTATTCCCAATTAGCCGGTTTAGTATACTTAATGAAAGTACTAATTCTTTCATAGGCCGCCCATTCTTAGTATTTGACGTTCAGGTAACAACAGGTAACTTTATTTGGAGTGGAAGCAGAGAGATAACACCAGATGCCAATTGTAGATCCTCTCACACCTGTGGTCACTGCAGCATCTGACTCCACTTTGTCCAAAAGGGATCTATTCCATTCAATTACACATGATCTAGATTAGACTGACAACAAGATACTGCACGGGACATAGCAGAGTTGGTGAAGTTGAGTGGTGATGAGTTTGCTATTTGGATGAATAAAGCAAGTAAAAAGTGTGTTAGATAAAAATTCATTTCAATTCGCTAATCGGGCTAATATGAATCAGGTGAATCGAGTTCTGCTTTTGGAAACTGGGTTAAGAAGGGGTGCACCGTTCCTGGAGGTACTGCAATACCAGGTCAATGCGTGGAGTGGACAGAGCAAGCTCTTTTTCCATCTCCCTGTTCTAAAAATCCATTTAATATATGGTCCCCAGATAGGGGACGTATCAGATATTAAACTGATAAGAACAGATACTACACTTGATCTTAGCCAAAAGGCCGAGAAGCGATAACCAGAATTGGTTTGGGCCTCGAGTGGCACCCTGGCCTATGCCGGACACATCTTAGGGAGAGAGAGCGAGAGGGAGACAAACCCACGCCTACACAAGACATTTTGTCACCCAAGCCAACCCTTGAAAAGGCTGCTTTGCAGAGCAAAAACAAGAAGAATGGTGCGTTTTGCAGCCGCCGCCCACTGCAATGAATCTGAATAACTCCTCCTTTAGGGCGCAAGCAACTCCCCTCCCCCTTGCAGTCTTTCCAATTCACGATACAAAAAGACGGACAGGACAGGTTGCCTGACTTTCCGTCACTGCCACCCTTTGCCATCCTTACCCGTAGAAAGCCCTTTCATCATCCCCAAACCCTAATCTTTTCCCTTTCCTTCCCAGCCCCCAAACCCTGCCCTCTGTACCTTTCTCACCACCCGCTTCCCTTCTCCTGTCATCCCCCTACCACCCGGGAAAAAAAGAGATTGCCCCCTCCTTCCACTAGCCCACCCTCCCACCCAAAGAACAACTTCTTCTGCGCAGCTTGTTTTCTAGGCAGCAGCGCTATTGTGATGTCATCGGGGGGCATTGTGACAAGCCGCCAGTGTTCCGTCTCTTCATGTTGTGCACTGTTCAAACCGAAAATACATCAACAGGCAGGCTACAGAAAAGCTTACTAACAAAGGTTAGAGAGGGGCTTTCTCAGAGGGCTTTTTACAGTTTGTCTATTCCCAATTAGCCGGTTTAGTATACTTAATGAAAGTACTAATTCTTTCATAGGCCGCCCATTCTTAGTATTTGACGTTCAGGTAACAACAGGTAACTTTATTTGGAGTGGAAGCAGAGAGATAACACCAGATGCCAATTGTAGATCCTCTCACACCTGTGGTCACTGCAGCATCTGACTCCACTTTGTCCAAAAGGGATCTATTCCATTCAATTACACATGATCTAGATTAGACTGACAACAAGATACTGCACGGGACATAGCAGAGTTGGTGAAGTTGAGTGGTGATGAGTTTGCTATTTGGATGAATAAAGCAAGTAAAAAGTGTGTTAGATAAAAATTCATTTCAATTCGCTAATCGGGCTAATATGAATCAGGTGAATCGAGTTCTGCTTTTGGAAACTGGGTTAAGAAGGGGTGCACCGTTCCTGGAGGTACTGCAATACCAGGTCAATGCGTGGAGTGGACAGAGCAAGCTCTTTTTCCATCTCCCTGTTCTAAAAATCCATTTAATATATGGTCCCCAGATAGGGGACGTATCAGATATTAAACTGATAAGAACAGATACTACACTTGATCTTAGCCAAAAGGCCGAGAAGCGATAACCAGAATTGGTTTGGGCCTCGAGTGGCACCCTGGCCTATGCCGGACACATCTTAGGGAGAGAGAGCGAGAGGGAGACAAACCCACGCCTACACAAGACATTTTGTCACCCAAGCCAACCCTTGAAAAGGCTGCTTTGCAGAGCAAAAACAAGAAGAATGGTGCGTTTTGCAGCCGCCGCCCACTGCAATGAATCTGAATAACTCCTCCTTTAGGGCGCAAGCAACTCCCCTCCCCCTTGCAGTCTTTCCAATTCACGATACAAAAAGACGGACAGGACAGGTTGCCTGACTTTCCGTCACTGCCACCCTTTGCCATCCTTACCCGTAGAAAGCCCTTTCATCATCCCCAAACCCTAATCTTTTCCCTTTCCTTCCCAGCCCCCAAACCCTGCCCTCTGTACCTTTCTCACCACCCGCTTCCCTTCTCCTGTCATCCCCCTACCACCCGGGAAAAAAAGAGATTGCCCCCTCCTTCCACTAGCCCACCCTCCCACCCAAAGAACAACTTCTTCTGCGCAGCTTGTTTTCTAGGCAGCAGCGCTATTGTGATGTCATCGGGGGGCATTGTGACAAGCCGCCAGTGTTCCGTCTCTTCATGTTGTGCACTGTTCAAACCGAAAATACATCAACAGGCAGGCTACAGAAAAGCTTACTAACAAAGGTTAGAGAGGGGCTTTCTCAGAGGGCTTTTTACAGTTTGTCTATTCCCAATTAGCCGGTTTAGTATACTTAATGAAAGTACTAATTCTTTCATAGGCCGCCCATTCTTAGTATTTGACGTTCAGGTAACAACAGGTAACTTTATTTGGAGTGGAAGCAGAGAGATAACACCAGATGCCAATTGTAGATCCTCTCACACCTGTGGTCACTGCAGCATCTGACTCCACTTTGTCCAAAAGGGATCTATTCCATTCAATTACACATGATCTAGATTAGACTGACAACAAGATACTGCACGGGACATAGCAGAGTTGGTGAAGTTGAGTGGTGATGAGTTTGCTATTTGGATGAATAAAGCAAGTAAAAAGTGTGTTAGATAAAAATTCATTTCAATTCGCTAATCGGGCTAATATGAATCAGGTGAATCGAGTTCTGCTTTTGGAAACTGGGTTAAGAAGGGGTGCACCGTTCCTGGAGGTACTGCAATACCAGGTCAATGCGTGGAGTGGACAGAGCAAGCTCTTTTTCCATCTCCCTGTTCTAAAAATCCATTTAATATATGGTCCCCAGATAGGGGACGTATCAGATATTAAACTGATAAGAACAGATACTACACTTGATCTTAGCCAAAAGGCCGAGAAGCGATAACCAGAATTGGTTTGGGCCTCGAGTGGCACCCTGGCCTATGCCGGACACATCTTAGGGAGAGAGAGCGAGAGGGAGACAAACCCACGCCTACACAAGACATTTTGTCACCCAAGCCAACCCTTGAAAAGGCTGCTTTGCAGAGCAAAAACAAGAAGAATGGTGCGTTTTGCAGCCGCCGCCCACTGCAATGAATCTGAATAACTCCTCCTTTAGGGCGCAAGCAACTCCCCTCCCCCTTGCAGTCTTTCCAATTCACGATACAAAAAGACGGACAGGACAGGTTGCCTGACTTTCCGTCACTGCCACCCTTTGCCATCCTTACCCGTAGAAAGCCCTTTCATCATCCCCAAACCCTAATCTTTTCCCTTTCCTTCCCAGCCCCCAAACCCTGCCCTCTGTACCTTTCTCACCACCCGCTTCCCTTCTCCTGTCATCCCCCTACCACCCGGGAAAAAAAGAGATTGCCCCCTCCTTCCACTAGCCCACCCTCCCACCCAAAGAACAACTTCTTCTGCGCAGCTTGTTTTCTAGGCAGCAGCGCTATTGTGATGTCATCGGGGGGCATTGTGACAAGCCGCCAGTGTTCCGTCTCTTCATGTTGTGCACTGTTCAAACCGAAAATACATCAACAGGCAGGCTACAGAAAAGCTTACTAACAAAGGTTAGAGAGGGGCTTTCTCAGAGGGCTTTTTACAGTTTGTCTATTCCCAATTAGCCGGTTTAGTATACTTAATGAAAGTACTAATTCTTTCATAGGCCGCCCATTCTTAGTATTTGACGTTCAGGTAACAACAGGTAACTTTATTTGGAGTGGAAGCAGAGAGATAACACCAGATGCCAATTGTAGATCCTCTCACACCTGTGGTCACTGCAGCATCTGACTCCACTTTGTCCAAAAGGGATCTATTCCATTCAATTACACATGATCTAGATTAGACTGACAACAAGATACTGCACGGGACATAGCAGAGTTGGTGAAGTTGAGTGGTGATGAGTTTGCTATTTGGATGAATAAAGCAAGTAAAAAGTGTGTTAGATAAAAATTCATTTCAATTCGCTAATCGGGCTAATATGAATCAGGTGAATCGAGTTCTGCTTTTGGAAACTGGGTTAAGAAGGGGTGCACCGTTCCTGGAGGTACTGCAATACCAGGTCAATGCGTGGAGTGGACAGAGCAAGCTCTTTTTCCATCTCCCTGTTCTAAAAATCCATTTAATATATGGTCCCCAGATAGGGGACGTATCAGATATTAAACTGATAAGAACAGATACTACACTTGATCTTAGCCAAAAGGCCGAGAAGCGATAACCAGAATTGGTTTGGGCCTCGAGTGGCACCCTGGCCTATGCCGGACACATCTTAGGGAGAGAGAGCGAGAGGGAGACAAACCCACGCCTACACAAGACATTTTGTCACCCAAGCCAACCCTTGAAAAGGCTGCTTTGCAGAGCAAAAACAAGAAGAATGGTGCGTTTTGCAGCCGCCGCCCACTGCAATGAATCTGAATAACTCCTCCTTTAGGGCGCAAGCAACTCCCCTCCCCCTTGCAGTCTTTCCAATTCACGATACAAAAAGACGGACAGGACAGGTTGCCTGACTTTCCGTCACTGCCACCCTTTGCCATCCTTACCCGTAGAAAGCCCTTTCATCATCCCCAAACCCTAATCTTTTCCCTTTCCTTCCCAGCCCCCAAACCCTGCCCTCTGTACCTTTCTCACCACCCGCTTCCCTTCTCCTGTCATCCCCCTACCACCCGGGAAAAAAAGAGATTGCCCCCTCCTTCCACTAGCCCACCCTCCCACCCAAAGAACAACTTCTTCTGCGCAGCTTGTTTTCTAGGCAGCAGCGCTATTGTGATGTCATCGGGGGGCATTGTGACAAGCCGCCAGTGTTCCGTCTCTTCATGTTGTGCACTGTTCAAACCGAAAATACATCAACAGGCAGGCTACAGAAAAGCTTACTAACAAAGGTTAGAGAGGGGCTTTCTCAGAGGGCTTTTTACAGTTTGTCTATTCCCAATTAGCCGGTTTAGTATACTTAATGAAAGTACTAATTCTTTCATAGGCCGCCCATTCTTAGTATTTGACGTTCAGGTAACAACAGGTAACTTTATTTGGAGTGGAAGCAGAGAGATAACACCAGATGCCAATTGTAGATCCTCTCACACCTGTGGTCACTGCAGCATCTGACTCCACTTTGTCCAAAAGGGATCTATTCCATTCAATTACACATGATCTAGATTAGACTGACAACAAGATACTGCACGGGACATAGCAGAGTTGGTGAAGTTGAGTGGTGATGAGTTTGCTATTTGGATGAATAAAGCAAGTAAAAAGTGTGTTAGATAAAAATTCATTTCAATTCGCTAATCGGGCTAATATGAATCAGGTGAATCGAGTTCTGCTTTTGGAAACTGGGTTAAGAAGGGGTGCACCGTTCCTGGAGGTACTGCAATACCAGGTCAATGCGTGGAGTGGACAGAGCAAGCTCTTTTTCCATCTCCCTGTTCTAAAAATCCATTTAATATATGGTCCCCAGATAGGGGACGTATCAGATATTAAACTGATAAGAACAGATACTACACTTGATCTTAGCCAAAAGGCCGAGAAGCGATAACCAGAATTGGTTTGGGCCTCGAGTGGCACCCTGGCCTATGCCGGACACATCTTAGGGAGAGAGAGCGAGAGGGAGACAAACCCACGCCTACACAAGACATTTTGTCACCCAAGCCAACCCTTGAAAAGGCTGCTTTGCAGAGCAAAAACAAGAAGAATGGTGCGTTTTGCAGCCGCCGCCCACTGCAATGAATCTGAATAACTCCTCCTTTAGGGCGCAAGCAACTCCCCTCCCCCTTGCAGTCTTTCCAATTCACGATACAAAAAGACGGACAGGACAGGTTGCCTGACTTTCCGTCACTGCCACCCTTTGCCATCCTTACCCGTAGAAAGCCCTTTCATCATCCCCAAACCCTAATCTTTTCCCTTTCCTTCCCAGCCCCCAAACCCTGCCCTCTGTACCTTTCTCACCACCCGCTTCCCTTCTCCTGTCATCCCCCTACCACCCGGGAAAAAAAGAGATTGCCCCCTCCTTCCACTAGCCCACCCTCCCACCCAAAGAACAACTTCTTCTGCGCAGCTTGTTTTCTAGGCAGCAGCGCTATTGTGATGTCATCGGGGGGCATTGTGACAAGCCGCCAGTGTTCCGTCTCTTCATGTTGTGCACTGTTCAAACCGAAAATACATCAACAGGCAGGCTACAGAAAAGCTTACTAACAAAGGTTAGAGAGGGGCTTTCTCAGAGGGCTTTTTACAGTTTGTCTATTCCCAATTAGCCGGTTTAGTATACTTAATGAAAGTACTAATTCTTTCATAGGCCGCCCATTCTTAGTATTTGACGTTCAGGTAACAACAGGTAACTTTATTTGGAGTGGAAGCAGAGAGATAACACCAGATGCCAATTGTAGATCCTCTCACACCTGTGGTCACTGCAGCATCTGACTCCACTTTGTCCAAAAGGGATCTATTCCATTCAATTACACATGATCTAGATTAGACTGACAACAAGATACTGCACGGGACATAGCAGAGTTGGTGAAGTTGAGTGGTGATGAGTTTGCTATTTGGATGAATAAAGCAAGTAAAAAGTGTGTTAGATAAAAATTCATTTCAATTCGCTAATCGGGCTAATATGAATCAGGTGAATCGAGTTCTGCTTTTGGAAACTGGGTTAAGAAGGGGTGCACCGTTCCTGGAGGTACTGCAATACCAGGTCAATGCGTGGAGTGGACAGAGCAAGCTCTTTTTCCATCTCCCTGTTCTAAAAATCCATTTAATATATGGTCCCCAGATAGGGGACGTATCAGATATTAAACTGATAAGAACAGATACTACACTTGATCTTAGCCAAAAGGCCGAGAAGCGATAACCAGAATTGGTTTGGGCCTCGAGTGGCACCCTGGCCTATGCCGGACACATCTTAGGGAGAGAGAGCGAGAGGGAGACAAACCCACGCCTACACAAGACATTTTGTCACCCAAGCCAACCCTTGAAAAGGCTGCTTTGCAGAGCAAAAACAAGAAGAATGGTGCGTTTTGCAGCCGCCGCCCACTGCAATGAATCTGAATAACTCCTCCTTTAGGGCGCAAGCAACTCCCCTCCCCCTTGCAGTCTTTCCAATTCACGATACAAAAAGACGGACAGGACAGGTTGCCTGACTTTCCGTCACTGCCACCCTTTGCCATCCTTACCCGTAGAAAGCCCTTTCATCATCCCCAAACCCTAATCTTTTCCCTTTCCTTCCCAGCCCCCAAACCCTGCCCTCTGTACCTTTCTCACCACCCGCTTCCCTTCTCCTGTCATCCCCCTACCACCCGGGAAAAAAAGAGATTGCCCCCTCCTTCCACTAGCCCACCCTCCCACCCAAAGAACAACTTCTTCTGCGCAGCTTGTTTTCTAGGCAGCAGCGCTATTGTGATGTCATCGGGGGGCATTGTGACAAGCCGCCAGTGTTCCGTCTCTTCATGTTGTGCACTGTTCAAACCGAAAATACATCAACAGGCAGGCTACAGAAAAGCTTACTAACAAAGGTTAGAGAGGGGCTTTCTCAGAGGGCTTTTTACAGTTTGTCTATTCCCAATTAGCCGGTTTAGTATACTTAATGAAAGTACTAATTCTTTCATAGGCCGCCCATTCTTAGTATTTGACGTTCAGGTAACAACAGGTAACTTTATTTGGAGTGGAAGCAGAGAGATAACACCAGATGCCAATTGTAGATCCTCTCACACCTGTGGTCACTGCAGCATCTGACTCCACTTTGTCCAAAAGGGATCTATTCCATTCAATTACACATGATCTAGATTAGACTGACAACAAGATACTGCACGGGACATAGCAGAGTTGGTGAAGTTGAGTGGTGATGAGTTTGCTATTTGGATGAATAAAGCAAGTAAAAAGTGTGTTAGATAAAAATTCATTTCAATTCGCTAATCGGGCTAATATGAATCAGGTGAATCGAGTTCTGCTTTTGGAAACTGGGTTAAGAAGGGGTGCACCGTTCCTGGAGGTACTGCAATACCAGGTCAATGCGTGGAGTGGACAGAGCAAGCTCTTTTTCCATCTCCCTGTTCTAAAAATCCATTTAATATATGGTCCCCAGATAGGGGACGTATCAGATATTAAACTGATAAGAACAGATACTACACTTGATCTTAGCCAAAAGGCCGAGAAGCGATAACCAGAATTGGTTTGGGCCTCGAGTGGCACCCTGGCCTATGCCGGACACATCTTAGGGAGAGAGAGCGAGAGGGAGACAAACCCACGCCTACACAAGACATTTTGTCACCCAAGCCAACCCTTGAAAAGGCTGCTTTGCAGAGCAAAAACAAGAAGAATGGTGCGTTTTGCAGCCGCCGCCCACTGCAATGAATCTGAATAACTCCTCCTTTAGGGCGCAAGCAACTCCCCTCCCCCTTGCAGTCTTTCCAATTCACGATACAAAAAGACGGACAGGACAGGTTGCCTGACTTTCCGTCACTGCCACCCTTTGCCATCCTTACCCGTAGAAAGCCCTTTCATCATCCCCAAACCCTAATCTTTTCCCTTTCCTTCCCAGCCCCCAAACCCTGCCCTCTGTACCTTTCTCACCACCCGCTTCCCTTCTCCTGTCATCCCCCTACCACCCGGGAAAAAAAGAGATTGCCCCCTCCTTCCACTAGCCCACCCTCCCACCCAAAGAACAACTTCTTCTGCGCAGCTTGTTTTCTAGGCAGCAGCGCTATTGTGATGTCATCGGGGGGCATTGTGACAAGCCGCCAGTGTTCCGTCTCTTCATGTTGTGCACTGTTCAAACCGAAAATACATCAACAGGCAGGCTACAGAAAAGCTTACTAACAAAGGTTAGAGAGGGGCTTTCTCAGAGGGCTTTTTACAGTTTGTCTATTCCCAATTAGCCGGTTTAGTATACTTAATGAAAGTACTAATTCTTTCATAGGCCGCCCATTCTTAGTATTTGACGTTCAGGTAACAACAGGTAACTTTATTTGGAGTGGAAGCAGAGAGATAACACCAGATGCCAATTGTAGATCCTCTCACACCTGTGGTCACTGCAGCATCTGACTCCACTTTGTCCAAAAGGGATCTATTCCATTCAATTACACATGATCTAGATTAGACTGACAACAAGATACTGCACGGGACATAGCAGAGTTGGTGAAGTTGAGTGGTGATGAGTTTGCTATTTGGATGAATAAAGCAAGTAAAAAGTGTGTTAGATAAAAATTCATTTCAATTCGCTAATCGGGCTAATATGAATCAGGTGAATCGAGTTCTGCTTTTGGAAACTGGGTTAAGCAGGGGTGCACCGTTCCTGGAGGTACTGCAATACCAGGTCAATGCGTGGAGTGGACAGAGCAAGCTCTTTTTCCATCTCCCTGTTCTAAAAATCCATTTAATATATGGTCCCCAGATAGGGGACGTATCAGATATTAAACTGATAAGAACAGATACTACACTTGATCTTAGCCAAAAGGCCGAGAAGCGATAACCAGAATTGGTTTGGGCCTCGAGTGGCACCCTGGCCTATGCCGGACACATCTTAGGGAGAGAGAGCGAGAGGGAGACAAACCCACGCCTACACAAGACATTTTGTCACCCAAGCCAACCCTTGAAAAGGCTGCTTTGCAGAGCAAAAACAAGAAGAATGGTGCGTTTTGCAGCCGCCGCCCACTGCAATGAATCTGAATAACTCCTCCTTTAGGGCGCAAGCAACTCCCCTCCCCCTTGCAGTCTTTCCAATTCACGATACAAAAAGACGGACAGGACAGGTTGCCTGACTTTCCGTCACTGCCACCCTTTGCCATCCTTACCCGTAGAAAGCCCTTTCATCATCCCCAAACCCTAATCTTTTCCCTTTCCTTCCCAGCCCCCAAACCCTGCCCTCTGTACCTTTCTCACCACCCGCTTCCCTTCTCCTGTCATCCCCCTACCACCCGGGAAAAAAAGAGATTGCCCCCTCCTTCCACTAGCCCACCCTCCCACCCAAAGAACAACTTCTTCTGCGCAGCTTGTTTTCTAGGCAGCAGCGCTATTGTGATGTCATCGGGGGGCATTGTGACAAGCCGCCAGTGTTCCGTCTCTTCATGTTGTGCACTGTTCAAACCGAAAATACATCAACAGGCAGGCTACAGAAAAGCTTACTAACAAAGGTTAGAGAGGGGCTTTCTCAGAGGGCTTTTTACAGTTTGTCTATTCCCAATTAGCCGGTTTAGTATACTTAATGAAAGTACTAATTCTTTCATAGGCCGCCCATTCTTAGTATTTGACGTTCAGGTAACAACAGGTAACTTTATTTGGAGTGGAAGCAGAGAGATAACACCAGATGCCAATTGTAGATCCTCTCACACCTGTGGTCACTGCAGCATCTGACTCCACTTTGTCCAAAAGGGATCTATTCCATTCAATTACACATGATCTAGATTAGACTGACAACAAGATACTGCACGGGACATAGCAGAGTTGGTGAAGTTGAGTGGTGATGAGTTTGCTATTTGGATGAATAAAGCAAGTAAAAAGTGTGTTAGATAAAAATTCATTTCAATTCGCTAATCGGGCTAATATGAATCAGGTGAATCGAGTTCTGCTTTTGGAAACTGGGTTAAGAAGGGGTGCACCGTTCCTGGAGGTACTGCAATACCAGGTCAATGCGTGGAGTGGACAGAGCAAGCTCTTTTTCCATCTCCCTGTTCTAAAAATCCATTTAATATATGGTCCCCAGATAGGGGACGTATCAGATATTAAACTGATAAGAACAGATACTACACTTGATCTTAGCCAAAAGGCCGAGAAGCGATAACCAGAATTGGTTTGGGCCTCGAGTGGCACCCTGGCCTATGCCGGACACATCTTAGGGAGAGAGAGCGAGAGGGAGACAAACCCACGCCTACACAAGACATTTTGTCACCCAAGCCAACCCTTGAAAAGGCTGCTTTGCAGAGCAAAAACAAGAAGAATGGTGCGTTTTGCAGCCGCCGCCCACTGCAATGAATCTGAATAACTCCTCCTTTAGGGCGCAAGCAACTCCCCTCCCCCTTGCAGTCTTTCCAATTCACGATACAAAAAGACGGACAGGACAGGTTGCCTGACTTTCCGTCACTGCCACCCTTTGCCATCCTTACCCGTAGAAAGCCCTTTCATCATCCCCAAACCCTAATCTTTTCCCTTTCCTTCCCAGCCCCCAAACCCTGCCCTCTGTACCTTTCTCACCACCCGCTTCCCTTCTCCTGTCATCCCCCTACCACCCGGGAAAAAAAGAGATTGCCCCCTCCTTCCACTAGCCCACCCTCCCACCCAAAGAACAACTTCTTCTGCGCAGCTTGTTTTCTAGGCAGCAGCGCTATTGTGATGTCATCGGGGGGCATTGTGACAAGCCGCCAGTGTTCCGTCTCTTCATGTTGTGCACTGTTCAAACCGAAAATACATCAACAGGCAGGCTACAGAAAAGCTTACTAACAAAGGTTAGAGAGGGGCTTTCTCAGAGGGCTTTTTACAGTTTGTCTATTCCCAATTAGCCGGTTTAGTATACTTAATGAAAGTACTAATTCTTTCATAGGCCGCCCATTCTTAGTATTTGACGTTCAGGTAACAACAGGTAACTTTATTTGGAGTGGAAGCAGAGAGATAACACCAGATGCCAATTGTAGATCCTCTCACACCTGTGGTCACTGCAGCATCTGACTCCACTTTGTCCAAAAGGGATCTATTCCATTCAATTACACATGATCTAGATTAGACTGACAACAAGATACTGCACGGGACATAGCAGAGTTGGTGAAGTTGAGTGGTGATGAGTTTGCTATTTGGATGAATAAAGCAAGTAAAAAGTGTGTTAGATAAAAATTCATTTCAATTCGCTAATCGGGCTAATATGAATCAGGTGAATCGAGTTCTGCTTTTGGAAACTGGGTTAAGAAGGGGTGCACCGTTCCTGGAGGTACTGCAATACCAGGTCAATGCGTGGAGTGGACAGAGCAAGCTCTTTTTCCATCTCCCTGTTCTAAAAATCCATTTAATATATGGTCCCCAGATAGGGGACGTATCAGATATTAAACTGATAAGAACAGATACTACACTTGATCTTAGCCAAAAGGCCGAGAAGCGATAACCAGAATTGGTTTGGGCCTCGAGTGGCACCCTGGCCTATGCCGGACACATCTTAGGGAGAGAGAGCGAGAGGGAGACAAACCCACGCCTACACAAGACATTTTGTCACCCAAGCCAACCCTTGAAAAGGCTGCTTTGCAGAGCAAAAACAAGAAGAATGGTGCGTTTTGCAGCCGCCGCCCACTGCAATGAATCTGAATAACTCCTCCTTTAGGGCGCAAGCAACTCCCCTCCCCCTTGCAGTCTTTCCAATTCACGATACAAAAAGACGGACAGGACAGGTTGCCTGACTTTCCGTCACTGCCACCCTTTGCCATCCTTACCCGTAGAAAGCCCTTTCATCATCCCCAAACCCTAATCTTTTCCCTTTCCTTCCCAGCCCCCAAACCCTGCCCTCTGTACCTTTCTCACCACCCGCTTCCCTTCTCCTGTCATCCCCCTACCACCCGGGAAAAAAAGAGATTGCCCCCTCCTTCCACTAGCCCACCCTCCCACCCAAAGAACAACTTCTTCTGCGCAGCTTGTTTTCTAGGCAGCAGCGCTATTGTGATGTCATCGGGGGGCATTGTGACAAGCCGCCAGTGTTCCGTCTCTTCATGTTGTGCACTGTTCAAACCGAAAATACATCAACAGGCAGGCTACAGAAAAGCTTACTAACAAAGGTTAGAGAGGGGCTTTCTCAGAGGGCTTTTTACAGTTTGTCTATTCCCAATTAGCCGGTTTAGTATACTTAATGAAAGTACTAATTCTTTCATAGGCCGCCCATTCTTAGTATTTGACGTTCAGGTAACAACAGGTAACTTTATTTGGAGTGGAAGCAGAGAGATAACACCAGATGCCAATTGTAGATCCTCTCACACCTGTGGTCACTGCAGCATCTGACTCCACTTTGTCCAAAAGGGATCTATTCCATTCAATTACACATGATCTAGATTAGACTGACAACAAGATACTGCACGGGACATAGCAGAGTTGGTGAAGTTGAGTGGTGATGAGTTTGCTATTTGGATGAATAAAGCAAGTAAAAAGTGTGTTAGATAAAAATTCATTTCAATTCGCTAATCGGGCTAATATGAATCAGGTGAATCGAGTTCTGCTTTTGGAAACTGGGTTAAGAAGGGGTGCACCGTTCCTGGAGGTACTGCAATACCAGGTCAATGCGTGGAGTGGACAGAGCAAGCTCTTTTTCCATCTCCCTGTTCTAAAAATCCATTTAATATATGGTCCCCAGATAGGGGACGTATCAGATATTAAACTGATAAGAACAGATACTACACTTGATCTTAGCCAAAAGGCCGAGAAGCGATAACCAGAATTGGTTTGGGCCTCGAGTGGCACCCTGGCCTATGCCGGACACATCTTAGGGAGAGAGAGCGAGAGGGAGACAAACCCACGCCTACACAAGACATTTTGTCACCCAAGCCAACCCTTGAAAAGGCTGCTTTGCAGAGCAAAAACAAGAAGAATGGTGCGTTTTGCAGCCGCCGCCCACTGCAATGAATCTGAATAACTCCTCCTTTAGGGCGCAAGCAACTCCCCTCCCCCTTGCAGTCTTTCCAATTCACGATACAAAAAGACGGACAGGACAGGTTGCCTGACTTTCCGTCACTGCCACCCTTTGCCATCCTTACCCGTAGAAAGCCCTTTCATCATCCCCAAACCCTAATCTTTTCCCTTTCCTTCCCAGCCCCCAAACCCTGCCCTCTGTACCTTTCTCACCACCCGCTTCCCTTCTCCTGTCATCCCCCTACCACCCGGGAAAAAAAGAGATTGCCCCCTCCTTCCACTAGCCCACCCTCCCACCCAAAGAACAACTTCTTCTGCGCAGCTTGTTTTCTAGGCAGCAGCGCTATTGTGATGTCATCGGGGGGCATTGTGACAAGCCGCCAGTGTTCCGTCTCTTCATGTTGTGCACTGTTCAAACCGAAAATACATCAACAGGCAGGCTACAGAAAAGCTTACTAACAAAGGTTAGAGAGGGGCTTTCTCAGAGGGCTTTTTACAGTTTGTCTATTCCCAATTAGCCGGTTTAGTATACTTAATGAAAGTACTAATTCTTTCATAGGCCGCCCATTCTTAGTATTTGACGTTCAGGTAACAACAGGTAACTTTATTTGGAGTGGAAGCAGAGAGATAACACCAGATGCCAATTGTAGATCCTCTCACACCTGTGGTCACTGCAGCATCTGACTCCACTTTGTCCAAAAGGGATCTATTCCATTCAATTACACATGATCTAGATTAGACTGACAACAAGATACTGCACGGGACATAGCAGAGTTGGTGAAGTTGAGTGGTGATGAGTTTGCTATTTGGATGAATAAAGCAAGTAAAAAGTGTGTTAGATAAAAATTCATTTCAATTCGCTAATCGGGCTAATATGAATCAGGTGAATCGAGTTCTGCTTTTGGAAACTGGGTTAAGAAGGGGTGCACCGTTCCTGGAGGTACTGCAATACCAGGTCAATGCGTGGAGTGGACAGAGCAAGCTCTTTTTCCATCTCCCTGTTCTAAAAATCCATTTAATATATGGTCCCCAGATAGGGGACGTATCAGATATTAAACTGATAAGAACAGATACTACACTTGATCTTAGCCAAAAGGCCGAGAAGCGATAACCAGAATTGGTTTGGGCCTCGAGTGGCACCCTGGCCTATGCCGGACACATCTTAGGGAGAGAGAGCGAGAGGGAGACAAACCCACGCCTACACAAGACATTTTGTCACCCAAGCCAACCCTTGAAAAGGCTGCTTTGCAGAGCAAAAACAAGAAGAATGGTGCGTTTTGCAGCCGCCGCCCACTGCAATGAATCTGAATAACTCCTCCTTTAGGGCGCAAGCAACTCCCCTCCCCCTTGCAGTCTTTCCAATTCACGATACAAAAAGACGGACAGGACAGGTTGCCTGACTTTCCGTCACTGCCACCCTTTGCCATCCTTACCCGTAGAAAGCCCTTTCATCATCCCCAAACCCTAATCTTTTCCCTTTCCTTCCCAGCCCCCAAACCCTGCCCTCTGTACCTTTCTCACCACCCGCTTCCCTTCTCCTGTCATCCCCCTACCACCCGGGAAAAAAAGAGATTGCCCCCTCCTTCCACTAGCCCACCCTCCCACCCAAAGAACAACTTCTTCTGCGCAGCTTGTTTTCTAGGCAGCAGCGCTATTGTGATGTCATCGGGGGGCATTGTGACAAGCCGCCAGTGTTGCGTCTCTTCATGTTGTGCACTGTTCAAACCGAAAATACATCAACAGGCAGGCTACAGAAAAGCTTACTAACAAAGGTTAGAGAGGGGCTTTCTCAGAGGGCTTTTTACAGTTTGTCTATTCCCAATTAGCCGGTTTAGTATACTTAATGAAAGTACTAATTCTTTCATAGGCCGCCCATTCTTAGTATTTGACGTTCAGGTAACAACAGGTAACTTTATTTGGAGTGGAAGCAGAGAGATAACACCAGATGCCAATTGTAGATCCTCTCACACCTGTGGTCACTGCAGCATCTGACTCCACTTTGTCCAAAAGGGATCTATTCCATTCAATTACACATGATCTAGATTAGACTGACAACAAGATACTGCACGGGACATAGCAGAGTTGGTGAAGTTGAGTGGTGATGAGTTTGCTATTTGGATGAATAAAGCAAGTAAAAAGTGTGTTAGATAAAAATTCATTTCAATTCGCTAATCGGGCTAATATGAATCAGGTGAATCGAGTTCTGCTTTTGGAAACTGGGTTAAGAAGGGGTGCACCGTTCCTGGAGGTACTGCAATACCAGGTCAATGCGTGGAGTGGACAGAGCAAGCTCTTTTTCCATCTCCCTGTTCTAAAAATCCATTTAATATATGGTCCCCAGATAGGGGACGTATCAGATATTAAACTGATAAGAACAGATTTTTTTTTTGATTTAACAGCATCTTTATTATCATGCACTACTCACAAAAAGGTAACAAACCGTGTACAGTGCCGCAGCCCCGTACACACAGAAATATACAATCATTCTTACATAGCCATAGAGTACGACGCACTAAACTATACATCACGTTCCTATGCTATCCATAACACTCAAGCTGAAAGAAAAAGTTAGACAATAAATAACGACGAACCGGCGATTGGGGGGTGGGGGTAGGGGAAAAGGTGGATAGGGTGGGGAAATCACAGGCCCGAAGCTTTATTGAAAGACGCACATAACGGGAAAAGGAGGGAGGGGGCATTGAAGAGGTTTAAACCTCCTCCTCGGCGCTGTCGTCCGGACTGTCCATGATGGAATAGTCTCTGAGCAGGCTGTGGATCAGCCTGCGGCAATCCTGGATAGACATCCTCTCCCTCTTCAAGATGAGCCGGTTCCTGGCGACCCAAATAGCGTCCTTAAAGCAGTTCATAAGGCGCCAAGCCTCCTGGATGGCTCCAACGGTGTGAGTCCCAGGGAAGAGTCCATAAAGTACGGAATGGTATGATAGGCTCCCTCTGGGGACGGAGTTCCTCAGGTCATCCTCCAGGGCAACCAACAGGCGCTGTGCAAAACGGCAGTCCCAAAAGGCGTGCAGCGATGTTTCCTCCACGAAGGGGCACCTTGGGCAGTACCGGGTTTTGCACAGGTTCCGGGCGTGCATGAATGACCGGACGGGCAGTCCGCCCTGTATCGCCATCCATGACAAGTCCTTGTGCCCGTTGGTCAATCCAGCCGATGACACGTTTGTCCAAACAGTCTCCAGTGTGTCGTGATGAAGTCCTGGAATGTTCTCCATTTCGTCCTTGGCTCTGATGAGTTTGTGGATAGTCTTTGGCTTCCACAAATCAGGCTTGAGTCCCTCCAGTTGGTGTTCCTTCACAAACCGAACCACGTCTCCATAGAACCATGGCGTCGTCCAGTTGTAGGGGAAGGAGCTGTCCCACTTGTCCCAGCCTAACCGTCTCCAAAGGGGGAGCAGGAAGAAGCGAGACATGGACCCACCCGCGGAACCTCTCTTGACTCGCAGAGTTCGGCGAACGCAGTCACATACGAAGGAGGATCGCAGGAGGGTGGGGATATCGGGTACGCCCTTCCCACCCTTGCGAGGATCCTTGTACATGATGCTCCGCTTTACTCTGTCCATCTTGGATCCCCAGACAAAACGAAACACCGTCCTGGTAATGGCCCTGCACACGGTGGCAAGGGGGGGCCAGGCCTGGGCCGTGTACTGCAGCACGGGCAGTACCTCGTTACGCAGGACCAGTGCTTTGCCCTCACAGGTGAGGCGTCTGAGGCTCCACAGACCGATCCGTTGGGTGATCTTGGTCAAGCGTTCCTCCCAGGACTTGAGGGCTGCTCCTTCCTTCCCGAACCAGACTCCAAGAACCTTGATGAAATCCGGCTGGATGCTGAAAGGGAAGGGGGCGGAAGAGGCCGGCTGCCAGTCCCCGAAGAGCATGGCTTCCGACTTCCCGCAGTTGACTTTGGCTCCCGAAGCCCGTCCGAAGGTCTCACAGGTCTGGACGAGGGTGTCGACTGAGCGCCGGTCCGCGCAGAAGACGGTCACGTCGTCCATGTAGAGCGAGCACTTGACCTCGAAGCGTTCTGGTCCTGGTGCGGTGATCCCTCTGATCTCTCCATTCCGCCGGATAGCCTCTGCAAAGAGTTCTATAACACAAACAAAAAGAAGAGGTGACAGAGGACAGCCTTGTCTGACCCCTGAGAGGACCGGGAAGGGGTCAGTCTTCCAGCCGTTTACCAACACCGAGCTGTGAATATCAAAATACATTAGTTGGACATACAAGCAAAACATGTTACCCAAACCTAACCTGTGCAGAGCTTTGCCCAGGAACTCATGGGAAACACGGTCGAAGGCCTTTTCCTGATCCAACGAGATTAGGGCTGCGTGCACCCGGCGGGCTTTGATGTACTCGACCGTGTCCCGCATGAGAGCCAGGCTGTCTGCGATGCGACGTCCGGGGATGCCGCAGGTCTGATCCGGGTGGATGATCCGTCCGATAACAGTCTTCAATCTCGTTGCCATCGTCTTGGCCAGGATCTTGTAGTCGACGTTCAGAAGGGTGATGGGACGCCAATTCTTCAGGTCGCACCTCTCTCCTTTACGCTTGTACAGGATCGTGACCATTCCTTCCCTCAGAGATGGAGGCATTCTGCCCTCCACCACCATCTCCTCATACAGCCCTAACAGGTCCGGACAGATTAGGTCTCCCAGCGCTACATAGAGCTCTGCTGGGAGGCCGTCACTGCCCGGTGTCCTGCCAGAACTAAAGGATTTGGCGGCCGAGAGCAGCTCGTCCACCGTCAGAGGAACATCCATGGCCGCCGCGTCTGCAGGGTCAAGATGGTTAGTGATACCTGACAGGAACTTATCGGCGGCCTCGGGGTCAGTAGTCTTGCGGGCGTAGAGTTCGCTGTAGAAGTCGCTGACGACCTTCATCACGTTCTCTTTCCCGCGTCGCATGCTTCCACTCTCGTCTCGTAGTTCATTCATGGGCGTGTGACCGGCGTGGAGTTTCCTGAAAAAGAACGAGTTACATTTCTCACCCTTCTCCAGGTTCTCCACTTTGGAACGGAAGACAATTCGCTCGGACTCCTCCTCGAAGTGCCTTTTCAGGCTCCTCTTAGTCTCCTCCAGCTCCTCTCTCACGTCCCAGCCGCATCGAAGAAGGTCCTGCAGGGAACGCAGCTCACGCTGGAGTCTCCTGAAGTCCCTCCTCTTCAGACACGCCTGTTGTTGACTCTTTGCCTGAAAGAAGAAACGGAACTCGAGTTTAACGTATTCCCACCAGTCAGAAACAGACTGGAAGCCCGCCTTGTAGGCCCGCCACGTGGAGTAGGCAGCTCTAAGCTCCTCCAGAATCTCACCCTTTTCCAGCAGAGAGCAGTTCAGCTTCCAGGAGCCCGGGCCAATGGGGAAGCCATGGCCCAGCACACCTTGAAAGTGAATGGCTCTGTGGTCAGAGAAGAAGCAGGGGACCATCGAGTGCCCACTCCGCCCAACCGCCCGAGAGGTAAACACAAAGTCAATCCTGGAACGCAGCGAGCCATCGGATCGGCACCATGAATAGTTCACGGATCCGTGTCCGATGGAGCCAACAACGTCCACAAGAGAGGCTTCGGTCACCATCTCAATGAGCAGTTTGGATGTGACGTCCAACTTGGCAGCCGTTCCAGAACTGCGTCCATCCTCCTCAATCGGGCAGTTGAAATCCCCGGCCATCACTACCGTCCTGGCGGTAGCGAGCTGAGGGCGCAGGGCTTGGAGGAGCTCCAGTCGATCGCTCTTCACAGGAGAAGCATACACATTGATGAACCTGACAGGTTCTCCCGCCCAGGTGCCATCCACGAGCAGTAACCTGCCGCAGACGATTTCCTGAACAGAGTCCAATGTGAAGGCGCTTCCCCTGATCAGCACGGCGACCCCCGCGGACCTACAGTCGCCTCCGCCGGACCAGTAGGATGGGCCATGGGTCCACTCCCTGGCCAGATGGTTGAAGGACCTAGAGGAGGGAAGGGAGCATTCCTGCAGGAAAAATACATCACTAGACTGAGTGTTAAGGAACGCAAAAATTGTCTGACGTCGGAACTTGTCTCTGATGCTCCTAACATTAATGGAAAAGATGTTAATGTTAGCAGTCATTGGAGGAAAGAGAAAGTTAGCGCAGGCGGTGTGCCTTAGTTACCACTCCGGTCGGGCGGTTCTTCCTCTTTGGCACCTGCTGGTAAGGGTATCTCCAGCAGACCCTCTTCTTCTAGCTGATCGAGCAGGGATGGTGCCTCAGTGGCTTCCGACTCCTCCATTTCTTCTTCGGCCACAAGGGACTCCACCATCTGCTCCAACACGTCCGGTTCTGGGAGGAGGCCATCCTCCTCTTCCTGGGGTGGATTGGGATCCACAATGAACAGCTTGGAAGGTTCTGCGACAGGACTATCTTCCACCTTCCTTTTCCTTTGGCCTGTACCTGAGGAGACAAGAGCTGGAAAATCCTCCTCGGTGAAAAGTGCAAGAGTGCTGAGGTCCTCTGCTCTCATGGTCTGGGGAGGGAGAGTGGGCTTTGGGGGGGGGGTGAGGAGACCAACTGAGGAGTAGGGAAATGAGGTGGAGGTAGTGGGATCCTCAGTAGGGTTGGCCGGGGGGGGAGGGGTTTGGACAGGGGTGACAGGGGGGGGGACCAGGGAGGGGGCAACAGTTTTCTTACCCTTTTTCCTGGACTCCGTGGCTGCTGGGGCATCGGCTGGAGCCACGGTCGCCGGGTTCTTGGCCGCCTTGTCCTTGGCCTCTGTGGCCTTGGTCGTAGCTGCCTTGGTCGACGAAGCTGTGACTACCCGATACTGGGTCACCGCGGCAACCCTTGCCCAGGATTTCTCCCGCTGTGGGCAGTCCTTGTAAAGGTGGTCCGCCTGTCCACATAGGTTGCAAGTCTTCTTCTTTGGGCAGTCCTTGGAGCTGTGTCCCGTCACCCGGCAAACCCTGCAGGCGTCCTCCTTGCAGGTCTTCATCGAATGCCCTTTCCCGCCACATTTCCTGCAGTTGTGTGGCATGTCCGGGTAGTAGATGAGACCAAAGGAGTTTCCCAGAGAGAATGTCGGGGGCAGGTGCTGGAGACCATCCTCGGATGCTGGTTCCCTGTAGAGTCGAACGGTTACTGACCACTTACCCGTCCAGAATCCGTTGCCGTTAGGGATGTGGGATGGCTCCCTCACCACTGTGCAGAGACGTCCCAGGAACGTGGAGATGTCCCTTCCTGGGGTGTGCGGGTTCCGCATGGAGACCGTGATCCTCTTCTCATCCCTCTGTATAGGACAGGATCCTAAAAAAGAATGAAAAGGGGAGTCCGGCATCGCTGCGTTCATCGCCTCCCAGTATCTCCTGCAGGCATTCACCGTGGCAAAGGTTACCAGAAAAATGCCAGTCATGAAGGTCTGGACACTCAGGGTTTCCGCCCTGGAGAAGCCCTGATCCAGAATCATCTTCTTGCAGAACACGTCGCTGGACATGTCCGGCAACCTACCATCCACCGCCTTTAGCTTCAGGGCGACCGTCTGCCGCATCCAAGGCTCCAGGGTTGGAGCCTTTTCAGGCGGCGTCCGGGCTCCCTCCGGCTGGCTGGCGTCGGAGGTAGGGGCCTCTTGGGCCAAAGAAGCCTCTGGATGAGCCTTCCTGGAGGTCCCTGGGTCCTGAGCCTTCTTGGCTGCCTTCTCTGGCTTGCTTGCCATGGCTGGTTCCTGCTTGAGTTCCCGGAGCTGGTTCTTGGATTCTTCTCCGGGTGTCTTCTCCCGCTGTGTTCCTCCTCGAAGTTCCTCTGGTCTCCCCAAGTCTTCTCCGAGCCTTCGTCTTCTTGCTTCTTTCTGCCAAGCTCTTCTTCCGTCCGATCTCCCTCTTCCGGTCTCGGCTGGGCTTCGGAGCTCGTCTCCCTGATCGTATCTCGTCAAGTGTAGCTAGCTCAGTTTGTTCTGATAAGAACAGATACTACACTTGATCTTAGCCAAAAGGCCGAGAAGCGATAACCAGAATTGGTTTGGGCCTCGAGTGGCACCCTGGCCTATGCCGGACACATCTTAGGGAGAGAGAGCGAGAGGGAGACAAACCCACGCCTACACAAGACATTTTGTCACCCAAGCCAACCCTTGAAAAGGCTGCTTTGCAGAGCAAAAACAAGAAGAATGGTGCGTTTTGCAGCCGCCGCCCACTGCAATGAATCTGAATAACTCCTCCTTTAGGGCGCAAGCAACTCCCCTCCCCCTTGCAGTCTTTCCAATTCACGATACAAAAAGACGGACAGGACAGGTTGCCTGACTTTCCGTCACTGCCACCCTTTGCCATCCTTACCCGTAGAAAGCCCTTTCATCATCCCCAAACCCTAATCTTTTCCCTTTCCTTCCCAGCCCCCAAACCCTGCCCTCTGTACCTTTCTCACCACCCGCTTCCCTTCTCCTGTCATCCCCCTACCACCCGGGAAAAAAAGAGATTGCCCCCTCCTTCCACTAGCCCACCCTCCCACCCAAAGAACAACTTCTTCTGCGCAGCTTGTTTTCTAGGCAGCAGCGCTATTGTGATGTCATCGGGGGGCATTGTGACAAGCCGCCAGTGTTCCGTCTCTTCATGTTGTGCACTGTTCAAACCGAAAATACATCAACAGGCAGGCTACAGAAAAGCTTACTAACAAAGGTTAGAGAGGGGCTTTCTCAGAGGGCTTTTTACAGTTTGTCTATTCCCAATTAGCCGGTTTAGTATACTTAATGAAAGTACTAATTCTTTCATAGGCCGCCCATTCTTAGTATTTGACGTTCAGGTAACAACAGGTAACTTTATTTGGAGTGGAAGCAGAGAGATAACACCAGATGCCAATTGTAGATCCTCTCACACCTGTGGTCACTGCAGCATCTGACTCCACTTTGTCCAAAAGGGATCTATTCCATTCAATTACACATGATCTAGATTAGACTGACAACAAGATACTGCACGGGACATAGCAGAGTTGGTGAAGTTGAGTGGTGATGAGTTTGCTATTTGGATGAATAAAGCAAGTAAAAAGTGTGTTAGATAAAAATTCATTTCAATTCGCTAATCGGGCTAATATGAATCAGGTGAATCGAGTTCTGCTTTTGGAAACTGGGTTAAGAAGGGGTGCACCGTTCCTGGAGGTACTGCAATACCAGGTCAATGCGTGGAGTGGACAGAGCAAGCTCTTTTTCCATCTCCCTGTTCTAAAAATCCATTTAATATATGGTCCCCAGATAGGGGACGTATCAGATATTAAACTGATAAGAACAGATACTACACTTGATCTTAGCCAAAAGGCCGAGAAGCGATAACCAGAATTGGTTTGGGCCTCGAGTGACACCCTGGCCTATGCCGGACACATCTTAGGGAGAGAGAGCGAGAGGGAGACAAACCCACGCCTACACAAGACATTTTGTCACCCAAGCCAACCCTTGAAAAGGCTGCTTTGCAGAGCAAAAACAAGAAGAATGGTGCGTTTTGCAGCCGCCGCCCACTGCAATGAATCTGAATAACTCCTCCTTTAGGGCGCAAGCAACTCCCCTCCCCCTTGCAGTCTTTCCAATTCACGATACAAAAAGACGGACAGGACAGGTTGCCTGACTTTCCGTCACTGCCACCCTTTGCCATCCTTACCCGTAGAAAGCCCTTTCATCATCCCCAAACCCTAATCTTTTCCCTTTCCTTCCCAGCCCCCAAACCCTGCCCTCTGTACCTTTCTCACCACCCGCTTCCCTTCTCCTGTCATCCCCCTACCACCCGGGAAAAAAAGAGATTGCCCCCTCCTTCCACTAGCCCACCCTCCCACCCAAAGAACAACTTCTTCTGCGCAGCTTGTTTTCTAGGCAGCAGCGCTATTGTGATGTCATCGGGGGGCATTGTGACAAGCCGCCAGTGTTCCGTCTCTTCATGTTGTGCACTGTTCAAACCGAAAATACATCAACAGGCAGGCTACAGAAAAGCTTACTAACAAAGGTTAGAGAGGGGCTTTCTCAGAGGGCTTTTTACAGTTTGTCTATTCCCAATTAGCCGGTTTAGTATACTTAATGAAAGTACTAATTCTTTTATAGGCCGCCCATTCTTAGTATTTGACGTTCAGGTAACAACAGGTAACTTTATTTGGAGTGGAAGCAGAGAGATAACACCAGATGCCAATTGTAGATCCTCTCACACCTGTGGTCACTGCAGCATCTGACTCCACTTTGTCCAAAAGGGATCTATTCCATTCAATTACACATGATCTAGATTAGACTGACAACAAGATACTGCACGGGACATAGCAGAGTTGGTGAAGTTGAGTGGTGATGAGTTTGCTATTTGGATGAATAAAGCAAGTAAAAAGTGTGTTAGATAAAAATTCATTTCAATTCGCTAATCGGGCTAATATGAATCAGGTGAATCGAGTTCTGCTTTTGGAAACTGGGTTAAGAAGGGGTGCACCGTTCCTGGAGGTACTGCAATACCAGGTCAATGCGTGGAGTGGACAGAGCAAGCTCTTTTTCCATCTCCCTGTTCTAAAAATCCATTTAATATATGGTCCCCAGATAGGGGACGTATCAGATATTAAACTGATAAGAACAGATACTACACTTGATCTTAGCCAAAAGGCCGAGAAGCGATAACCAGAATTGGTTTGGGCCTCGAGTGGCACCCTGGCCTATGCCGGACACATCTTAGGGAGAGAGAGCGAGAGGGAGACAAACCCACGCCTACACAAGACATTTTGTCACCCAAGCCAACCCTTGAAAAGGCTGCTTTGCAGAGCAAAAACAAGAAGAATGGTGCGTTTTGCAGCCGCCGCCCACTGCAATGAATCTGAATAACTCCTCCTTTAGGGCGCAAGCAACTCCCCTCCCCCTTGCAGTCTTTCCAATTCACGATACAAAAAGACGGACAGGACAGGTTGCCTGACTTTCCGTCACTGCCACCCTTTGCCATCCTTACCCGTAGAAAGCCCTTTCATCATCCCCAAACCCTAATCTTTTCCCTTTCCTTCCCAGCCCCCAAACCCTGCCCTCTGTACCTTTCTCACCACCCGCTTCCCTTCTCCTGTCATCCCCCTACCACCCGGGAAAAAAAGAGATTGCCCCCTCCTTCCACTAGCCCACCCTCCCACCCAAAGAACAACTTCTTCTGCGCAGCTTGTTTTCTAGGCAGCAGCGCTATTGTGATGTCATCGGGGGGCATTGTGACAAGCCGCCAGTGTTCCGTCTCTTCATGTTGTGCACTGTTCAAACCGAAAATACATCAACAGGCAGGCTACAGAAAAGCTTACTAACAAAGGTTAGAGAGGGGCTTTCTCAGAGGGCTTTTTACAGTTTGTCTATTCCCAATTAGCCGGTTTAGTATACTTAATGAAAGTACTAATTCTTTCATAGGCCGCCCATTCTTAGTATTTGACGTTCAGGTAACAACAGGTAACTTTATTTGGAGTGGAAGCAGAGAGATAACACCAGATGCCAATTGTAGATCCTCTCACACCTGTGGTCACTGCAGCATCTGACTCCACTTTGTCCAAAAGGGATCTATTCCATTCAATTACACATGATCTAGATTAGACTGACAACAAGATACTGCACGGGACATAGCAGAGTTGGTGAAGTTGAGTGGTGATGAGTTTGCTATTTGGATGAATAAAGCAAGTAAAAAGTGTGTTAGATAAAAATTCATTTCAATTCGCTAATCGGGCTAATATGAATCAGGTGAATCGAGTTCTGCTTTTGGAAACTGGGTTAAGAAGGGGTGCACCGTTCCTGGAGGTACTGCAATACCAGGTCAATGCGTGGAGTGGACAGAGCAAGCTCTTTTTCCATCTCCCTGTTCTAAAAATCCATTTAATATATGGTCCCCAGATAGGGGACGTATCAGATATTAAACTGATAAGAACAGATACTACACTTGATCTTAGCCAAAAGGCCGAGAAGCGATAACCAGAATTGGTTTGGGCCTCGAGTGGCACCCTGGCCTATGCCGGACACATCTTAGGGAGAGAGAGCGAGAGGGAGACAAACCCACGCCTACACAAGACATTTTGTCACCCAAGCCAACCCTTGAAAAGGCTGCTTTGCAGAGCAAAAACAAGAAGAATGGTGCGTTTTGCAGCCGCCGCCCACTGCAATGAATCTGAATAACTCCTCCTTTAGGGCGCAAGCAACTCCCCTCCCCCTTGCAGTCTTTCCAATTCACGATACAAAAAGACGGACAGGACAGGTTGCCTGACTTTCCGTCACTGCCACCCTTTGCCATCCTTACCCGTAGAAAGCCCTTTCATCATCCCCAAACCCTAATCTTTTCCCTTTCCTTCCCAGCCCCCAAACCCTGCCCTCTGTACCTTTCTCACCACCCGCTTCCCTTCTCCTGTCATCCCCCTACCACCCGGGAAAAAAAGAGATTGCCCCCTCCTTCCACTAGCCCACCCTCCCACCCAAAGAACAACTTCTTCTGCGCAGCTTGTTTTCTAGGCAGCAGCGCTATTGTGATGTCATCGGGGGGCATTGTGACAAGCCGCCAGTGTTCCGTCTCTTCATGTTGTGCACTGTTCAAACCGAAAATACATCAACAGGCAGGCTACAGAAAAGCTTACTAACAAAGGTTAGAGAGGGGCTTTCTCAGAGGGCTTTTTACAGTTTGTCTATTCCCAATTAGCCGGTTTAGTATACTTAATGAAAGTACTAATTCTTTCATAGGCCGCCCATTCTTAGTATTTGACGTTCAGGTAACAACAGGTAACTTTATTTGGAGTGGAAGCAGAGAGATAACACCAGATGCCAATTGTAGATCCTCTCACACCTGTGGTCACTGCAGCATCTGACTCCACTTTGTCCAAAAGGGATCTATTCCATTCAATTACACATGATCTAGATTAGACTGACAACAAGATACTGCACGGGACATAGCAGAGTTGGTGAAGTTGAGTGGTGATGAGTTTGCTATTTGGATGAATAAAGCAAGTAAAAAGTGTGTTAGATAAAAATTCATTTCAATTCGCTAATCGGGCTAATATGAATCAGGTGAATCGAGTTCTGCTTTTGGAAACTGGGTTAAGAAGGGGTGCACCGTTCCTGGAGGTACTGCAATACCAGGTCAATGCGTGGAGTGGACAGAGCAAGCTCTTTTTCCATCTCCCTGTTCTAAAAATCCATTTAATATATGGTCCCCAGATAGGGGACGTATCAGATATTAAACTGATAAGAACAGATACTACACTTGATCTTAGCCAAAAGGCCGAGAAGCGATAACCAGAATTGGTTTGGGCCTCGAGTGGCACCCTGGCCTATGCCGGACACATCTTAGGGAGAGAGAGCGAGAGGGAGACAAACCCACGCCTACACAAGACATTTTGTCACCCAAGCCAACCCTTGAAAAGGCTGCTTTGCAGAGCAAAAACAAGAAGAATGGTGCGTTTTGCAGCCGCCGCCCACTGCAATGAATCTGAATAACTCCTCCTTTAGGGCGCAAGCAACTCCCCTCCCCCTTGCAGTCTTTCCAATTCACGATACAAAAAGACGGACAGGACAGGTTGCCTGACTTTCCGTCACTGCCACCCTTTGCCATCCTTACCCGTAGAAAGCCCTTTCATCATCCCCAAACCCTAATCTTTTCCCTTTCCTTCCCAGCCCCCAAACCCTGCCCTCTGTACCTTTCTCACCACCCGCTTCCCTTCTCCTGTCATCCCCCTACCACCCGGGAAAAAAAGAGATTGCCCCCTCCTTCCACTAGCCCACCCTCCCACCCAAAGAACAACTTCTTCTGCGCAGCTTGTTTTCTAGGCAGCAGCGCTATTGTGATGTCATCGGGGGGCATTGTGACAAGCCGCCAGTGTTCCGTCTCTTCATGTTGTGCACTGTTCAAACCGAAAATACATCAACAGGCAGGCTACAGAAAAGCTTACTAACAAAGGTTAGAGAGGGGCTTTCTCAGAGGGCTTTTTACAGTTTGTCTATTCCCAATTAGCCGGTTTAGTATACTTAATGAAAGTACTAATTCTTTCATAGGCCGCCCATTCTTAGTATTTGACGTTCAGGTAACAACAGGTAACTTTATTTGGAGTGGAAGCAGAGAGATAACACCAGATGCCAATTGTAGATCCTCTCACACCTGTGGTCACTGCAGCATCTGACTCCACTTTGTCCAAAAGGGATCTATTCCATTCAATTACACATGATCTAGATTAGACTGACAACAAGATACTGCACGGGACATAGCAGAGTTGGTGAAGTTGAGTGGTGATGAGTTTGCTATTTGGATGAATAAAGCAAGTAAAAAGTGTGTTAGATAAAAATTCATTTCAATTCGCTAATCGGGCTAATATGAATCAGGTGAATCGAGTTCTGCTTTTGGAAACTGGGTTAACAAGGGGTGCACCGTTCCTGGAGGTACTGCAATACCAGGTCAATGCGTGGAGTGGACAGAGCAAGCTCTTTTTCCATCTCCCTGTTCTAAAAATCCATTTAATATATGGTCCCCAGATAGGGGACGTATCAGATATTAAACTGATAAGAACAACTACACTTGATCTTAGCCAAAAGGCCGAGAAGCGATAACCAGAATTGGTTTGGGCCTCGAGTGGCACCCTGGCCTATGCCGGACACATCTTAGGGAGAGAGAGCGAGAGGGAGACAAACCCACGCCTACACAAGACATTTTGTCACCCAAGCCAACCCTTGAAAAGGCTGCTTTGCAGAGCAAAAACAAGAAGAATGGTGCGTTTTGCAGCCGCCGCCCACTGCAATGAATCTGAATAACTCCTCCTTTAGGGCGCAAGCAACTCCCCTCCCCCTTGCAGTCTTTCCAATTCACGATACAAAAAGACGGACAGGACAGGTTGCCTGACTTTCCGTCACTGCCACCCTTTGCCATCCTTACCCGTAGAAAGCCCTTTCATCATCCCCAAACCCTAATCTTTTCCCTTTCCTTCCCAGCCCCCAAACCCTGCCCTCTGTACCTTTCTCACCACCCGCTTCCCTTCTCCTGTCATCCCCCTACCACCCGGGAAAAAAAGAGATTGCCCCCTCCTTCCACTAGCCCACCCTCCCACCCAAAGAACAACTTCTTCTGCGCAGCTTGTTTTCTAGGCAGCAGCGCTATTGTGATGTCATCGGGGGGCATTGTGACAAGCCGCCAGTGTTCCGTCTCTTCATGTTGTGCACTGTTCAAACCGAAAATACATCAACAGGCAGGCTACAGAAAAGCTTACTAACAAAGGTTATAGAGGGGCTTTCTCAGAGGGCTTTTTACAGTTTGTCTATTCCCAATTAGCCGGTTTAGTATACTTAATGAAAGTACTAATTCTTTCATAGGCCGCCCATTCTTAGTATTTGACGTTCAGGTAACAACAGGTAACTTTATTTGGAGTGGAAGCAGAGAGATAACACCAGATGCCAATTGTAGATCCTCTCACACCTGTGGTCACTGCAGCATCTGACTCCACTTTGTCCAAAAGGGATCTATTCCATTCAATTACACATGATCTAGATTAGACTGACAACAAGATACTGCACGGGACATAGCAGAGTTGGTGAAGTTGAGTGGTGATGAGTTTGCTATTTGGATGAATAAAGCAAGTAAAAAGTGTGTTAGATAAAAATTCATTTCAATTCGCTAATCGGGCTAATATGAATCAGGTGAATCGAGTTCTGCTTTTGGAAACTGGGTTAAGAAGGGGTGCACCGTTCCTGGAGGTACTGCAATACCAGGTCAATGCGTGGAGTGGACAGAGCAAGCTCTTTTTCCATCTCCCTGTTCTAAAAATCCATTTAATATATGGTCCCCAGATAGGGGACGTATCAGATATTAAACTGATAAGAACAGATACTACACTTGATCTTAGCCAAAAGGCCGAGAAGCGATAACCAGAATTGGTTTGGGCCTCGAGTGGCACCCTGGCCTATGCCGGACACATCTTAGGGAGAGAGAGCGAGAGGGAGACAAACCCACGCCTACACAAGACATTTTGTCACCCAAGCCAACCCTTGAAAAGGCTGCTTTGCAGAGCAAAAACAAGAAGAATGGTGCGTTTTGCAGCCGCCGCCCACTGCAATGAATCTGAATAACTCCTCCTTTAGGGCGCAAGCAACTCCCCTCCCCCTTGCAGTCTTTCCAATTCACGATACAAAAAGACGGACAGGACAGGTTGCCTGACTTTCCGTCACTGCCACCCTTTGCCATCCTTACCCGTAGAAAGCCCTTTCATCATCCCCAAACCCTAATCTTTTCCCTTTCCTTCCCAGCCCCCAAACCCTGCCCTCTGTACCTTTCTCACCACCCGCTTCCCTTCTCCTGTCATCCCCCTACCACCCGGGAAAAAAAGAGATTGCCCCCTCCTTCCACTAGCCCACCCTCCCACCCAAAGAACAACTTCTTCTGCGCAGCTTGTTTTCTAGGCAGCAGCGCTATTGTGATGTCATCGGGGGGCATTGTGACAAGCCGCCAGTGTTCCGTCTCTTCATGTTGTGCACGGTTCAAACCGAAAATACATCAACAGGCAGGCTACAGAAAAGCTTACTAACAAAGGTTAGAGAGGGGCTTTCTCAGAGGGCTTTTTACAGTTTGTCTATTCCCAATTAGCCGGTTTAGTATACTTAATGAAAGTACTAATTCTTTCATAGGCCGCCCATTCTTAGTATTTGACGTTCAGGTAACAACAGGTAACTTTATTTGGAGTGGAAGCAGAGAGATAACACCAGATGCCAATTGTAGATCCTCTCACACCTGTGGTCACTGCAGCATCTGACTCCACTTTGTCCAAAAGGGATCTATTCCATTCAATTACACATGATCTAGATTAGACTGACAACAAGATACTGCACGGGACATAGCAGAGTTGGTGAAGTTGAGTGGTGATGAGTTTGCTATTTGGATGAATAAAGCAAGTAAAAAGTGTGTTAGATAAAAATTCATTTCAATTCGCTAATCGGGCTAATATGAATCAGGTGAATCGAGTTCTGCTTTTGGAAACTGGGTTAAGAAGGGGTGCACCATTCCTGGAGGTACTGCAATACCAGGTCAATGCGTGGAGTGGACAGAGCAAGCTCTTTTTCCATCTCCCTGTTCTAAAAATCCATTTAATATATGGTCCCCAGATAGGGGACGTATCAGATATTAAACTGATAAGAACAGATACTACACTTGATCTTAGCCAAAAGGCCGAGAAGCGATAACCAGAATTGGTTTGGGCCTCGAGTGGCACCCTGGCCTATGCCGGACACATCTTAGGGAGAGAGAGCGAGAGGGAGACAAACCCACGCCTACACAAGACATTTTGTCACCCAAGCCAACCCTTGAAAAGGCTGCTTTGCAGAGCAAAAACAAGAAGAATGGTGCGTTTTGCAGCCGCCGCCCACTGCAATGAATCTGAATAACTCCTCCTTTAGGGCGCAAGCAACTCCCCTCCCCCTTGCAGTCTTTCCAATTCACGATACAAAAAGACGGACAGGACAGGTTGCCTGACTTTCCGTCACTGCCACCCTTTGCCATCCTTACCCGTAGAAAGCCCTTTCATCATCCCCAAACCCTAATCTTTTCCCTTTCCTTCCCAGCCCCCAAACCCTGCCCTCTGTACCTTTCTCACCACCCGCTTCCCTTCTCCTGTCATCCCCCTACCACCCGGGAAAAAAAGAGATTGCCCCCTCCTTCCACTAGCCCACCCTCCCACCCAAAGAACAACTTCTTCTGCGCAGCTTGTTTTCTAGGCAGCAGCGCTATTGTGATGTCATCGGGGGGCATTGTGACAAGCCGCCAGTGTTCCGTCTCTTCATGTTGTGCACTGTTCAAACCGAAAATACATCAACAGGCAGGCTACAGAAAATCTTACTAACAAAGGTTAGAGAGGGGCTTTCTCAGAGGGCTTTTTACAGTTTGTCTATTCCCAATTAGCCGGTTTAGTATACTTAATGAAAGTACTAATTCTTTCATAGGCCGCCCATTCTTAGTATTTGACGTTCAGGTAACAACAGGTAACTTTATTTGGAGTGGAAGCAGAGAGATAACACCAGATGCCAATTGTAGATCCTCTCACACCTGTGGTCACTGCAGCATCTGACTCCACTTTGTCCAAAAGGGATCTATTCCATTCAATTACACATGATCTAGATTAGACTGACAACAAGATACTGCACGGGACATAGCAGAGTTGGTGAAGTTGAGTGGTGATGAGTTTGCTATTTGGATGAATAAAGCAAGTAAAAAGTGTGTTAGATAAAAATTCATTTCAATTCGCTAATCGGGCTAATATGAATCAGGTGAATCGAGTTCTGCTTTTGGAAACTGGGTTAAGAAGGGGTGCACCGTTCCTGGAGGTACTGCAATACCAGGTCAATGCGTGGAGTGGACAGAGCAAGCTCTTTTTCCATCTCCCTGTTCTAAAAATCCATTTAATATATGGTCCCCAGATAGGGGACGTATCAGATATTAAACTGATAAGAACAGATTTTGATTTAATGAAGCTTTCCAAAGCACCGCAAAAAATGCATGACCAAAGTCACACCAAAAACAGTGCAAAGGCTAGGATTCGTGTGGACCCCTCCGTGAGGAGAGGGTCCCCAAAAATCAACCCCGTCCCTCCGAGCCAGAAGGCCACAGCAAGGGTCAGGGATCTTCGGTGCTCCCCCAAGCCGAAGCCTGATTGAGCCTTGTCGTTGCTCCCAGCGTCCACCCAGGCATCTTACCCAAGTGGAGTAGAGAGCTACTAGTTGTTGGTTTCGCAGCCGAAACTGCCCGGACCGTCAACCGGTGTTGGTTTCTCAGCCCAAGGCTAACCGGACCTCCAACCGGGTGTTGGTTTCTCAGCCGAAGCTGACCCGGACCTCCAACCGGGTGTTGGTTTCTCAGCCGAAGCTGACCCGGACCTCCAACCGGGTGTTGGTTTCTCAGCCGAAGCTGACCCGGACCTCCAACCGGGTGTTGGTTTCTCAGCCAAAGCTGACCCAGACCTCCAACCGGGTGTTGGTTTCTCAGCCCAAAGCTGAACGGACCTCCGACCATGATTATAAAAATTTCCCTTCCTAGCCAGAAGGCCGGGATAGAGCAATATGCTCAGAAAGTATGAAAAGGCAAGGTACGGTGTGCTACAGAGCCTAAGGCTCGCCGGGGTCCCAAGCCAGCAAGCTCAGACTCACTCCAGGGTCGTCAATCCTGGGGCACATTGCACCATAGCCCCCACACTTACTCAGTCTAATAGCCTCGATCCTGGTAGGGCCATGGTTTCCTCTAGATGGATATACTATCCTCCCAAAGTACTAACAAGCGCAACCTTCCAGTGTGCATTGCATCATTGTACTAAGGTGGCCGGAGCCTTAAACCACCTTTTCGAACGATACTACACTTGATCTTAGCCAAAAGGCCGAGAAGCGATAACCAGAATTGGTTTGGGCCTCGAGTGGCACCCTGGCCTATGCCGGACACATCTTAGGGAGAGAGAGCGAGAGGGAGACAAACCCACGCCTACACAAGACATTTTGTCACCCAAGCCAACCCTTGAAAAGGCTGCTTTGCAGAGCAAAAACAAGAAGAATGGTGCGTTTTGCAGCCGCCGCCCACTGCAATGAATCTGAATAACTCCTCCTTTAGGGCGCAAGCAACTCCCCTCCCCCTTGCAGTCTTTCCAATTCACGATACAAAAAGACGGACAGGACAGGTTGCCTGACTTTCCGTCACTGCCACCCTTTGCCATCCTTACCCGTAGAAAGCCCTTTCATCATCCCCAAACCCTAATCTTTTCCCTTTCCTTCCCAGCCCCCAAACCCTGCCCTCTGTACCTTTCTCACCACCCGCTTCCCTTCTCCTGTCATCCCCCTACCACCCGGGAAAAAAAGAGATTGCCCCCTCCTTCCACTAGCCCACCCTCCCACCCAAAGAACAACTTCTTCTGCGCAGCTTGTTTTCTAGGCAGCAGCACTATTGTGATGTCATCGGGGGGCATTGTGACAAGCCGCCAGTGTTCCGTCTCTTCATGTTGTGCACTGTTCAAACCGAAAATACATCAACAGGCAGGCTACAGAAAAGCTTACTAACAAAGGTTAGAGAGGGGCTTTCTCAGAGGGCTTTTTACAGTTTGTCTATTCCCAATTAGCCGGTTTAGTATACTTAATGAAAGTACTAATTCTTTCATAGGCCGCCCATTCTTAGTATTTGACGTTCAGGTAACAACAGGTAACTTTATTTGGAGTGGAAGCAGAGAGATAACACCAGATGCCAATTGTAGATCCTCTCACACCTGTGGTCACTGCAGCATCTGACTCCACTTTGTCCAAAAGGGATCTATTCCATTCAATTACACATGATCTAGATTAGACTGACAACAAGATACTGCACGGGACATAGCAGAGTTGGTGAAGTTGAGTGGTGATGAGTTTGCTATTTGGATGAATAAAGCAAGTAAAAAGTGTGTTAGATAAAAATTCATTTCAATTCGCTAATCGGGCTAATATGAATCAGGTGAATCGAGTTCTGCTTTTGGAAACTGGGTTAAGAAGGGGTGCACCGTTCCTGGAGGTACTGCAATACCAGGTCAATGCGTGGAGTGGACAGAGCAAGCTCTTTTTCCATCTCCCTGTTCTAAAAATCCATTTAATATATGGTCCCCAGATAGGGGACGTATCAGATATTAAACTGATAAGAACAGATACTACACTTGATCTTAGCCAAAAGGCCGAGAAGCGATAACCAGAATTGGTTTGGGCCTCGAGTGGCACCCTGGCCTATGCCGGACACATCTTAGGGAGAGAGAGCGAGAGGGAGACAAACCCACGCCTACACAAGACATTTTGTCACCCAAGCCAACCCTTGAAAAGGCTGCTTTGCAGAGCAAAAACAAGAAGAATGGTGCGTTTTGCAGCCGCCGCCCACTGCAATGAATCTGAATAACTCCTCCTTTAGGGCGCAAGCAACTCCCCTCCCCCTTGCAGTCTTTCCAATTCACGATACAAAAAGACGGACAGGACAGGTTGCCTGACTTTCCGTCACTGCCACCCTTTGCCATCCTTACCCGTAGAAAGCCCTTTCATCATCCCCAAACCCTAATCTTTTCCCTTTCCTTCCCAGCCCCCAAACCCTGCCCTCTGTACCTTTCTCACCACCCGCTTCCCTTCTCCTGTCATCCCCCTACCACCCGGGAAAAAAAGAGATTGCCCCCTCCTTCCACTAGCCCACCCTCCCACCCAAAGAACAACTTCTTCTGCGCAGCTTGTTTTCTAGGCAGCAGCGCTATTGTGATGTCATCGGGGGGCATTGTGACAAGCCGCCAGTGTTCCGTCTCTTCATGTTGTGCACTGTTCAAACCGAAAATACATCAACAGGCAGGCTACAGAAAAGCTTACTAACAAAGGTTAGAGAGGGGCTTTCTCAGAGGGCTTTTTACAGTTTGTCTATTCCCAATTAGCCGGTTTAGTATACTTAATGAAAGTACTAATTCTTTCATAGGCCGCCCATTCTTAGTATTTGACGTTCAGGTAACAACAGGTAACTTTATTTGGAGTGGAAGCAGAGAGATAACACCAGATGCCAATTGTAGATCCTCTCACACCTGTGGTCACTGCAGCATCTGACTCCACTTTGTCCAAAAGGGATCTATTCCATTCAATTACACATGATCTAGATTAGACTGACAACAAGATACTGCACGGGACATAGCAGAGTTGGTGAAGTTGAGTGGTGATGAGTTTGCTATTTGGATGAATAAAGCAAGTAAAAAGTGTGTTAGATAAAAATTCATTTCAATTCGCTAATCGGGCTAATATGAATCAGGTGAATCGAGTTCTGCTTTTGGAAACTGGGTTAAGAAGGGGTGCACCGTTCCTGGAGGTACTGCAATACCAGGTCAATGCGTGGAGTGGACAGAGCAAGCTCTTTTTCCATCTCCCTGTTCTAAAAATCCATTTAATATATGGTCCCCAGATAGGGGACGTATCAGATATTAAACTGATAAGAACAGATACTACACTTGATCTTAGCCAAAAGGCCGAGAAGCGATAACCAGAATTGGTTTGGGCCTCGAGTGGCACCCTGGCCTATGCCGGACACATCTTAGGGAGAGAGAGCGAGAGGGAGACAAACCCACGCCTACACAAGACATTTTGTCACCCAAGCCAACCCTTGAAAAGGCTGCTTTGCAGAGCAAAAACAAGAAGAATGGTGCGTTTTGCAGCCGCCGCCCACTGCAATGAATCTGAATAACTCCTCCTTTAGGGCGCAAGCAACTCCCCTCCCCCTTGCAGTCTTTCCAATTCACGATACAAAAAGACGGACAGGACAGGTTGCCTGACTTTCCGTCACTGCCACCCTTTGCCATCCTTACCCGTAGAAAGCCCTTTCATCATCCCCAAACCCTAATCTTTTCCCTTTCCTTCCCAGCCCCCAAACCCTGCCCTCTGTACCTTTCTCACCACCCGCTTCCCTTCTCCTGTCATCCCCCTACCACCCGGGAAAAAAAGAGATTGCCCCCTCCTTCCACTAGCCCACCCTCCCACCCAAAGAACAACTTCTTCTGCGCAGCTTGTTTTCTAGGCAGCAGCGCTATTGTGATGTCATCGGGGGGCATTGTGACAAGCCGCCAGTGTTCCGTCTCTTCATGTTGTGCACTGTTCAAACCGAAAATACATCAACAGGCAGGCTACAGAAAAGCTTACTAACAAAGGTTAGAGAGGGGCTTTCTCAGAGGGCTTTTTACAGTTTGTCTATTCCCAATTAGCCGGTTTAGTATACTTAATGAAAGTACTAATTCTTTCATAGGCCGCCCATTCTTAGTATTTGACGTTCAGGTAACAACAGGTAACTTTATTTGGAGTGGAAGCAGAGAGATAACACCAGATGCCAATTGTAGATCCTCTCACACCTGTGGTCACTGCAGCATCTGACTCCACTTTGTCCAAAAGGGATCTATTCCATTCAATTACACATGATCTAGATTAGACTGACAACAAGATACTGCACGGGACATAGCAGAGTTGGTGAAGTTGAGTGGTGATGAGTTTGCTATTTGGATGAATAAAGCAAGTAAAAAGTGTGTTAGATAAAAATTCATTTCAATTCGCTAATCGGGCTAATATGAATCAGGTGAATCGAGTTCTGCTTTTGGAAACTGGGTTAAGAAGGGGTGCACCGTTCCTGGAGGTACTGCAATACCAGGTCAATGCGTGGAGTGGACAGAGCAAGCTCTTTTTCCATCTCCCTGTTCTAAAAATCCATTTAATATATGGTCCCCAGATAGGGGACGTATCAGATATTAAACTGATAAGAACAGATACTACACTTGATCTTAGCCAAAAGGCCGAGAAGCGATAACCAGAATTGGTTTGGGCCTCGAGTGGCACCCTGGCCTATGCCGGACACATCTTAGGGAGAGAGAGCGAGAGGGAGACAAACCCACGCCTACACAAGACATTTTGTCACCCAAGCCAACCCTTGAAAAGGCTGCTTTGCAGAGCAAAAACAAGAAGAATGGTGCGTTTTGCAGCCGCCGCCCACTGCAATGAATCTGAATAACTCCTCCTTTAGGGCGCAAGCAACTCCCCTCCCCCTTGCAGTCTTTCCAATTCACGATACAAAAAGACGGACAGGACAGGTTGCCTGACTTTCCGTCACTGCCACCCTTTGCCATCCTTACCCGTAGAAAGCCCTTTCATCATCCCCAAACCCTAATCTTTTCCCTTTCCTTCCCAGCCCCCAAACCCTGCCCTCTGTACCTTTCTCACCACCCGCTTCCCTTCTCCTGTCATCCCCCTACCACCCGGGAAAAAAAGAGATTGCCCCCTCCTTCCACTAGCCCACCCTCCCACCCAAAGAACAACTTCTTCTGCGCAGCTTGTTTTCTAGGCAGCAGCGCTATTGTGATGTCATCGGGGGGCATTGTGACAAGCCGCCAGTGTTCCGTCTCTTCATGTTGTGCACTGTTCAAACCGAAAATACATCAACAGGCAGGCTACAGAAAAGCTTACTAACAAAGGTTAGAGAGGGGCTTTCTCAGAGGGCTTTTTACAGTTTGTCTATTCCCAATTAGCCGGTTTAGTATACTTAATGAAAGTACTAATTCTTTCATAGGCCGCCCATTCTTAGTATTTGACGTTCAGGTAACAACAGGTAACTTTATTTGGAGTGGAAGCAGAGAGATAACACCAGATGCCAATTGTAGATCCTCTCACACCTGTGGTCACTGCAGCATCTGACTCCACTTTGTCCAAAAGGGATCTATTCCATTCAATTACACATGATCTAGATTAGACTGACAACAAGATACTGCACGGGACATAGCAGAGTTGGTGAAGTTGAGTGGTGATGAGTTTGCTATTTGGATGAATAAAGCAAGTAAAAAGTGTGTTAGATAAAAATTCATTTCAATTCGCTAATCGGGCTAATATGAATCAGGTGAATCGAGTTCTGCTTTTGGAAACTGGGTTAAGAAGGGGTGCACCGTTCCTGGAGGTACTGCAATACCAGGTCAATGCGTGGAGTGGACAGAGCAAGCTCTTTTTCCATCTCCCTGTTCTAAAAATCCATTTAATATATGGTCCCCAGATAGGGGACGTATCAGATATTAAACTGATAAGAACAGATACTACACTTGATCTTAGCCAAAAGGCCGAGAAGCGATAACCAGAATTGGTTTGGGCCTCGAGTGGCACCCTGGCCTATGCCGGACACATCTTAGGGAGAGAGAGCGAGAGGGAGACAAACCCACGCCTACACAAGACATTTTGTCACCCAAGCCAACCCTTGAAAAGGCTGCTTTGCAGAGCAAAAACAAGAAGAATGGTGCGTTTTGCAGCCGCCGCCCACTGCAATGAATCTGAATAACTCCTCCTTTAGAGCGCAAGCAACTCCCCTCCCCCTTGCAGTCTTTCCAATTCACGATACAAAAAGACGGACAGGACAGGTTGCCTGACTTTCCGTCACTGCCACCCTTTGCCATCCTTACCCGTAGAAAGCCCTTTCATCATCCCCAAACCCTAATCTTTTCCCTTTCCTTCCCAGCCCCCAAACCCTGCCCTCTGTACCTTTCTCACCACCCGCTTCCCTTCTCCTGTCATCCCCCTACCACCCGGGAAAAAAAGAGATTGCCCCCTCCTTCCACTAGCCCACCCTCCCACCCAAAGAACAACTTCTTCTGCGCAGCTTGTTTTCTAGGCAGCAGCGCTATTGTGATGTCATCGGGGGGCATTGTGACAAGCCGCCAGTGTTCCGTCTCTTCATGTTGTGCACTGTTCAAACCGAAAATACATCAACAGGCAGGCTACAGAAAAGCTTACTAACAAAGGTTAGAGAGGGGCTTTCTCAGAGGGCTTTTTACAGTTTGTCTATTCCCAATTAGCCGGTTTAGTATACTTAATGAAAGTACTAATTCTTTCATAGGCCGCCCATTCTTAGTATTTGACGTTCAGGTAACAACAGGTAACTTTATTTGGAGTGGAAGCAGAGAGATAACACCAGATGCCAATTGTAGATCCTCTCACACCTGTGGTCACTGCAGCATCTGACTCCACTTTGTCCAAAAGGGATCTATTCCATTCAATTACACATGATCTAGATTAGACTGACAACAAGATACTGCACGGGACATAGCAGAGTTGGTGAAGTTGAGTGGTGATGAGTTTGCTATTTGGATGAATAAAGCAAGTAAAAAGTGTGTTAGATAAAAATTCATTTCAATTCGCTAATCGGGCTAATATGAATCAGGTGAATCGAGTTCTGCTTTTGGAAACTGGGTTAAGAAGGGGTGCACCGTTCCTGGAGGTACTGCAATACCAGGTCAATGCGTGGAGTGGACAGAGCAAGCTCTTTTTCCATCTCCCTGTTCTAAAAATCTATTTAATATATGGTCCCCAGATAGGGGACGTATCAGATATTAAACTGATAAGAACAGATACTACACTTGATCTTAGCCAAAAGGCCGAGAAGCGATAACCAGAATTGGTTTGGGCCTCGAGTGGCACCCTGGCCTATGCCGGACACATCTTAGGGAGAGAGAGCGAGAGGGAGACAAACCCACGCCTACACAAGACATTTTGTCACCCAAGCCAACCCTTGAAAAGGCTGCTTTGCAGAGCAAAAACAAGAAGAATGGTGCGTTTTGCAGCCGCCGCCCACTGCAATGAATCTGAATAACTCCTCCTTTAGGGCGCAAGCAACTCCCCTCCCCCTTGCAGTCTTTCCAATTCACGATACAAAAAGACGGACAGGACAGGTTGCCTGACTTTCCGTCACTGCCACCCTTTGCCATCCTTACCCGTAGAAAGCCCTTTCATCATCCCCAAACCCTAATCTTTTCCCTTTCCTTCCCAGCCCCCAAACCCTGCCCTCTGTACCTTTCTCACCACCCGCTTCCCTTCTCCTGTCATCCCCCTACCACCCGGGAAAAAAAGAGATTGCCCCCTCCTTCCACTAGCCCACCCTCCCACCCAAAGAACAACTTCTTCTGCGCAGCTTGTTTTCTAGGCAGCAGCGCTATTGTGATGTCATCGGGGGGCATTGTGACAAGCCGCCAGTGTTCCGTCTCTTCATGTTGTGCACTGTTCAAACCGAAAATACATCAACAGGCAGGCTACAGAAAAGCTTACTAACAAAGGTTAGAGAGGGGCTTTCTCAGAGGGCTTTTTACAGTTTGTCTATTCCCAATTAGCCGGTTTAGTATACTTAATGAAAGTACTAATTCTTTCATAGGCCGCCCATTCTTAGTATTTGACGTTCAGGTAACAACAGGTAACTTTATTTGGAGTGGAAGCAGAGAGATAACACCAGATGCCAATTGTAGATCCTCTCACACCTGTGGTCACTGCAGCATCTGACTCCACTTTGTCCAAAAGGGATCTATTCCATTCAATTACACATGATCTAGATTAGACTGACAACAAGATACTGCACGGGACATAGCAGAGTTGGTGAAGTTGAGTGGTGATGAGTTTGCTATTTGGATGAATAAAGCAAGTAAAAAGTGTGTTAGATAAAAATTCATTTCAATTCGCTAATCGGGCTAATATGAATCAGGTGAATCGAGTTCTGCTTTTGGAAACTGGGTTAAGAAGGGGTGCACCGTTCCTGGAGGTACTGCAATACCAGGTCAATGCGTGGAGTGGACAGAGCAAGCTCTTTTTCCATCTCCCTGTTCTAAAAATCCATTTAATATATGGTCCCCAGATAGGGGACGTATCAGATATTAAACTGATAAGAACAGATTTTTTGATTTAATGAAGCTTTCCAAAGCACCGCAAAAAATGCATGACCGAAGTCACACCAAAAACAGTGCAAAGGCTAGGATTCGTGTGGACCCCTCCGTGAGGAGAGGGTCCCCAAAAATCAACCCCGTCCCTCCGAGCCAGAAGGCCACAGCAAGGGTCAGGGATCTTCGGTGCTCCCCCAAGCCGAAGCCTGGTTGAGCCTTGTCGTTGCTCCCAGCGTCCACCCAGGCATCTTACCCAAGTGGAGTAGAGAGCTACTAGTTGTTGGTTTCGCAGCCGAAACTGCCCGGACCGTCAACCGGTGTTGGTTTCTCAGCCCAAGGCTAACCGGACCTCCAACCGGGTGTTGGTTTCTCAGCCGAAGCTGACCCGGACCTCCAACCGGGTGTTGGTTTCTCAGCCGAAGCTGACCCAGACCTCCAACCGGGTGTTGGTTTCTCAGCCGAAGCTGACCCGGACCTCCAACCGGGTGTTGGTTTCTCAGCCCAAAGCTGAACGGACCTCCGACCATGATTATAAAAATTTCCCTTCCTAGCCAGAAGGCCGGGATAGAGCAATATGCTCAGAAAGTATGAAAGGGCAAGGTACGGTGTGCTACAGAGCCCAAGGCTCGCCGGGGTCCCAAGCCAGCAAGCTCAGACTCACTCCAGGGTCGTCAGTCCTGGGGCACATTGCACCATAGCCCCCACACTTACTCAGTCTAATAGCCTCGATCCTGGTAGGGCCATGTTTTCCTCTAGATGAATATACTATACATTAAGAGTACTAGCAAGCGCAACCTTCCAGTGTGCATTGCATCTGCCGAGCCTCACAGATACTACACTTGATCTTAGCCAAAAGGCCGAGAAGCGATAACCAGAATTGGTTTGGGCCTCGAGTGGCACCCTGGCCTATGCCGGACACATCTTAGGGAGAGAGAGCGAGAGGGAGACAAACCCACGCCTACACAAGACATTTTGTCACCCAAGCCAACCCTTGAAAAGGCTGCTTTGCAGAGCAAAAACAAGAAGAATGGTGCGTTTTGCAGCCGCCGCCCACTGCAATGAATCTGAATAACTCCTCCTTTAGGGCGCAAGCAACTCCCCTCCCCCTTGCAGTCTTTCCAATTCACGATACAAAAAGACGGACAGGACAGGTTGCCTGACTTTCCGTCACTGCCACCCTTTGCCATCCTTACCCGTAGAAAGCCCTTTCATCATCCCCAAACCCTAATCTTTTCCCTTTCCTTCCCAGCCCCCAAACCCTGCCCTCTGTACCTTTCTCACCACCCGCTTCCCTTCTCCTGTCATCCCCCTACCACCCGGGAAAAAAAGAGATTGCCCCCTCCTTCCACTAGCCCACCCTCCCACCCAAAGAACAACTTCTTCTGCGCAGCTTGTTTTCTAGGCAGCAGCGCTATTGTGATGTCATCGGGGGGCATTGTGACAAGCCGCCAGTGTTCCGTCTCTTCATGTTGTGCACTGTTCAAACCGAAAATACATCAACAGGCAGGCTACAGAAAAGCTTACTAACAAAGGTTAGAGAGGGGCTTTCTCAGAGGGCTTTTTACAGTTTGTCTATTCCCAATTAGCCGGTTTAGTATACTTAATGAAAGTACTAATTCTTTCATAGGCCGCCCATTCTTAGTATTTGACGTTCAGGTAACAACAGGTAACTTTATTTGGAGTGGAAGCAGAGAGATAACACCAGATGCCAATTGTAGATCCTCTCACACCTGTGGTCACTGCAGCATCTGACTCCACTTTGTCCAAAAGGGATCTATTCCATTCAATTACACATGATCTAGATTAGACTGACAACAAGATACTGCACGGGACATAGCAGAGTTGGTGAAGTTGAGTGGTGATGAGTTTGCTATTTGGATGAATAAAGCAAGTAAAAAGTGTGTTAGATAAAAATTCATTTCAATTCGCTAATCGGGCTAATATGAATCAGGTGAATCGAGTTCTGCTTTTGGAAACTGGGTTAAGAAGGGGTGCACCGTTCCTGGAGGTACTGCAATACCAGGTCAATGCGTGGAGTGGACAGAGCAAGCTCTTTTTCCATCTCCCTGTTCTAAAAATCCATTTAATATATGGTCCCCAGATAGGGGACGTATCAGATATTAAACTGATAAGAACAGATACTACACTTGATCTTAGCCAAAAGGCCGAGAAGCGATAACCAGAATTGGTTTGGGCCTCGAGTGGCACCCTGGCCTATGCCGGACACATCTTAGGGAGAGAGAGCGAGAGGGAGACAAACCCACGCCTACACAAGACATTTTGTCACCCAAGCCAACCCTTGAAAAGGCTGCTTTGCAGAGCAAAAACAAGAAGAATGGTGCGTTTTGCAGCCGCCGCCCACTGCAATGAATCTGAATAACTCCTCCTTTAGGGCGCAAGCAACTCCCCTCCCCCTTGCAGTCTTTCCAATTCACGATACAAAAAGACGGACAGGACAGGTTGCCTGACTTTCCGTCACTGCCACCCTTTGCCATCCTTACCCGTAGAAAGCCCTTTCATCATCCCCAAACCCTAATCTTTTCCCTTTCCTTCCCAGCCCCCAAACCCTGCCCTCTGTACCTTTCTCACCACCCGCTTCCCTTCTCCTGTCATCCCCCTACCACCCGGGAAAAAAAGAGATTGCCCCCTCCTTCCACTAGCCCACCCTCCCACCCAAAGAACAACTTCTTCTGCGCAGCTTGTTTTCTAGGCAGCAGCGCTATTGTGATGTCATCGGGGGGCATTGTGACAAGCCGCCAGTGTTCCGTCTCTTCATGTTGTGCACTGTTCAAACCGAAAATACATCAACAGGCAGGCTACAGAAAAGCTTACTAACAAAGGTTAGAGAGGGGCTTTCTCAGAGGGCTTTTTACAGTTTGTCTATTCCCAATTAGCCGGTTTAGTATACTTAATGAAAGTACTAATTCTTTCATAGGCCGCCCATTCTTAGTATTTGACGTTCAGGTAACAACAGGTAACTTTATTTGGAGTGGAAGCAGAGAGATAACACCAGATGCCAATTGTAGATCCTCTCACACCTGTGGTCACTGCAGCATCTGACTCCACTTTGTCCAAAAGGGATCTATTCCATTCAATTACACATGATCTAGATTAGACTGACAACAAGATACTGCACGGGACATAGCAGAGTTGGTGAAGTTGAGTGGTGATGAGTTTGCTATTTGGATGAATAAAGCAAGTAAAAAGTGTGTTAGATAAAAATTCATTTCAATTCGCTAATCGGGCTAATATGAATCAGGTGAATCGAGTTCTGCTTTTGGAAACTGGGTTAAGAAGGGGTGCACCGTTCCTGGAGGTACTGCAATACCAGGTCAATGCGTGGAGTGGACAGAGCAAGCTCTTTTTCCATCTCCCTGTTCTAAAAATCCATTTAATATATGGTCCCCAGATAGGGGACGTATCAGATATTAAACTGATAAGAACAGATACTACACTTGATCTTAGCCAAAAGGCCGAGAAGCGATAACCAGAATTGGTTTGGGCCTCGAGTGGCACCCTGGCCTATGCCGGACACATCTTAGGGAGAGAGAGCGAGAGGGAGACAAACCCACGCCTACACAAGACATTTTGTCACCCAAGCCAACCCTTGAAAAGGCTGCTTTGCAGAGCAAAAACAAGAAGAATGGTGCGTTTTGCAGCCGCCGCCCACTGCAATGAATCTGAATAACTCCTCCTTTAGGGCGCAAGCAACTCCCCTCCCCCTTGCAGTCTTTCCAATTCACGATACAAAAAGACGGACAGGACAGGTTGCCTGACTTTCCGTCACTGCCACCCTTTGCCATCCTTACCCGTAGAAAGCCCTTTCATCATCCCCAAACCCTAATCTTTTCCCTTTCCTTCCCAGCCCCCAAACCCTGCCCTCTGTACCTTTCTCACCACCCGCTTCCCTTCTCCTGTCATCCCCCTACCACCCGGGAAAAAAAGAGATTGCCCCCTCCTTCCACTAGCCCACCCTCCCACCCAAAGAACAACTTCTTCTGCGCAGCTTGTTTTCTAGGCAGCAGCGCTATTGTGATGTCATCGGGGGGCATTGTGACAAGCCGCCAGTGTTCCGTCTCTTCATGTTGTGCACTGTTCAAACCGAAAATACATCAACAGGCAGGCTACAGAAAAGCTTACTAACAAAGGTTAGAGAGGGGCTTTCTCAGAGGGCTTTTTACAGTTTGTCTATTCCCAATTAGCCGGTTTAGTATACTTAATGAAAGTACTAATTCTTTCATAGGCCGCCCATTCTTAGTATTTGACGTTCAGGTAACAACAGGTAACTTTATTTGGAGTGGAAGCAGAGAGATAACACCAGATGCCAATTGTAGATCCTCTCACACCTGTGGTCACTGCAGCATCTGACTCCACTTTGTCCAAAAGGGATCTATTCCATTCAATTACACATGATCTAGATTAGACTGACAACAAGATACTGCACGGGACATAGCAGAGTTGGTGAAGTTGAGTGGTGATGAGTTTGCTATTTGGATGAATAAAGCAAGTAAAAAGTGTGTTAGATAAAAATTCATTTCAATTCGCTAATCGGGCTAATATGAATCAGGTGAATCGAGTTCTGCTTTTGGAAACTGGGTTAAGAAGGGGTGCACCGTTCCTGGAGGTACTGCAATACCAGGTCAATGCGTGGAGTGGACAGAGCAAGCTCTTTTTCCATCTCCCTGTTCTAAAAATCCATTTAATATATGGTCCCCAGATAGGGGACGTATCAGATATTAAACTGATAAGAACAGATTTTTGATTTAATGAAGCTTTCCAAAGCACCGCAAAAAATGCATGACCGAAGTCACACCAAAAACAGTGCAAAGGCTAGGATTCGTGTGGACCCCTCCGTGAGGAGAGGGTCCCCAAAAATCAACCCCGTCCCTCCGAGCCAGAAGGCCACAGCAAGGGTCAGGGATCTTCGGTGCTCCCCCAAGCCGAAGCCTGGTTGAGCCTTGTCGTTGCTCCCAGCGTCCACCCAGGCATCTTACCCAAGTGGAGTAGAGAGCTACTAGTTGTTGGTTTCGCAGCCGAAACTGCCCGGACCGTCAACCGGTGTTGGTTTCTCAGCCCAAGGCTAACCGGACCTCCAACCGGGTGTTGGTTTCTCAGCCGAAGCTGACCCGGACCTCCAACCGGGTGTTGGTTTCTCAGCCGAAGCTGACCCGGACCTCCAACCGGGTGTTGGTTTCTCAGCCCAAAGCTGAACGGACCTCCGACCATGATTATAAAAATTTCCCTTCCTAGCCAGAAGGCCGGGATAGAGCAATATGCTCAGAAAGTATGAAAGGGCAAGGTACGGTGTGCTACAGAGCCCAAGGCTTGCCGGGGTCCAAAGCCAGCAAGCTCAGACTCACTCCAGGGTCGTCAATCCTGGGGCACATTGCACCATAGCCCCCACACTTACTCAGTCTAATAGCCTCGATCCTGGTAGGGCCATGGTTTCCTCTAGATGGATATACTATCCTCCCAAAGTACTAACAAGCGCAACCTTCCAGTGTGCATTGCATCATTGTACTAAGGTGGCCGGAGCCTTAAACCACCTTTTCGAACGATACTACACTTGATCTTAGCCAAAAGGCCGAGAAGCGATAACCAGAATTGGTTTGGGCCTCGAGTGGCACCCTGGCCTATGCCGGACACATCTTAGGGAGAGAGAGCGAGAGGGAGACAAACCCACGCCTACACAAGACATTTTGTCACCCAAGCCAACCCTTGAAAAGGCTGCTTTGCAGAGCAAAAACAAGAAGAATGGTGCGTTTTGCAGCCGCCGCCCACTGCAATGAATCTGAATAACTCCTCCTTTAGGGCGCAAGCAACTCCCCTCCCCCTTGCAGTCTTTCCAATTCACGATACAAAAAGACGGACAGGACAGGTTGCCTGACTTTCCGTCACTGCCACCCTTTGCCATCCTTACCCGTAGAAAGCCCTTTCATCATCCCCAAACCCTAATCTTTTCCCTTTCCTTCCCAGCCCCCAAACCCTGCCCTCTGTACCTTTCTCACCACCTGCTTCCCTTCTCCTGTCATCCCCCTACCACCCGGGAAAAAAAGAGATTGCCCCCTCCTTCCACTAGCCCACCCTCCCACCCAAAGAACAACTTCTTCTGCGCAGCTTGTTTTCTAGGCAGCAGCGCTATTGTGATGTCATCGGGGGGCATTGTGACAAGCCGCCAGTGTTCCGTCTCTTCATGTTGTGCACTGTTCAAACCGAAAATACATCAACAGGCAGGCTACAGAAAAGCTTACTAACAAAGGTTAGAGAGGGGCTTTCTCAGAGGGCTTTTTACAGTTTGTCTATTCCCAATTAGCCGGTTTAGTATACTTAATGAAAGTACTAATTCTTTCATAGGCCGCCCATTCTTAGTATTTGACGTTCAGGTAACAACAGGTAACTTTATTTGGAGTGGAAGCAGAGAGATAACACCAGATGCCAATTGTAGATCCTCTCACACCTGTGGTCACTGCAGCATCTGACTCCACTTTGTCCAAAAGGGATCTATTCCATTCAATTACACATGATCTAGATTAGACTGACAACAAGATACTGCACGGGACATAGCAGAGTTGGTGAAGTTGAGTGGTGATGAGTTTGCTATTTGGATGAATAAAGCAAGTAAAAAGTGTGTTAGATAAAAATTCATTTCAATTCGCTAATCGGGCTAATATGAATCAGGTGAATCGAGTTCTGCTTTTGGAAACTGGGTTAAGAAGGGGTGCACCGTTCCTGGAGGTACTGCAATACCAGGTCAATGCGTGGAGTGGACAGAGCAAGCTCTTTTTCCATCTCCCTGTTCTAAAAATCCATTTAATATATGGTCCCCAGATAGGGGACGTATCAGATATTAAACTGATAAGAACAGATACTACACTTGATCTTAGCCAAAAGGCCGAGAAGCGATAACCAGAATTGGTTTGGGCCTCGAGTGGCACCCTGGCCTATGCCGGACACATCTTAGGGAGAGAGAGCGAGAGGGAGACAAACCCACGCCTACACAAGACATTTTGTCACCCAAGCCAACCCTTGAAAAGGCTGCTTTGCAGAGCAAAAACAAGAAGAATGGTGCGTTTTGCAGCCGCCGCCCACTGCAATGAATCTGAATAACTCCTCCTTTAGGGCGCAAGCAACTCCCCTCCCCCTTGCAGTCTTTCCAATTCACGATACAAAAAGACGGACAGGACAGGTTGCCTGACTTTCCGTCACTGCCACCCTTTGCCATCCTTACCCGTAGAAAGCCCTTTCATCATCCCCAAACCCTAATCTTTTCCCTTTCCTTCCCAGCCCCCAAACCCTGCCCTCTGTACCTTTCTCACCACCCGCTTCCCTTCTCCTGTCATCCCCCTACCACCCGGGAAAAAAAGAGATTGCCCCCTCCTTCCACTAGCCCACCCTCCCACCCAAAGAACAACTTCTTCTGCGCAGCTTGTTTTCTAGGCAGCAGCGCTATTGTGATGTCATCGGGGGGCATTGTGACAAGCCGCCAGTGTTCCGTCTCTTCATGTTGTGCACTGTTCAAACCGAAAATACATCAACAGGCAGGCTACAGAAAAGCTTACTAACAAAGGTTAGAGAGGGGCTTTCTCAGAGGGCTTTTTACAGTTTGTCTATTCCCAATTAGCCGGTTTAGTATACTTAATGAAAGTACTAATTCTTTCATAGGCCGCCCATTCTTAGTATTTGACGTTCAGGTAACAACAGGTAACTTTATTTGGAGTGGAAGCAGAGAGATAACACCAGATGCCAATTGTAGATCCTCTCACACCTGTGGTCACTGCAGCATCTGACTCCACTTTGTCCAAAAGGGATCTATTCCATTCAATTACACATGATCTAGATTAGACTGACAACAAGATACTGCACGGGACATAGCAGAGTTGGTGAAGTTGAGTGGTGATGAGTTTGCTATTTGGATGAATAAAGCAAGTAAAAAGTGTGTTAGATAAAAATTCATTTCAATTCGCTAATCGGGCTAATATGAATCAGGTGAATCGAGTTCTGCTTTTGGAAACTGGGTTAAGAAGGGGTGCACCGTTCCTGGAGGTACTGCAATACCAGGTCAATGCGTGGAGTGGACAGAGCAAGCTCTTTTTCCATCTCCCTGTTCTAAAAATCCATTTAATATATGGTCCCCAGATAGGGGACGTATCAGATATTAAACTGATAAGAACAGATACTACACTTGATCTTAGCCAAAAGGCCGAGAAGCGATAACCAGAATTGGTTTGGGCCTCGAGTGGCACCCTGGCCTATGCCGGACACATCTTAGGGAGAGAGAGCGAGAGGGAGACAAACCCACGCCTACACAAGACATTTTGTCACCCAAGCCAACCCTTGAAAAGGCTGCTTTGCAGAGCAAAAACAAGAAGAATGGTGCGTTTTGCAGCCGCCGCCCACTGCAATGAATCTGAATAACTCCTCCTTTAGGGCGCAAGCAACTCCCCTCCCCCTTGCAGTCTTTCCAATTCACGATACAAAAAGACGGACAGGACAGGTTGCCTGACTTTCCGTCACTGCCACCCTTTGCCATCCTTACCCGTAGAAAGCCCTTTCATCATCCCCAAACCCTAATCTTTTCCCTTTCCTTCCCAGCCCCCAAACCCTGCCCTCTGTACCTTTCTCACCACCCGCTTCCCTTCTCCTGTCATCCCCCTACCACCCGGGAAAAAAAGAGATTGCCCCCTCCTTCCACTAGCCCACCCTCCCACCCAAAGAACAACTTCTTCTGCGCAGCTTGTTTTCTAGGCAGCAGCGCTATTGTGATGTCATCGGGGGGCATTGTGACAAGCCGCCAGTGTTCCGTCTCTTCATGTTGTGCACTGTTCAAACCGAAAATACATCAACAGGCAGGCTACAGAAAAGCTTACTAACAAAGGTTAGAGAGGGGCTTTCTCAGAGGGCTTTTTACAGTTTGTCTATTCCCAATTAGCCGGTTTAGTATACTTAATGAAAGTACTAATTCTTTCATAGGCCGCCCATTCTTAGTATTTGACGTTCAGGTAACAACAGGTAACTTTATTTGGAGTGGAAGCAGAGAGATAACACCAGATGCCAATTGTAGATCCTCTCACACCTGTGGTCACTGCAGCATCTGACTCCACTTTGTCCAAAAGGGATCTATTCCATTCAATTACACATGATCTAGATTAGACTGACAACAAGATACTGCACGGGACATAGCAGAGTTGGTGAAGTTGAGTGGTGATGAGTTTGCTATTTGGATGAATAAAGCAAGTAAAAAGTGTGTTAGATAAAAATTCATTTCAATTCGCTAATCGGGCTAATATGAATCAGGTGAATCGAGTTCTGCTTTTGGAAACTGGGTTAAGAAGGGGTGCACCGTTCCTGGAGGTACTGCAATACCAGGTCAATGCGTGGAGTGGACAGAGCAAGCTCTTTTTCCATCTCCCTGTTCTAAAAATCCATTTAATATATGGTCCCCAGATAGGGGACGTATCAGATATTAAACTGATAAGAACAGATACTACACTTGATCTTAGCCAAAAGGCCGAGAAGCGATAACCAGAATTGGTTTGGGCCTCGAGTGGCACCCTGGCCTATGCCGGACACATCTTAGGGAGAGAGAGCGAGAGGGAGACAAACCCACGCCTACACAAGACATTTTGTCACCCAAGCCAACCCTTGAAAAGGCTGCTTTGCAGAGCAAAAACAAGAAGAATGGTGCGTTTTGCAGCCGCCGCCCACTGCAATGAATCTGAATAACTCCTCCTTTAGGGCGCAAGCAACTCCCCTCCCCCTTGCAGTCTTTCCAATTCACGATACAAAAAGACGGACAGGACAGGTTGCCTGACTTTCCGTCACTGCCACCCTTTGCCATCCTTACCCGTAGAAAGCCCTTTCATCATCCCCAAACCCTAATCTTTTCCCTTTCCTTCCCAGCCCCCAAACCCTGCCCTCTGTACCTTTCTCACCACCCGCTTCCCTTCTCCTGTCATCCCCCTACCACCCGGGAAAAAAAGAGATTGCCCCCTCCTTCCACTAGCCCACCCTCCCACCCAAAGAACAACTTCTTCTGCGCAGCTTGTTTTCTAGGCAGCAGCGCTATTGTGATGTCATCGGGGGGCATTGTGACAAGCCGCCAGTGTTCCGTCTCTTCATGTTGTGCACTGTTCAAACCGAAAATACATCAACAGGCAGGCTACAGAAAAGCTTACTAACAAAGGTTAGAGAGGGGCTTTCTCAGAGGGCTTTTTACAGTTTGTCTATTCCCAATTAGCCGGTTTAGTATACTTAATGAAAGTACTAATTCTTTCATAGGCCGCCCATTCTTAGTATTTGACGTTCAGGTAACAACAGGTAACTTTATTTGGAGTGGAAGCAGAGAGATAACACCAGATGCCAATTGTAGATCCTCTCACACCTGTGGTCACTGCAGCATCTGACTCCACTTTGTCCAAAAGGGATCTATTCCATTCAATTACACATGATCTAGATTAGACTGACAACAAGATACTGCACGGGACATAGCAGAGTTGGTGAAGTTGAGTGGTGATGAGTTTGCTATTTGGATGAATAAAGCAAGTAAAAAGTGTGTTAGATAAAAATTCATTTCAATTCGCTAATCGGGCTAATATGAATCAGGTGAATCGAGTTCTGCTTTTGGAAACTGGGTTAAGAAGGGGTGCACCGTTCCTGGAGGTACTGCAATACCAGGTCAATGCGTGGAGTGGACAGAGCAAGCTCTTTTTCCATCTCCCTGTTCTAAAAATCCATTTAATATATGGTCCCCAGATAGGGGACGTATCAGATATTAAACTGATAAGAACAGATACTACACTTGATCTTAGCCAAAAGGCCGAGAAGCGATAACCAGAATTGGTTTGGGCCTCGAGTGGCACCCTGGCCTATGCCGGACACATCTTAGGGAGAGAGAGCGAGAGGGAGACAAACCCACGCCTACACAAGACATTTTGTCACCCAAGCCAACCCTTGAAAAGGCTGCTTTGCAGAGCAAAAACAAGAAGAATGGTGCGTTTTGCAGCCGCCGCCCACTGCAATGAATCTGAATAACTCCTCCTTTAGGGCGCAAGCAACTCCCCTCCCCCTTGCAGTCTTTCCAATTCACGATACAAAAAGACGGACAGGACAGGTTGCCTGACTTTCCGTCACTGCCACCCTTTGCCATCCTTACCCGTAGAAAGCCCTTTCATCATCCCCAAACCCTAATCTTTTCCCTTTCCTTCCCAGCCCCCAAACCCTGCCCTCTGTACCTTTCTCACCACCCGCTTCCCTTCTCCTGTCATCCCCCTACCACCCGGGAAAAAAAGAGATTGCCCCCTCCTTCCACTAGCCCACCCTCCCACCCAAAGAACAACTTCTTCTGCGCAGCTTGTTTTCTAGGCAGCAGCGCTATTGTGATGTCATCGGGGGGCATTGTGACAAGCCGCCAGTGTTCCGTCTCTTCATGTTGTGCACTGTTCAAACCGAAAATACATCAACAGGCAGGCTACAGAAAAGCTTACTAACAAAGGTTAGAGAGGGGCTTTCTCAGAGGGCTTTTTACAGTTTGTCTATTCCCAATTAGCCGGTTTAGTATACTTAATGAAAGTACTAATTCTTTCATAGGCCGCCCATTCTTAGTATTTGACGTTCAGGTAACAACAGGTAACTTTATTTGGAGTGGAAGCAGAGAGATAACACCAGATGCCAATTGTAGATCCTCTCACACCTGTGGTCACTGCAGCATCTGACTCCACTTTGTCCAAAAGGGATCTATTCCATTCAATTACACATGATCTAGATTAGACTGACAACAAGATACTGCACGGGACATAGCAGAGTTGGTGAAGTTGAGTGGTGATGAGTTTGCTATTTGGATGAATAAAGCAAGTAAAAAGTGTGTTAGATAAAAATTCATTTCAATTCGCTAATCGGGCTAATATGAATCAGGTGAATCGAGTTCTGCTTTTGGAAACTGGGTTAAGAAGGGGTGCACCGTTCCTGGAGGTACTGCAATACCAGGTCAATGCGTGGAGTGGACAGAGCAAGCTCTTTTTCCATCTCCCTGTTCTAAAAATCCATTTAATATATGGTCCCCAGATAGGGGACGTATCAGATATTAAACTGATAAGAACAGATACTACACTTGATCTTAGCCAAAAGGCCGAGAAGCGATAACCAGAATTGGTTTGGGCCTCGAGTGGCACCCTGGCCTATGCCGGACACATCTTAGGGAGAGAGAGCGAGAGGGAGACAAACCCACGCCTACACAAGACATTTTGTCACCCAAGCCAACCCTTGAAAAGGCTGCTTTGCAGAGCAAAAACAAGAAGAATGGTGCGTTTTGCAGCCGCCGCCCACTGCAATGAATCTGAATAACTCCTCCTTTAGGGCGCAAGCAACTCCCCTCCCCCTTGCAGTCTTTCCAATTCACGATACAAAAAGACGGACAGGACAGGTTGCCTGACTTTCCGTCACTGCCACCCTTTGCCATCCTTACCCGTAGAAAGCCCTTTCATCATCCCCAAACCCTAATCTTTTCCCTTTCCTTCCCAGCCCCCAAACCCTGCCCTCTGTACCTTTCTCACCACCCGCTTCCCTTCTCCTGTCATCCCCCTACCACCCGGGAAAAAAAGAGATTGCCCCCTCCTTCCACTAGCCCACCCTCCCACCCAAAGAACAACTTCTTCTGCGCAGCTTGTTTTCTAGGCAGCAGCGCTATTGTGATGTCATCGGGGGGCATTGTGACAAGCCGCCAGTGTTCCGTCTCTTCATGTTGTGCACTGTTCAAACCGAAAATACATCAACAGGCAGGCTACAGAAAAGCTTACTAACAAAGGTTAGAGAGGGGCTTTCTCAGAGGGCTTTTTACAGTTTGTCTATTCCCAATTAGCCGGTTTAGTATACTTAATGAAAGTACTAATTCTTTCATAGGCCGCCCATTCTTAGTATTTGACGTTCAGGTAACAACAGGTAACTTTATTTGGAGTGGAAGCAGAGAGATAACACCAGATGCCAATTGTAGATCCTCTCACACCTGTGGTCACTGCAGCATCTGACTCCACTTTGTCCAAAAGGGATCTATTCCATTCAATTACACATGATCTAGATTAGACTGACAACAAGATACTGCACGGGACATAGCAGAGTTGGTGAAGTTGAGTGGTGATGAGTTTGCTATTTGGATGAATAAAGCAAGTAAAAAGTGTGTTAGATAAAAATTCATTTCAATTCGCTAATCGGGCTAATATGAATCAGGTGAATCGAGTTCTGCTTTTGGAAACTGGGTTAAGAAGGGGTGCACCGTTCCTGGAGGTACTGCAATACCAGGTCAATGCGTGGAGTGGACAGAGCAAGCTCTTTTTCCATCTCCCTGTTCTAAAAATCCATTTAATATATGGTCCCCAGATAGGGGACGTATCAGATATTAAACTGATAAGAACAGATACTACACTTGATCTTAGCCAAAAGGCCGAGAAGCGATAACCAGAATTGGTTTGGGCCTCGAGTGGCACCCTGGCCTATGCCGGACACATCTTAGGGAGAGAGAGCGAGAGGGAGACAAACCCACGCCTACACAAGACATTTTGTCACCCAAGCCAACCCTTGAAAAGGCTGCTTTGCAGAGCAAAAACAAGAAGAATGGTGCGTTTTGCAGCCGCCGCCCACTGCAATGAATCTGAATAACTCCTCCTTTAGGGCGCAAGCAACTCCCCTCCCCCTTGCAGTCTTTCCAATTCACGATACAAAAAGACGGACAGGACAGGTTGCCTGACTTTCCGTCACTGCCACCCTTTGCCATCCTTACCCGTAGAAAGCCCTTTCATCATCCCCAAACCCTAATCTTTTCCCTTTCCTTCCCAGCCCCCAAACCCTGCCCTCTGTACCTTTCTCACCACCCGCTTCCCTTCTCCTGTCATCCCCCTACCACCCGGGAAAAAAAGAGATTGCCCCCTCCTTCCACTAGCCCACCCTCCCACCCAAAGAACAACTTCTTCTGCGCAGCTTGTTTTCTAGGCAGCAGCGCTATTGTGATGTCATCGGGGGGCATTGTGACAAGCCGCCAGTGTTCCGTCTCTTCATGTTGTGCACTGTTCAAACCGAAAATACATCAACAGGCAGGCTACAGAAAAGCTTACTAACAAAGGTTAGAGAGGGGCTTTCTCAGAGGGCTTTTTACAGTTTGTCTATTCCCAATTAGCCGGTTTAGTATACTTAATGAAAGTACTAATTCTTTCATAGGCCGCCCATTCTTAGTATTTGACGTTCAGGTAACAACAGGTAACTTTATTTGGAGTGGAAGCAGAGAGATAACACCAGATGCCAATTGTAGATCCTCTCACACCTGTGGTCACTGCAGCATCTGACTCCACTTTGTCCAAAAGGGATCTATTCCATTCAATTACACATGATCTAGATTAGACTGACAACAAGATACTGCACGGGACATAGCAGAGTTGGTGAAGTTGAGTGGTGATGAGTTTGCTATTTGGATGAATAAAGCAAGTAAAAAGTGTGTTAGATAAAAATTCATTTCAATTCGCTAATCGGGCTAATATGAATCAGGTGAATCGAGTTCTGCTTTTGGAAACTGGGTTAAGAAGGGGTGCACCGTTCCTGGAGGTACTGCAATACCAGGTCAATGCGTGGAGTGGACAGAGCAAGCTCTTTTTCCATCTCCCTGTTCTAAAAATCCATTTAATATATGGTCCCCAGATAGGGGACGTATCAGATATTAAACTGATAAGAACAGATACTACACTTGATCTTAGCCAAAAGGCCGAGAAGCGATAACCAGAATTGGTTTGGGCCTCGAGTGGCACCCTGGCCTATGCCGGACACATCTTAGGGAGAGAGAGCGAGAGGGAGACAAACCCACGCCTACACAAGACATTTTGTCACCCAAGCCAACCCTTGAAAAGGCTGCTTTGCAGAGCAAAAACAAGAAGAATGGTGCGTTTTGCAGCCGCCGCCCACTGCAATGAATCTGAATAACTCCTCCTTTAGGGCGCAAGCAACTCCCCTCCCCCTTGCAGTCTTTCCAATTCACGATACAAAAAGACGGACAGGACAGGTTGCCTGACTTTCCGTCACTGCCACCCTTTGCCATCCTTACCCGTAGAAAGCCCTTTCATCATCCCCAAACCCTAATCTTTTCCCTTTCCTTCCCAGCCCCCAAACCCTGCCCTCTGTACCTTTCTCACCACCCGCTTCCCTTCTCCTGTCATCCCCCTACCACCCGGGAAAAAAAGAGATTGCCCCCTCCTTCCACTAGCCCACCCTCCCACCCAAAGAACAACTTCTTCTGCGCAGCTTGTTTTCTAGGCAGCAGCGCTATTGTGATGTCATCGGGGGGCATTGTGACAAGCCGCCAGTGTTCCGTCTCTTCATGTTGTGCACTGTTCAAACCGAAAATACATCAACAGGCAGGCTACAGAAAAGCTTACTAACAAAGGTTAGAGAGGGGCTTTCTCAGAGGGCTTTTTACAGTTTGTCTATTCCCAATTAGCCGGTTTAGTATACTTAATGAAAGTACTAATTCTTTCATAGGCCGCCCATTCTTAGTATTTGACGTTCAGGTAACAACAGGTAACTTTATTTGGAGTGGAAGCAGAGAGATAACACCAGATGCCAATTGTAGATCCTCTCACACCTGTGGTCACTGCAGCATCTGACTCCACTTTGTCCAAAAGGGATCTATTCCATTCAATTACACATGATCTAGATTAGACTGACAACAAGATACTGCACGGGACATAGCAGAGTTGGTGAAGTTGAGTGGTGATGAGTTTGCTATTTGGATGAATAAAGCAAGTAAAAAGTGTGTTAGATAAAAATTCATTTCAATTCGCTAATCGGGCTAATATGAATCAGGTGAATCGAGTTCTGCTTTTGGAAACTGGGTTAAGAAGGGGTGCACCGTTCCTGGAGGTACTGCAATACCAGGTCAATGCGTGGAGTGGACAGAGCAAGCTCTTTTTCCATCTCCCTGTTCTAAAAATCCATTTAATATATGGTCCCCAGATAGGGGACGTATCAGATATTAAACTGATAAGAACAGATACTACACTTGATCTTAGCCAAAAGGCCGAGAAGCGATAACCAGAATTGGTTTGGGCCTCGAGTGGCACCCTGGCCTATGCCGGACACATCTTAGGGAGAGAGAGCGAGAGGGAGACAAACCCACGCCTACACAAGACATTTTGTCACCCAAGCCAACCCTTGAAAAGGCTGCTTTGCAGAGCAAAAACAAGAAGAATGGTGCGTTTTGCAGCCGCCGCCCACTGCAATGAATCTGAATAACTCCTCCTTTAGGGCGCAAGCAACTCCCCTCCCCCTTGCAGTCTTTCCAATTCACGATACAAAAAGACGGACAGGACAGGTTGCCTGACTTTCCGTCACTGCCACCCTTTGCCATCCTTACCCGTAGAAAGCCCTTTCATCATCACCAAACCCTAATCTTTTCCCTTTCCTTCCCAGCCCCCAAACCCTGCCCTCTGTACCTTTCTCACCACCCGCTTCCCTTCTCCTGTCATCCCCCTACCACCCGGGAAAAAAAGAGATTGCCCCCTCCTTCCACTAGCCCACCCTCCCACCCAAAGAACAACTTCTTCTGCGCAGCTTGTTTTCTAGGCAGCAGCGCTATTGTGATGTCATCGGGGGGCATTGTGACAAGCCGCCAGTGTTCCGTCTCTTCATGTTGTGCACTGTTCAAACCGAAAATACATCAACAGGCAGGCTACAGAAAAGCTTACTAACAAAGGTTAGAGAGGGGCTTTCTCAGAGGGCTTTTTACAGTTTGTCTATTCCCAATTAGCCGGTTTAGTATACTTAATGAAAGTACTAATTCTTTCATAGGCCGCCCATTCTTAGTATTTGACGTTCAGGTAACAACAGGTAACTTTATTTGGAGTGGAAGCAGAGAGATAACACCAGATGCCAATTGTAGATCCTCTCACACCTGTGGTCACTGCAGCATCTGACTCCACTTTGTCCAAAAGGGATCTATTCCATTCAATTACACATGATCTAGATTAGACTGACAACAAGATACTGCACGGGACATAGCAGAGTTGGTGAAGTTGAGTGGTGATGAGTTTGCTATTTGGATGAATAAAGCAAGTAAAAAGTGTGTTAGATAAAAATTCATTTCAATTCGCTAATCGGGCTAATATGAATCAGGTGAATCGAGTTCTGCTTTTGGAAACTGGGTTAAGAAGGGGTGCACCGTTCCTGGAGGTACTGCAATACCAGGTCAATGCGTGGAGTGGACAGAGCAAGCTCTTTTTCCATCTCCCTGTTCTAAAAATCCATTTAATATATGGTCCCCAGATAGGGGACGTATCAGATATTAAACTGATAAGAACAGATACTACACTTGATCTTAGCCAAAAGGCCGAGAAGCGATAACCAGAATTGGTTTGGGCCTCGAGTGGCACCCTGGCCTATGCCGGACACATCTTAGGGAGAGAGAGCGAGAGGGAGACAAACCCACGCCTACACAAGACATTTTGTCACCCAAGCCAACCCTTGAAAAGGCTGCTTTGCAGAGCAAAAACAAGAAGAATGGTGCGTTTTGCAGCCGCCGCCCACTGCAATGAATCTGAATAACTCCTCCTTTAGGGCGCAAGCAACTCCCCTCCCCCTTGCAGTCTTTCCAATTCACGATACAAAAAGACGGACAGGACAGGTTGCCTGACTTTCCGTCACTGCCACCCTTTGCCATCCTTACCCGTAGAAAGCCCTTTCATCATCCCCAAACCCTAATCTTTTCCCTTTCCTTCCCAGCCCCCAAACCCTGCCCTCTGTACCTTTCTCACCACCCGCTTCCCTTCTCCTGTCATCCCCCTACCACCCGGGAAAAAAAGAGATTGCCCCCTCCTTCCACTAGCCCACCCTCCCACCCAAAGAACAACTTCTTCTGCGCAGCTTGTTTTCTAGGCAGCAGCGCTATTGTGATGTCATCGGGGGGCATTGTGACAAGCCGCCAGTGTTCCGTCTCTTCATGTTGTGCACTGTTCAAACCGAAAATACATCAACAGGCAGGCTACAGAAAAGCTTACTAACAAAGGTTAGAGAGGGGCTTTCTCAGAGGGCTTTTTACAGTTTGTCTATTCCCAATTAGCCGGTTTAGTATACTTAATGAAAGTACTAATTCTTTCATAGGCCGCCCATTCTTAGTATTTGACGTTCAGGTAACAACAGGTAACTTTATTTGGAGTGGAAGCAGAGAGATAACACCAGATGCCAATTGTAGATCCTCTCACACCTGTGGTCACTGCAGCATCTGACTCCACTTTGTCCAAAAGGGATCTATTCCATTCAATTACACATGATCTAGATTAGACTGACAACAAGATACTGCACGGGACATAGCAGAGTTGGTGAAGTTGAGTGGTGATGAGTTTGCTATTTGGATGAATAAAGCAAGTAAAAAGTGTGTTAGATAAAAATTCATTTCAATTCGCTAATCGGGCTAATATGAATCAGGTGAATCGAGTTCTGCTTTTGGAAACTGGGTTAAGAAGGGGTGCACCGTTCCTGGAGGTACTGCAATACCAGGTCAATGCGTGGAGTGGACAGAGCAAGCTCTTTTTCCATCTCCCTGTTCTAAAAATCCATTTAATATATGGTCCCCAGATAGGGGACGTATCAGATATTAAACTGATAAGAACAGATACTACACTTGATCTTAGCCAAAAGGCCGAGAAGCGATAACCAGAATTGGTTTGGGCCTCGAGTGGCACCCTGGCCTATGCCGGACACATCTTAGGGAGAGAGAGCGAGAGGGAGACAAACCCACGCCTACACAAGACATTTTGTCACCCAAGCCAACCCTTGAAAAGGCTGCTTTGCAGAGCAAAAACAAGAAGAATGGTGCGTTTTGCAGCCGCCGCCCACTGCAATGAATCTGAATAACTCCTCCTTTAGGGCGCAAGCAACTCCCCTCCCCCTTGCAGTCTTTCCAATTCACGATACAAAAAGACGGACAGGACAGGTTGCCTGACTTTCCGTCACTGCCACCCTTTGCCATCCTTACCCGTAGAAAGCCCTTTCATCATCCCCAAACCCTAATCTTTTCCCTTTCCTTCCCAGCCCCCAAACCCTGCCCTCTGTACCTTTCTCACCACCCGCTTCCCTTCTCCTGTCATCCCCCTACCACCCGGGAAAAAAAGAGATTGCCCCCTCCTTCCACTAGCCCACCCTCCCACCCAAAGAACAACTTCTTCTGCGCAGCTTGTTTTCTAGGCAGCAGCGCTATTGTGATGTCATCGGGGGGCATTGTGACAAGCCGCCAGTGTTCCGTCTCTTCATGTTGTGCACTGTTCAAACCGAAAATACATCAACAGGCAGGCTACAGAAAAGCTTACTAACAAAGGTTAGAGAGGGGCTTTCTCAGAGGGCTTTTTACAGTTTGTCTATTCCCAATTAGCCGGTTTAGTATACTTAATGAAAGTACTAATTCTTTCATAGGTCGCCCATTCTTAGTATTTGACGTTCAGGTAACAACAGGTAACTTTATTTGGAGTGGAAGCAGAGAGATAACACCAGATGCCAATTGTAGATCCTCTCACACCTGTGGTCACTGCAGCATCTGACTCCACTTTGTCCAAAAGGGATCTATTCCATTCAATTACACATGATCTAGATTAGACTGACAACAAGATACTGCACGGGACATAGCAGAGTTGGTGAAGTTGAGTGGTGATGAGTTTGCTATTTGGATGAATAAAGCAAGTAAAAAGTGTGTTAGATAAAAATTCATTTCAATTCGCTAATCGGGCTAATATGAATCAGGTGAATCGAGTTCTGCTTTTGGAAACTGGGTTAAGAAGGGGTGCACCGTTCCTGGAGGTACTGCAATACCAGGTCAATGCGTGGAGTGGACAGAGCAAGCTCTTTTTCCATCTCCCTGTTCTAAAAATCCATTTAATATATGGTCCCCAGATAGGGGACGTATCAGATATTAAACTGATAAGAACAGATACTACACTTGATCTTAGCCAAAAGGCCGAGAAGCGATAACCAGAATTGGTTTGGGCCTCGAGTGGCACCCTGGCCTATGCCGGACACATCTTAGGGAGAGAGAGCGAGAGGGAGACAAACCCACGCCTACACAAGACATTTTGTCACCCAAGCCAACCCTTGAAAAGGCTGCTTTGCAGAGCAAAAACAAGAAGAATGGTGCGTTTTGCAGCCGCCGCCCACTGCAATGAATCTGAATAACTCCTCCTTTAGGGCGCAAGCAACTCCCCTCCCCCTTGCAGTCTTTCCAATTCACGATACAAAAAGACGGACAGGACAGGTTGCCTGACTTTCCGTCACTGCCACCCTTTGCCATCCTTACCCGTAGAAAGCCCTTTCATCATCCCCAAACCCTAATCTTTTCCCTTTCCTTCCCAGCCCCCAAACCCTGCCCTCTGTACCTTTCTCACCACCCGCTTCCCTTCTCCTGTCATCCCCCTACCACCCGGGAAAAAAAGAGATTGCCCCCTCCTTCCACTAGCCCACCCTCCCACCCAAAGAACAACTTCTTCTGCGCAGCTTGTTTTCTAGGCAGCAGCGCTATTGTGATGTCATCGGGGGGCATTGTGACAAGCCGCCAGTGTTCCGTCTCTTCATGTTGTGCACTGTTCAAACCGAAAATACATCAACAGGCAGGCTACAGAAAAGCTTACTAACAAAGGTTAGAGAGGGGCTTTCTCAGAGGGCTTTTTACAGTTTGTCTATTCCCAATTAGCCGGTTTAGTATACTTAATGAAAGTACTAATTCTTTCATAGGCCGCCCATTCTTAGTATTTGACGTTCAGGTAACAACAGGTAACTTTATTTGGAGTGGAAGCAGAGAGATAACACCAGATGCCAATTGTAGATCCTCTCACACCTGTGGTCACTGCAGCATCTGACTCCACTTTGTCCAAAAGGGATCTATTCCATTCAATTACACATGATCTAGATTAGACTGACAACAAGATACTGCACGGGACATAGCAGAGTTGGTGAAGTTGAGTGGTGATGAGTTTGCTATTTGGATGAATAAAGCAAGTAAAAAGTGTGTTAGATAAAAATTCATTTCAATTCGCTAATCGGGCTAATATGAATCAGGTGAATCGAGTTCTGCTTTTGGAAACTGGGTTAAGAAGGGGTGCACCGTTCCTGGAGGTACTGCAATACCAGGTCAATGCGTGGAGTGGACAGAGCAAGCTCTTTTTCCATCTCCCTGTTCTAAAAATCCATTTAATATATGGTCCCCAGATAGGGGACGTATCAGATATTAAACTGATAAGAACAGATTTTTGATTTAATGAAGCTTTCCAAAGCACCACAAAAAATGCATGACCGAAGTCACACCAAAAACAGTGCAAAGGCTAGGATTCGTGTGGACCCCACCGTGAGGAGAGGGTCCCCAAAAATCAACCCCGTCCCTCCGAGCCAGAAGGCCACAGCAAGGGTCAGGGATCTTCGGTGCTCCCCCAAGCCGAAGCCTGGTTGAGCCTTGTCGTTGCTCCCAGCGTCCACCCAGGCATCTTACCCAAGTGGAGTAGAGAGCTACTAGTTGTTGGTTTCGCAGCCGAAACTGCCCGGACCGTCAACCGGTGTTGGTTTCTCAGCCCAAGGCTAACCGGACCTCCAACCGGGTGTTGGTTTCTCAGCCGAAGCTGACCCAGACCTCCAACCGGGTGTTGGTTTCTCAGCCGAAGCTGAGCCAGACCTCCAACCGGGTGTTAGTTTCTCAGCCCAAAGCTGACCAGACCTCCGACTGGGATTATAAAAATTTCCCTTCCTAGCCAGAAGGCCGGGATAGGGTAATATGCTCAAAAAGTATGAAAAGGCAAGGTACGGTGTGCTACAGAGCCCAAGGCTTGCCGGGGTCCCAAGCCAGCAAGCTCAGACTCACTCCAGGGTCGTCAGTCCTGGGGCACGTTGTACCATAGCCCCCCACCCTTACTCAGTCTAATAGCCTCGATCCTGGTAGGGCCATGTTTTCCTCTAGATGAATATACTATCCACCCAGAGTACTAGCAAGCGCAACCTTCCAGTGTGCATTGTATCATTGTACTAAGGTGGCCTGGAGCTTAAACCATCTCTTCGAACAACACTACACTTGATCTTAGCCAAAAGGCCGAGAAGCGATAACCAGAATTGGTTTGGGCCTCGAGTGGCACCCTGGCCTATGCCGGACACATCTTAGGGAGAGAGAGCGAGAGGGAGACAAACCCACGCCTACACAAGACATTTTGTCACCCAAGCCAACCCTTGAAAAGGCTGCTTTGCAGAGCAAAAACAAGAAGAATGGTGCGTTTTGCAGCCGCCGCCCACTGCAATGAATCTGAATAACTCCTCCTTTAGGGCGCAAGCAACTCCCCTCCCCCTTGCAGTCTTTCCAATTCACGATACAAAAAGACGGACAGGACAGGTTGCCTGACTTTCCGTCACTGCCACCCTTTGCCATCCTTACCCGTAGAAAGCCCTTTCATCATCCCCAAACCCTAATCTTTTCCCTTTCCTTCCCAGCCCCCAAACCCTGCCCTCTGTACCTTTCTCACCACCCGCTTCCCTTCTCCTGTCATCCCCCTACCACCCGGGAAAAAAAGAGATTGCCCCCTCCTTCCACTAGCCCACCCTCCCACCCAAAGAACAACTTCTTCTGCGCAGCTTGTTTTCTAGGCAGCAGCGCTATTGTGATGTCATCGGGGGGCATTGTGACAAGCCGCCAGTGTTCCGTCTCTTCATGTTGTGCACTGTTCAAACCGAAAATACATCAACAGGCAGGCTACAGAAAAGCTTACTAACAAAGGTTAGAGAGGGGCTTTCTCAGAGGGCTTTTTACAGTTTGTCTATTCCCAATTAGCCGGTTTAGTATACTTAATGAAAGTACTAATTCTTTCATAGGCCGCCCATTCTTAGTATTTGACGTTCAGGTAACAACAGGTAACTTTATTTGGAGTGGAAGCAGAGAGATAACACCAGATGCCAATTGTAGATCCTCTCACACCTGTGGTCACTGCAGCATCTGACTCCACTTTGTCCAAAAGGGATCTATTCCATTCAATTACACATGATCTAGATTAGACTGACAACAAGATACTGCACGGGACATAGCAGAGTTGGTGAAGTTGAGTGGTGATGAGTTTGCTATTTGGATGAATAAAGCAAGTAAAAAGTGTGTTAGATAAAAATTCATTTCAATTCGCTAATCGGGCTAATATGAATCAGGTGAATCGAGTTCTGCTTTTGGAAACTGGGTTAAGAAGGGGTGCACCGTTCCTGGAGGTACTGCAATACCAGGTCAATGCGTGGAGTGGACAGAGCAAGCTCTTTTTCCATCTCCCTGTTCTAAAAATCCATTTAATATATGGTCCCCAGATAGGGGACGTATCAGATATTAAACTGATAAGAACAGATACTACACTTGATCTTAGCCAAAAGGCCGAGAAGCGATAACCAGAATTGGTTTGGGCCTCGAGTGGCACCCTGGCCTATGCCGGACACATCTTAGGGAGAGAGAGCGAGAGGGAGACAAACCCACGCCTACACAAGACATTTTGTCACCCAAGCCAACCCTTGAAAAGGCTGCTTTGCAGAGCAAAAACAAGAAGAATGGTGCGTTTTGCAGCCGCCGCCCACTGCAATGAATCTGAATAACTCCTCCTTTAGGGCGCAAGCAACTCCCCTCCCCCTTGCAGTCTTTCCAATTCACGATACAAAAAGACGGACAGGACAGGTTGCCTGACTTTCCGTCACTGCCACCCTTTGCCATCCTTACCCGTAGAAAGCCCTTTCATCATCCCCAAACCCTAATCTTTTCCCTTTCCTTCCCAGCCCCCAAACCCTGCCCTCTGTACCTTTCTCACCACCCGCTTCCCTTCTCCTGTCATCCCCCTACCACCCGGGAAAAAAAGAGATTGCCCCCTCCTTCCACTAGCCCACCCTCCCACCCAAAGAACAACTTCTTCTGCGCAGCTTGTTTTCTAGGCAGCAGCGCTATTGTGATGTCATCGGGGGGCATTGTGACAAGCCGCCAGTGTTCCGTCTCTTCATGTTGTGCACTGTTCAAACCGAAAATACATCAACAGGCAGGCTACAGAAAAGCTTACTAACAAAGGTTAGAGAGGGGCTTTCTCAGAGGGCTTTTTACAGTTTGTCTATTCCCAATTAGCCGGTTTAGTATACTTAATGAAAGTACTAATTCTTTCATAGGCCGCCCATTCTTAGTATTTGACGTTCAGGTAACAACAGGTAACTTTATTTGGAGTGGAAGCAGAGAGATAACACCAGATGCCAATTGTAGATCCTCTCACACCTGTGGTCACTGCAGCATCTGACTCCACTTTGTCCAAAAGGGATCTATTCCATTCAATTACACATGATCTAGATTAGACTGACAACAAGATACTGCACGGGACATAGCAGAGTTGGTGAAGTTGAGTGGTGATGAGTTTGCTATTTGGATGAATAAAGCAAGTAAAAAGTGTGTTAGATAAAAATTCATTTCAATTCGCTAATCGGGCTAATATGAATCAGGTGAATCGAGTTCTGCTTTTGGAAACTGGGTTAAGAAGGGGTGCACCGTTCCTGGAGGTACTGCAATACCAGGTCAATGCGTGGAGTGGACAGAGCAAGCTCTTTTTCCATCTCCCTGTTCTAAAAATCCATTTAATATATGGTCCCCAGATAGGGGACGTATCAGATATTAAACTGATAAGAACAGTTTTTTTTTTTTTTTTTTTTTTTTTTTTTTGAAGGATGAGTTTGAAAATAATAAAGTGACCGCCTCTCGTTGCCCAGGTAACTGTCCGTCACAAGAGGGCTATGACATCCTACGATGCACACTCCCCCAAGGCCAGCAGTTGTGCAATACCCTGGCACCTTTCAGCACCAACCAAGGTAGTACCCTCCCAAACTACACTTGATCTTAGCCAAAAGGCCGAGAAGCGATAACCAGAATTGGTTTGGGCCTCGAGTGGCACCCTGGCCTATGCCGGACACATCTTAGGGAGAGAGAGCGAGAGGGAGACAAACCCACGCCTACACAAGACATTTTGTCACCCAAGCCAACCCTTGAAAAGGCTGCTTTGCAGAGCAAAAACAAGAAGAATGGTGCGTTTTGCAGCCGCCGCCCACTGCAATGAATCTGAATAACTCCTCCTTTAGGGCGCAAGCAACTCCCCTCCCCCTTGCAGTCTTTCCAATTCACGATACAAAAAGACGGACAGGACAGGTTGCCTGAGTTTCCGTCACTGCCACCCTTTGCCATCCTTACCCGTAGAAAGCCCTTTCATCATCCCCAAACCCTAATCTTTTCCCTTTCCTTCCCAGCCCCCAAACCCTGCCCTCTGTACCTTTCTCACCACCCGCTTCCCTTCTCCTGTCATCCCCCTACCACCCGGGAAAAAAAGAGATTGCCCCCTCCTTCCACTAGCCCACCCTCCCACCCAAAGAACAACTTCTTCTGCGCAGCTTGTTTTCTAGGCAGCAGCGCTATTGTGATGTCATCGGGGGGCATTGTGACAAGCCGCCAGTGTTCCGTCTCTTCATGTTGTGCACTGTTCAAACCGAAAATACATCAACAGGCAGGCTACAGAAAAGCTTACTAACAAAGGTTAGAGAGGGGCTTTCTCAGAGGGCTTTTTACAGTTTGTCTATTCCCAATTAGCCGGTTTAGTATACTTAATGAAAGTACTAATTCTTTCATAGGCCGCCCATTCTTAGTATTTGACGTTCAGGTAACAACAGGTAACTTTATTTGGAGTGGAAGCAGAGAGATAACACCAGATGCCAATTGTAGATCCTCTCACACCTGTGGTCACTGCAGCATCTGACTCCACTTTGTCCAAAAGGGATCTATTCCATTCAATTACACATGATCTAGATTAGACTGACAACAAGATACTGCACGGGACATAGCAGAGTTGGTGAAGTTGAGTGGTGATGAGTTTGCTATTTGGATGAATAAAGCAAGTAAAAAGTGTGTTAGATAAAAATTCATTTCAATTCGCTAATCGGGCTAATATGAATCAGGTGAATCGAGTTCTGCTTTTGGAAACTGGGTTAAGAAGGGGTGCACCGTTCCTGGAGGTACTGCAATACCAGGTCAATGCGTGGAGTGGACAGAGCAAGCTCTTTTTCCATCTCCCTGTTCTAAAAATCCATTTAATATATGGTCCCCAGATAGGGGACGTATCAGATATTAAACTGATAAGAACAGATGAGATTACATCCGCAAATTTCAGAAAACGGTCATCGGCCACCACACAAAAGCGCAGTGCCGCAGGTGATCGCCTCCCGAGCCCAGGAACCACCAGCCATAAGGGGACGTAAGCACCAAAAGGCGCAACAATCCCCGAGGCCGGCGGTTGTGCAAGCCCGGGCCCCTCCCAGCCAAGACCAAGGCAAACCCAATGAAGGGACTACACTTGATCTTAGCCAAAAGGCCGAGAAGCGATAACCAGAATTGGTTTGGGCCTCGAGTGGCACCCTGGCCTATGCCGGACACATCTTAGGGAGAGAGAGCGAGAGGGAGACAAACCCACGCCTACACAAGACATTTTGTCACCCAAGCCAACCCTTGAAAAGGCTGCTTTGCAGAGCAAAAACAAGAAGAATGGTGCGTTTTGCAGCCGCCGCCCACTGCAATGAATCTGAATAACTCCTCCTTTAGGGCGCAAGCAACTCCCCTCCCCCTTGCAGTCTTTCCAATTCACGATACAAAAAGACGGACAGGACAGGTTGCCTGACTTTCCGTCACTGCCACCCTTTGCCATCCTTACCCGTAGAAAGCCCTTTCATCATCCCCAAACCCTAATCTTTTCCCTTTCCTTCCCAGCCCCCAAACCCTGCCCTCTGTACCTTTCTCACCACCCGCTTCCCTTCTCCTGTCATCCCCCTACCACCCGGGAAAAAAAGAGATTGCCCCCTCCTTCCACTAGCCCACCCTCCCACCCAAAGAACAACTTCTTCTGCGCAGCTTGTTTTCTAGGCAGCAGCGCTATTGTGATGTCATCGGGGGGCATTGTGACAAGCCGCCAGTGTTCCGTCTCTTCATGTTGTGCACTGTTCAAACCGAAAATACATCAACAGGCAGGCTACAGAAAAGCTTACTAACAAAGGTTAGAGAGGGGCTTTCTCAGAGGGCTTTTTACAGTTTGTCTATTCCCAATTAGCCGGTTTAGTATACTTAATGAAAGTACTAATTCTTTCATAGGCCGCCCATTCTTAGTATTTGACGTTCAGGTAACAACAGGTAACTTTATTTGGAGTGGAAGCAGAGAGATAACACCAGATGCCAATTGTAGATCCTCTCACACCTGTGGTCACTGCAGCATCTGACTCCACTTTGTCCAAAAGGGATCTATTCCATTCAATTACACATGATCTAGATTAGACTGACAACAAGATACTGCACGGGACATAGCAGAGTTGGTGAAGTTGAGTGGTGATGAGTTTGCTATTTGGATGAATAAAGCAAGTAAAAAGTGTGTTAGATAAAAATTCATTTCAATTCGCTAATCGGGCTAATATGAATCAGGTGAATCGAGTTCTGCTTTTGGAAACTGGGTTAAGAAGGGGTGCACCGTTCCTGGAGGTACTGCAATACCAGGTCAATGCGTGGAGTGGACAGAGCAAGCTCTTTTTCCATCTCCCTGTTCTAAAAATCCATTTAATATATGGTCCCCAGATAGGGGACGTATCAGATATTAAACTGATAAGAACAGATACTACACTTGATCTTAGCCAAAAGGCCGAGAAGCGATAACCAGAATTGGTTTGGGCCTCGAGTGGCACCCTGGCCTATGCCGGACACATCTTAGGGAGAGAGAGCGAGAGGGAGACAAACCCACGCCTACACAAGACATTTTGTCACCCAAGCCAACCCTTGAAAAGGCTGCTTTGCAGAGCAAAAACAAGAAGAATGGTGCGTTTTGCAGCCGCCGCCCACTGCAATGAATCTGAATAACTCCTCCTTTAGGGCGCAAGCAACTCCCCTCCCCCTTGCAGTCTTTCCAATTCACGATACAAAAAGACGGACAGGACAGGTTGCCTGACTTTCCGTCACTGCCACCCTTTGCCATCCTTACCCGTAGAAAGCCCTTTCATCATCCCCAAACCCTAATCTTTTCCCTTTCCTTCCCAGCCCCCAAACCCTGCCCTCTGTACCTTTCTCACCACCCGCTTCCCTTCTCCTGTCATCCCCCTACCACCCGGGAAAAAAAGAGATTGCCCCCTCCTTCCACTAGCCCACCCTCCCACCCAAAGAACAACTTCTTCTGCGCAGCTTGTTTTCTAGGCAGCAGCGCTATTGTGATGTCATCGGGGGGCATTGTGACAAGCCGCCAGTGTTCCGTCTCTTCATGTTGTGCACTGTTCAAACCGAAAATACATCAACAGGCAGGCTACAGAAAAGCTTACTAACAAAGGTTAGAGAGGGGCTTTCTCAGAGGGCTTTTTACAGTTTGTCTATTCCCAATTAGCCGGTTTAGTATACTTAATGAAAGTACTAATTCTTTCATAGGCCGCCCATTCTTAGTATTTGACGTTCAGGTAACAACAGGTAACTTTATTTGGAGTGGAAGCAGAGAGATAACACCAGATGCCAATTGTAGATCCTCTCACACCTGTGGTCACTGCAGCATCTGACTCCACTTTGTCCAAAAGGGATCTATTCCATTCAATTACACATGATCTAGATTAGACTGACAACAAGATACTGCACGGGACATAGCAGAGTTGGTGAAGTTGAGTGGTGATGAGTTTGCTATTTGGATGAATAAAGCAAGTAAAAAGTGTGTTAGATAAAAATTCATTTCAATTCGCTAATCGGGCTAATATGAATCAGGTGAATCGAGTTCTGCTTTTGGAAACTGGGTTAAGAAGGGGTGCACCGTTCCTGGAGGTACTGCAATACCAGGTCAATGCGTGGAGTGGACAGAGCAAGCTCTTTTTCCATCTCCCTGTTCTAAAAATCCATTTAATATATGGTCCCCAGATAGGGGACGTATCAGATATTAAACTGATAAGAACAGATACTACACTTGATCTTAGCCAAAAGGCCGAGAAGCGATAACCAGAATTGGTTTGGGCCTCGAGTGGCACCCTGGCCTATGCCGGACACATCTTAGGGAGAGAGAGCGAGAGGGAGACAAACCCACGCCTACACAAGACATTTTGTCACCCAAGCCAACCCTTGAAAAGGCTGCTTTGCAGAGCAAAAACAAGAAGAATGGTGCGTTTTGCAGCCGCCGCCCACTGCAATGAATCTGAATAACTCCTCCTTTAGGGCGCAAGCAACTCCCCTCCCCCTTGCAGTCTTTCCAATTCACGATACAAAAAGACGGACAGGACAGGTTGCCTGACTTTCCGTCACTGCCACCCTTTGCCATCCTTACCCGTAGAAAGCCCTTTCATCATCCCCAAACCCTAATCTTTTCCCTTTCCTTCCCAGCCCCCAAACCCTGCCCTCTGTACCTTTCTCACCACCCGCTTCCCTTCTCCTGTCATCCCCCTACCACCCGGGAAAAAAAGAGATTGCCCCCTCCTTCCACTAGCCCACCCTCCCACCCAAAGAACAACTTCTTCTGCGCAGCTTGTTTTCTAGGCAGCAGCGCTATTGTGATGTCATCGGGGGGCATTGTGACAAGCCGCCAGTGTTCCGTCTCTTCATGTTGTGCACTGTTCAAACCGAAAATACATCAACAGGCAGGCTACAGAAAAGCTTACTAACAAAGGTTAGAGAGGGGCTTTCTCAGAGGGCTTTTTACAGTTTGTCTATTCCCAATTAGCCGGTTTAGTATACTTAATGAAAGTACTAATTCTTTCATAGGCCGCCCATTCTTAGTATTTGACGTTCAGGTAACAACAGGTAACTTTATTTGGAGTGGAAGCAGAGAGATAACACCAGATGCCAATTGTAGATCCTCTCACACCTGTGGTCACTGCAGCATCTGACTCCACTTTGTCCAAAAGGGATCTATTCCATTCAATTACACATGATCTAGATTAGACTGACAACAAGATACTGCACGGGACATAGCAGAGTTGGTGAAGTTGAGTGGTGATGAGTTTGCTATTTGGATGAATAAAGCAAGTAAAAAGTGTGTTAGATAAAAATTCATTTCAATTCGCTAATCGGGCTAATATGAATCAGGTGAATCGAGTTCTGCTTTTGGAAACTGGGTTAAGAAGGGGTGCACCGTTCCTGGAGGTACTGCAATACCAGGTCAATGCGTGGAGTGGACAGAGCAAGCTCTTTTTCCATCTCCCTGTTCTAAAAATCCATTTAATATATGGTCCCCAGATAGGGGACGTATCAGATATTAAACTGATAAGAACAGATACTACACTTGATCTTAGCCAAAAGGCCGAGAAGCGATAACCAGAATTGGTTTGGGCCTCGAGTGGCACCCTGGCCTATGCCGGACACATCTTAGGGAGAGAGAGCGAGAGGGAGACAAACCCACGCCTACACAAGACATTTTGTCACCCAAGCCAACCCTTGAAAAGGCTGCTTTGCAGAGCAAAAACAAGAAGAATGGTGCGTTTTGCAGCCGCCGCCCACTGCAATGAATCTGAATAACTCCTCCTTTAGGGCGCAAGCAACTCCCCTCCCCCTTGCAGTCTTTCCAATTCACGATACAAAAAGACGGACAGGACAGGTTGCCTGACTTTCCGTCACTGCCACCCTTTGCCATCCTTACCCGTAGAAAGCCCTTTCATCATCCCCAAACCCTAATCTTTTCCCTTTCCTTCCCAGCCCCCAAACCCTGCCCTCTGTACCTTTCTCACCACCCGCTTCCCTTCTCCTGTCATCCCCCTACCATCCGGGAAAAAAAGAGATTGCCCCCTCCTTCCACTAGCCCACCCTCCCACCCAAAGAACAACTTCTTCTGCGCAGCTTGTTTTCTAGGCAGCAGCGCTATTGTGATGTCATCGGGGGGCATTGTGACAAGCCGCCAGTGTTCCGTCTCTTCATGTTGTGCACTGTTCAAACCGAAAATACATCAACAGGCAGGCTACAGAAAAGCTTACTAACAAAGGTTAGAGAGGGGCTTTCTCAGAGGGCTTTTTACAGTTTGTCTATTCCCAATTAGCCGGTTTAGTATACTTAATGAAAGTACTAATTCTTTCATAGGCCGCCCATTCTTAGTATTTGACGTTCAGGTAACAACAGGTAACTTTATTTGGAGTGGAAGCAGAGAGATAACACCAGATGCCAATTGTAGATCCTCTCACACCTGTGGTCACTGCAGCATCTGACTCCACTTTGTCCAAAAGGGATCTATTCCATTCAATTACACATGATCTAGATTAGACTGACAACAAGATACTGCACGGGACATAGCAGAGTTGGTGAAGTTGAGTGGTGATGAGTTTGCTATTTGGATGAATAAAGCAAGTAAAAAGTGTGTTAGATAAAAATTCATTTCAATTCGCTAATCGGGCTAATATGAATCAGGTGAATCGAGTTCTGCTTTTGGAAACTGGGTTAAGAAGGGGTGCACCGTTCCTGGAGGTACTGCAATACCAGGTCAATGCGTGGAGTGGACAGAGCAAGCTCTTTTTCCATCTCCCTGTTCTAAAAATCCATTTAATATATGGTCCCCAGATAGGGGACGTATCAGATATTAAACTGATAAGAACAGATGAGATTTCATCCGCAAATTTCAGAAAACGGTCATCGGCCACCACACAAAAGCGCAGTGCCGCAGGTGATCGCCTCCCGAGCCCAGGAACCACCAGCCATAAGGGGACGTAAGCACCAAAAGGCGCAACAATCCCCGAGGCCGGCGGTTGTGCAAGCCCGGGCCCCTCCCAGCCAAGACCAAGGCAAACCCAATGAAGGGACTACACTTGATCTTAGCCAAAAGGCCGAGAAGCGATAACCAGAATTGGTTTGGGCCTCGAGTGGCACCCTGGCCTATGCCGGACACATCTTAGGGAGAGAGAGCGAGAGGGAGACAAACCCACGCCTACACAAGACATTTTGTCACCCAAGCCAACCCTTGAAAAGGCTGCTTTGCAGAGCAAAAACAAGAAGAATGGTGCGTTTTGCAGCCGCCGCCCACTGCAATGAATCTGAATAACTCCTCCTTTAGGGCGCAAGCAACTCCCCTCCCCCTTGCAGTCTTTCCAATTCACGATACAAAAAGACGGACAGGACAGGTTGCCTGACTTTCCGTCACTGCCACCCTTTGCCATCCTTACCCGTAGAAAGCCCTTTCATCATCCCCAAACCCTAATCTTTTCCCTTTCCTTCCCAGCCCCCAAACCCTGCCCTCTGTACCTTTCTCACCACCCGCTTCCCTTCTCCTGTCATCCCCCTACCACCCGGGAAAAAAAGAGATTGCCCCCTCCTTCCACTAGCCCACCCTCCCACCCAAAGAACAACTTCTTCTGCGCAGCTTGTTTTCTAGGCAGCAGCGCTATTGTGATGTCATCGGGGGGCATTGTGACAAGCCGCCAGTGTTCCGTCTCTTCATGTTGTGCACTGTTCAAACCGAAAATACATCAACAGGCAGGCTACAGAAAAGCTTACTAACAAAGGTTAGAGAGGGGCTTTCTCAGAGGGCTTTTTACAGTTTGTCTATTCCCAATTAGCCGGTTTAGTATACTTAATGAAAGTACTAATTCTTTCATAGGCCGCCCATTCTTAGTATTTGACGTTCAGGTAACAACAGGTAACTTTATTTGGAGTGGAAGCAGAGAGATAACACCAGATGCCAATTGTAGATCCTCTCACACCTGTGGTCACTGCAGCATCTGACTCCACTTTGTCCAAAAGGGATCTATTCCATTCAATTACACATGATCTAGATTAGACTGACAACAAGATACTGCACGGGACATAGCAGAGTTGGTGAAGTTGAGTGGTGATGAGTTTGCTATTTGGATGAATAAAGCAAGTAAAAAGTGTGTTAGATAAAAATTCATTTCAATTCGCTAATCGGGCTAATATGAATCAGGTGAATCGAGTTCTGCTTTTGGAAACTGGGTTAAGAAGGGGTGCACCGTTCCTGGAGGTACTGCAATACCAGGTCAATGCGTGGAGTGGACAGAGCAAGCTCTTTTTCCATCTCCCTGTTCTAAAAATCCATTTAATATATGGTCCCCAGATAGGGGACGTATCAGATATTAAACTGATAAGAACAGATACTACACTTGATCTTAGCCAAAAGGCCGAGAAGCGATAACCAGAATTGGTTTGGGCCTCGAGTGGCACCCTGGCCTATGCCGGACACATCTTAGGGAGAGAGAGCGAGAGGGAGACAAACCCACGCCTACACAAGACATTTTGTCACCCAAGCCAACCCTTGAAAAGGCTGCTTTGCAGAGCAAAAACAAGAAGAATGGTGCGTTTTGCAGCCGCCGCCCACTGCAATGAATCTGAATAACTCCTCCTTTAGGGCGCAAGCAACTCCCCTCCCCCTTGCAGTCTTTCCAATTCACGATACAAAAAGACGGACAGGACAGGTTGCCTGACTTTCCGTCACTGCCACCCTTTGCCATCCTTACCCGTAGAAAGCCCTTTCATCATCCCCAAACCCTAATCTTTTCCCTTTCCTTCCCAGCCCCCAAACCCTGCCCTCTGTACCTTTCTCACCACCCGCTTCCCTTCTCCTGTCATCCCCCTACCACCCGGGAAAAAAAGAGATTGCCCCCTCCTTCCACTAGCCCACCCTCCCACCCAAAGAACAACTTCTTCTGCGCAGCTTGTTTTCTAGGCAGCAGCGCTATTGTGATGTCATCGGGGGGCATTGTGACAAGCCGCCAGTGTTCCGTCTCTTCATGTTGTGCACTGTTCAAACCGAAAATACATCAACAGGCAGGCTACAGAAAAGCTTACTAACAAAGGTTAAAGAGGGGCTTTCTCAGAGGGCTTTTTACAGTTTGTCTATTCCCAATTAGCCGGTTTAGTATACTTAATGAAAGTACTAATTCTTTCATAGGCCGCCCATTCTTAGTATTTGACGTTCAGGTAACAACAGGTAACTTTATTTGGAGTGGAAGCAGAGAGATAACACCAGATGCCAATTGTAGATCCTCTCACACCTGTGGTCACTGCAGCATCTGACTCCACTTTGTCCAAAAGGGATCTATTCCATTCAATTACACATGATCTAGATTAGACTGACAACAAGATACTGCACGGGACATAGCAGAGTTGGTGAAGTTGAGTGGTGATGAGTTTGCTATTTGGATGAATAAAGCAAGTAAAAAGTGTGTTAGATAAAAATTCATTTCAATTCGCTAATCGGGCTAATATGAATCAGGTGAATCGAGTTCTGCTTTTGGAAACTGGGTTAAGAAGGGGTGCACCGTTCCTGGAGGTACTGCAATACCAGGTCAATGCGTGGAGTGGACAGAGCAAGCTCTTTTTCCATCTCCCTGTTCTAAAAATCCATTTAATATATGGTCCCCAGATAGGGGACGTATCAGATATTAAACTGATAAGAACAGATTTTTTGATTTAATGAAGCTTTCCAAAGCACCACAAAAAATGCATGACCGAAGTCACACCAAAAACAGTGCAAAGGCTAGGATTCGTGTGGACCCCACCGTGAGGAGAGGGTCCCCAAAAATCAACCCCGTCCCTCCGAGCCAGAAGGCCACAGCAAGGGTCAGGGATCTTCGGTGCTCTCCCAAGCCGAAGCCTGGTTGAGCCTTGTCGTTGCTCCCAGCGTCCACCCAGGCATCTTACCCAAGTGGAGTAGAGAGCTACTAGTTGTTGGTTTCGCAGCCGAAACTGCCCGGACCGTCAACCGGTGTTGGTTTCTCAGCCCAAGGCTAACCGGACCTCCAACCGGGTGTTGGTTTCTCAGCCGAAGCTGACCCAGACCTCCAACCGGGTGTTGGTTTCTCAGCCGAAGCTGACCCAGACCTCCAACCGGGTGTTAGTTTCTCAGCCCAAAGCTGACCAGACCTCCGACCGGGATTATAAAAATTTCCCTTCCTAGCCAGAAGGCTGGGATAGGGTAATATGCTCAAAAAGTATGAAAAGGCAAGGTACGGTGTGCTACAGAGCCCAAGGCTTGCCGGGGTCCCAAGCCAGCAAGCTCAGACTCACTCCAGGGTCGTCAGTCCTGGGGCACGTTGTACCATAGCCCCCCACCCTTACTCAGTCTAATAGCCTCGATCCTGGTAGGGCCATGTTTTCCTCTAGATGAATATACTATCCACCCAGAGTACTAGCAAGCGCAACCTTCCAGTGTGCATTGTATCATTGTACTAAGGTGGCCTGGAGCTTAAACCACCTCTTCGAACAACACTACACTTGATCTTAGCCAAAAGGCCGAGAAGCGATAACCAGAATTGGTTTGGGCCTCGAGTGGCACCCTGGCCTATGCCGGACACATCTTAGGGAGAGAGAGCGAGAGGGAGACAAACCCACGCCTACACAAGACATTTTGTCACCCAAGCCAACCCTTGAAAAGGCTGCTTTGCAGAGCAAAAACAAGAAGAATGGTGCGTTTTGCAGCCGCCGCCCACTGCAATGAATCTGAATAACTCCTCCTTTAGGGCGCAAGCAACTCCCCTCCCCCTTGCAGTCTTTCCAATTCACGATACAAAAAGACGGACAGGACAGGTTGCCTGACTTTCCGTCACTGCCACCCTTTGCCATCCTTACCCGTAGAAAGCCCTTTCATCATCCCCAAACCCTAATCTTTTCCCTTTCCTTCCCAGCCCCCAAACCCTGCCCTCTGTACCTTTCTCACCACCTGCTTCCCTTCTCCTGTCATCCCCCTACCACCCGGGAAAAAAAGAGATTGCCCCCTCCTTCCACTAGCCCACCCTCCCACCCAAAGAACAACTTCTTCTGCGCAGCTTGTTTTCTAGGCAGCAGCGCTATTGTGATGTCATCGGGGGGCATTGTGACAAGCCGCCAGTGTTCCGTCTCTTCATGTTGTGCACTGTTCAAACCGAAAATACATCAACAGGCAGGCTACAGAAAAGCTTACTAACAAAGGTTAGAGAGGGGCTTTCTCAGAGGGCTTTTTACAGTTTGTCTATTCCCAATTAGCCGGTTTAGTATACTTAATGAAAGTACTAATTCTTTCATAGGCCGCCCATTCTTAGTATTTGACGTTCAGGTAACAACAGGTAACTTTATTTGGAGTGGAAGCAGAGAGATAACACCAGATGCCAATTGTAGATCCTCTCACACCTGTGGTCACTGCAGCATCTGACTCCACTTTGTCCAAAAGGGATCTATTCCATTCAATTACACATGATCTAGATTAGACTGACAACAAGATACTGCACGGGACATAGCAGAGTTGGTGAAGTTGAGTGGTGATGAGTTTGCTATTTGGATGAATAAAGCAAGTAAAAAGTGTGTTAGATAAAAATTCATTTCAATTCGCTAATCGGGCTAATATGAATCAGGTGAATCGAGTTCTGCTTTTGGAAACTGGGTTAAGAAGGGGTGCACCGTTCCTGGAGGTACTGCAATACCAGGTCAATGCGTGGAGTGGACAGAGCAAGCTCTTTTTCCATCTCCCTGTTCTAAAAATCCATTTAATATATGGTCCCCAGATAGGGGACGTATCAGATATTAAACTGATAAGAACAGATACTACACTTGATCTTAGCCAAAAGGCCGAGAAGCGATAACCAGAATTGGTTTGGGCCTCGAGTGGCACCCTGGCCTATGCCGGACACATCTTAGGGAGAGAGAGCGAGAGGGAGACAAACCCACGCCTACACAAGACATTTTGTCACCCAAGCCAACCCTTGAAAAGGCTGCTTTGCAGAGCAAAAACAAGAAGAATGGTGCGTTTTGCAGCCGCCGCCCACTGCAATGAATCTGAATAACTCCTCCTTTAGGGCGCAAGCAACTCCCCTCCCCCTTGCAGTCTTTCCAATTCACGATACAAAAAGACGGACAGGACAGGTTGCCTGACTTTCCGTCACTGCCACCCTTTGCCATCCTTACCCGTAGAAAGCCCTTTCATCATCCCCAAACCCTAATCTTTTCCCTTTCCTTCCCAGCCCCCAAACCCTGCCCTCTGTACCTTTCTCACCACCCGCTTCCCTTCTCCTGTCATCCCCCTACCACCCGGGAAAAAAAGAGATTGCCCCCTCCTTCCACTAGCCCACCCTCCCACCCAAAGAACAACTTCTTCTGCGCAGCTTGTTTTCTAGGCAGCAGCGCTATTGTGATGTCATCGGGGGGCATTGTGACAAGCCGCCAGTGTTCCGTCTCTTCATGTTGTGCACTGTTCAAACCGAAAATACATCAACAGGCAGGCTACAGAAAAGCTTACTAACAAAGGTTAGAGAGGGGCTTTCTCAGAGGGCTTTTTACAGTTTGTCTATTCCCAATTAGCCGGTTTAGTATACTTAATGAAAGTACTAATTCTTTCATAGGCCGCCCATTCTTAGTATTTGACGTTCAGGTAACAACAGGTAACTTTATTTGGAGTGGAAGCAGAGAGATAACACCAGATGCCAATTGTAGATCCTCTCACACCTGTGGTCACTGCAGCATCTGACTCCACTTTGTCCAAAAGGGATCTATTCCATTCAATTACACATGATCTAGATTAGACTGACAACAAGATACTGCACGGGACATAGCAGAGTTGGTGAAGTTGAGTGGTGATGAGTTTGCTATTTGGATGAATAAAGCAAGTAAAAAGTGTGTTAGATAAAAATTCATTTCAATTCGCTAATCGGGCTAATATGAATCAGGTGAATCGAGTTCTGCTTTTGGAAACTGGGTTAAGAAGGGGTGCACCGTTCCTGGAGGTACTGCAATACCAGGTCAATGCGTGGAGTGGACAGAGCAAGCTCTTTTTCCATCTCCCTGTTCTAAAAATCCATTTAATATATGGTCCCCAGATAGGGGACGTATCAGATATTAAACTGATAAGAACAGATACTACACTTGATCTTAGCCAAAAGGCCGAGAAGCGATAACCAGAATTGGTTTGGGCCTCGAGTGGCACCCTGGCCTATGCCGGACACATCTTAGGGAGAGAGAGCGAGAGGGAGACAAACCCACGCCTACACAAGACATTTTGTCACCCAAGCCAACCCTTGAAAAGGCTGCTTTGCAGAGCAAAAACAAGAAGAATGGTGCGTTTTGCAGCCGCCGCCCACTGCAATGAATCTGAATAACTCCTCCTTTAGGGCGCAAGCAACTCCCCTCCCCCTTGCAGTCTTTCCAATTCACGATACAAAAAGACGGACAGGACAGGTTGCCTGACTTTCCGTCACTGCCACCCTTTGCCATCCTTACCCGTAGAAAGCCCTTTCATCATCCCCAAACCCTAATCTTTTCCCTTTCCTTCCCAGCCCCCAAACCCTGCCCTCTGTACCTTTCTCACCACCCGCTTCCCTTCTCCTGTCATCCCCCTACCACCCGGGAAAAAAAGAGATTGCCCCCTCCTTCCACTAGCCCACCCTCCCACCCAAAGAACAACTTCTTCTGCGCAGCTTGTTTTCTAGGCAGCAGCGCTATTGTGATGTCATCGGGGGGCATTGTGACAAGCCGCCAGTGTTCCGTCTCTTCATGTTGTGCACTGTTCAAACCGAAAATACATCAACAGGCAGGCTACAGAAAAGCTTACTAACAAAGGTTAGAGAGGGGCTTTCTCAGAGGGCTTTTTACAGTTTGTCTATTCCCAATTAGCCGGTTTAGTATACTTAATGAAAGTACTAATTCTTTCATAGGCCGCCCATTCTTAGTATTTGACGTTCAGGTAACAACAGGTAACTTTATTTGGAGTGGAAGCAGAGAGATAACACCAGATGCCAATTGTAGATCCTCTCACACCTGTGGTCACTGCAGCATCTGACTCCACTTTGTCCAAAAGGGATCTATTCCATTCAATTACACATGATCTAGATTAGACTGACAACAAGATACTGCACGGGACATAGCAGAGTTGGTGAAGTTGAGTGGTGATGAGTTTGCTATTTGGATGAATAAAGCAAGTAAAAAGTGTGTTAGATAAAAATTCATTTCAATTCGCTAATCGGGCTAATATGAATCAGGTGAATCGAGTTCTGCTTTTGGAAACTGGGTTAAGAAGGGGTGCACCGTTCCTGGAGGTACTGCAATACCAGGTCAATGCGTGGAGTGGACAGAGCAAGCTCTTTTTCCATCTCCCTGTTCTAAAAATCCATTTAATATATGGTCCCCAGATAGGGGACGTATCAGATATTAAACTGATAAGAACAGATACTACACTTGATCTTAGCCAAAAGGCCGAGAAGCGATAACCAGAATTGGTTTGGGCCTCGAGTGGCACCCTGGCCTATGCCGGACACATCTTAGGGAGAGAGAGCGAGAGGGAGACAAACCCACGCCTACACAAGACATTTTGTCACCCAAGCCAACCCTTGAAAAGGCTGCTTTGCAGAGCAAAAACAAGAAGAATGGTGCGTTTTGCAGCCGCCGCCCACTGCAATGAATCTGAATAACTCCTCCTTTAGGGCGCAAGCAACTCCCCTCCCCCTTGCAGTCTTTCCAATTCACGATACAAAAAGACGGACAGGACAGGTTGCCTGACTTTCCGTCACTGCCACCCTTTGCCATCCTTACCCGTAGAAAGCCCTTTCATCATCCCCAAACCCTAATCTTTTCCCTTTCCTTCCCAGCCCCCAAACCCTGCCCTCTGTACCTTTCTCACCACCCGCTTCCCTTCTCCTGTCATCCCCCTACCACCCGGGAAAAAAAGAGATTGCCCCCTCCTTCCACTAGCCCACCCTCCCACCCAAAGAACAACTTCTTCTGCGCAGCTTGTTTTCTAGGCAGCAGCGCTATTGTGATGTCATCGGGGGGCATTGTGACAAGCCGCCAGTGTTCCGTCTCTTCATGTTGTGCACTGTTCAAACCGAAAATACATCAACAGGCAGGCTACAGAAAAGCTTACTAACAAAGGTTAGAGAGGGGCTTTCTCAGAGGGCTTTTTACAGTTTGTCTATTCCCAATTAGCCGGTTTAGTATACTTAATGAAAGTACTAATTCTTTCATAGGCCGCCCATTCTTAGTATTTGACGTTCAGGTAACAACAGGTAACTTTATTTGGAGTGGAAGCAGAGAGATAACACCAGATGCCAATTGTAGATCCTCTCACACCTGTGGTCACTGCAGCATCTGACTCCACTTTGTCCAAAAGGGATCTATTCCATTCAATTACACATGATCTAGATTAGACTGACAACAAGATACTGCACGGGACATAGCAGAGTTGGTGAAGTTGAGTGGTGATGAGTTTGCTATTTGGATGAATAAAGCAAGTAAAAAGTGTGTTAGATAAAAATTCATTTCAATTCGCTAATCGGGCTAATATGAATCAGGTGAATCGAGTTCTGCTTTTGGAAACTGGGTTAAGAAGGGGTGCACCGTTCCTGGAGGTACTGCAATACCAGGTCAATGCGTGGAGTGGACAGAGCAAGCTCTTTTTCCATCTCCCTGTTCTAAAAATCCATTTAATATATGGTCCCCAGATAGGGGACGTATCAGATATTAAACTGATAAGAACAGATACTACACTTGATCTTAGCCAAAAGGCCGAGAAGCGATAACCAGAATTGGTTTGGGCCTCGAGTGGCACCCTGGCCTATGCCGGACACATCTTAGGGAGAGAGAGCGAGAGGGAGACAAACCCACGCCTACACAAGACATTTTGTCACCCAAGCCAACCCTTGAAAAGGCTGCTTTGCAGAGCAAAAACAAGAAGAATGGTGCGTTTTGCAGCCGCCGCCCACTGCAATGAATCTGAATAACTCCTCCTTTAGGGCGCAAGCAACTCCCCTCCCCCTTGCAGTCTTTCCAATTCACGATACAAAAAGACGGACAGGACAGGTTGCCTGACTTTCCGTCACTGCCACCCTTTGCCATCCTTACCCGTAGAAAGCCCTTTCATCATCCCCAAACCCTAATCTTTTCCCTTTCCTTCCCAGCCCCCAAACCCTGCCCTCTGTACCTTTCTCACCACCCGCTTCCCTTCTCCTGTCATCCCCCTACCACCCGGGAAAAAAAGAGATTGCCCCCTCCTTCCACTAGCCCACCCTCCCACCCAAAGAACAACTTCTTCTGCGCAGCTTGTTTTCTAGGCAGCAGCGCTATTGTGATGTCATCGGGGGGCATTGTGACAAGCCGCCAGTGTTCCGTCTCTTCATGTTGTGCACTGTTCAAACCGAAAATACATCAACAGGCAGGCTACAGAAAAGCTTACTAACAAAGGTTAGAGAGGGGCTTTCTCAGAGGGCTTTTTACAGTTTGTCTATTCCCAATTAGCCGGTTTAGTATACTTAATGAAAGTACTAATTCTTTCATAGGCCGCCCATTCTTAGTATTTGACGTTCAGGTAACAACAGGTAACTTTATTTGGAGTGGAAGCAGAGAGATAACACCAGATGCCAATTGTAGATCCTCTCACACCTGTGGTCACTGCAGCATCTGACTCCACTTTGTCCAAAAGGGATCTATTCCATTCAATTACACATGATCTAGATTAGACTGACAACAAGATACTGCACGGGACATAGCAGAGTTGGTGAAGTTGAGTGGTGATGAGTTTGCTATTTGGATGAATAAAGCAAGTAAAAAGTGTGTTAGATAAAAATTCATTTCAATTCGCTAATCGGGCTAATATGAATCAGGTGAATCGAGTTCTGCTTTTGGAAACTGGGTTAAGAAGGGGTGCACCGTTCCTGGAGGTACTGCAATACCAGGTCAATGCGTGGAGTGGACAGAGCAAGCTCTTTTTCCATCTCCCTGTTCTAAAAATCCATTTAATATATGGTCCCCAGATAGGGGACGTATCAGATATTAAACTGATAAGAACAGATACTACACTTGATCTTAGCCAAAAGGCCGAGAAGCGATAACCAGAATTGGTTTGGGCCTCGAGTGGCACCCTGGCCTATGCCGGACACATCTTAGGGAGAGAGAGCGAGAGGGAGACAAACCCACGCCTACACAAGACATTTTGTCACCCAAGCCAACCCTTGAAAAGGCTGCTTTGCAGAGCAAAAACAAGAAGAATGGTGCGTTTTGCAGCCGCCGCCCACTGCAATGAATCTGAATAACTCCTCCTTTAGGGCGCAAGCAACTCCCCTCCCCCTTGCAGTCTTTCCAATTCACGATACAAAAAGACGGACAGGACAGGTTGCCTGACTTTCCGTCACTGCCACCCTTTGCCATCCTTACCCGTAGAAAGCCCTTTCATCATCCCCAAACCCTAATCTTTTCCCTTTCCTTCCCAGCCCCCAAACCCTGCCCTCTGTACCTTTCTCACCACCCGCTTCCCTTCTCCTGTCATCCCCCTACCACCCGGGAAAAAAAGAGATTGCCCCCTCCTTCCACTAGCCCACCCTCCCACCCAAAGAACAACTTCTTCTGCGCAGCTTGTTTTCTAGGCAGCAGCGCTATTGTGATGTCATCGGGGGGCATTGTGACAAGCCGCCAGTGTTCCGTCTCTTCATGTTGTGCACTGTTCAAACCGAAAATACATCAACAGGCAGGCTACAGAAAAGCTTACTAACAAAGGTTAGAGAGGGGCTTTCTCAGAGGGCTTTTTACAGTTTGTCTATTCCCAATTAGCCGGTTTAGTATACTTAATGAAAGTACTAATTCTTTCATAGGCCGCCCATTCTTAGTATTTGACGTTCAGGTAACAACAGGTAACTTTATTTGGAGTGGAAGCAGAGAGATAACACCAGATGCCAATTGTAGATCCTCTCACACCTGTGGTCACTGCAGCATCTGACTCCACTTTGTCCAAAAGGGATCTATTCCATTCAATTACACATGATCTAGATTAGACTGACAACAAGATACTGCACGGGACATAGCAGAGTTGGTGAAGTTGAGTGGTGATGAGTTTGCTATTTGGATGAATAAAGCAAGTAAAAAGTGTGTTAGATAAAAATTCATTTCAATTCGCTAATCGGGCTAATATGAATCAGGTGAATCGAGTTCTGCTTTTGGAAACTGGGTTAAGAAGGGGTGCACCGTTCCTGGAGGTACTGCAATACCAGGTCAATGCGTGGAGTGGACAGAGCAAGCTCTTTTTCCATCTCCCTGTTCTAAAAATCCATTTAATATATGGTCCCCAGATAGGGGACGTATCAGATATTAAACTGATAAGAACAGATACTACACTTGATCTTAGCCAAAAGGCCGAGAAGCGATAACCAGAATTGGTTTGGGCCTCGAGTGGCACCCTGGCCTATGCCGGACACATCTTAGGGAGAGAGAGCGAGAGGGAGACAAACCCACGCCTACACAAGACATTTTGTCACCCAAGCCAACCCTTGAAAAGGCTGCTTTGCAGAGCAAAAACAAGAAGAATGGTGCGTTTTGCAGCCGCCGCCCACTGCAATGAATCTGAATAACTCCTCCTTTAGGGCGCAAGCAACTCCCCTCCCCCTTGCAGTCTTTCCAATTCACGATACAAAAAGACGGACAGGACAGGTTGCCTGACTTTCCGTCACTGCCACCCTTTGCCATCCTTACCCGTAGAAAGCCCTTTCATCATCCCCAAACCCTAATCTTTTCCCTTTCCTTCCCAGCCCCCAAACCCTGCCCTCTGTACCTTTCTCACCACCCGCTTCCCTTCTCCTGTCATCCCCCTACCACCCGGGAAAAAAAGAGATTGCCCCCTCCTTCCACTAGCCCACCCTCCCACCCAAAGAACAACTTCTTCTGCGCAGCTTGTTTTCTAGGCAGCAGCGCTATTGTGATGTCATCGGGGGGCATTGTGACAAGCCGCCAGTGTTCCGTCTCTTCATGTTGTGCACTGTTCAAACCAAAAATACATCAACAGGCAGGCTACAGAAAAGCTTACTAACAAAGGTTAGAGAGGGGCTTTCTCAGAGGGCTTTTTACAGTTTGTCTATTCCCAATTAGCCGGTTTAGTATACTTAATGAAAGTACTAATTCTTTCATAGGCCGCCCATTCTTAGTATTTGACGTTCAGGTAACAACAGGTAACTTTATTTGGAGTGGAAGCAGAGAGATAACACCAGATGCCAATTGTAGATCCTCTCACACCTGTGGTCACTGCAGCATCTGACTCCACTTTGTCCAAAAGGGATCTATTCCATTCAATTACACATGATCTAGATTAGACTGACAACAAGATACTGCACGGGACATAGCAGAGTTGGTGAAGTTGAGTGGTGATGAGTTTGCTATTTGGATGAATAAAGCAAGTAAAAAGTGTGTTAGATAAAAATTCATTTCAATTCGCTAATCGGGCTAATATGAATCAGGTGAATCGAGTTCTGCTTTTGGAAACTGGGTTAAGAAGGGGTGCACCGTTCCTGGAGGTACTGCAATACCAGGTCAATGCGTGGAGTGGACAGAGCAAGCTCTTTTTCCATCTCCCTGTTCTAAAAATCCATTTAATATATGGTCCCCAGATAGGGGACGTATCAGATATTAAACTGATAAGAACAGATACTACACTTGATCTTAGCCAAAAGGCCGAGAAGCGATAACCAGAATTGGTTTGGGCCTCGAGTGGCACCCTGGCCTATGCCGGACACATCTTAGGGAGAGAGAGCGAGAGGGAGACAAACCCACGCCTACACAAGACATTTTGTCACCCAAGCCAACCCTTGAAAAGGCTGCTTTGCAGAGCAAAAACAAGAAGAATGGTGCGTTTTGCAGCCGCCGCCCACTGCAATGAATCTGAATAACTCCTCCTTTAGGGCGCAAGCAACTCCCCTCCCCCTTGCAGTCTTTCCAATTCACGATACAAAAAGACGGACAGGACAGGTTGCCTGACTTTCCGTCACTGCCACCCTTTGCCATCCTTACCCGTAGAAAGCCCTTTCATCATCCCCAAACCCTAATCTTTTCCCTTTCCTTCCCAGCCCCCAAACCCTGCCCTCTGTACCTTTCTCACCACCCGCTTCCCTTCTCCTGTCATCCCCCTACCACCCGGGAAAAAAAGAGATTGCCCCCTCCTTCCACTAGCCCACCCTCCCACCCAAAGAACAACTTCTTCTGCGCAGCTTGTTTTCTAGGCAGCAGCGCTATTGTGATGTCATCGGGGGGCATTGTGACAAGCCGCCAGTGTTCCGTCTCTTCATGTTGTGCACTGTTCAAACCGAAAATACATCAACAGGCAGGCTACAGAAAAGCTTACTAACAAAGGTTAGAGAGGGGCTTTCTCAGAGGGCTTTTTACAGTTTGTCTATTCCCAATTAGCCGGTTTAGTATACTTAATGAAAGTACTAATTCTTTCATAGGCCGCCCATTCTTAGTATTTGACGTTCAGGTAACAACAGGTAACTTTATTTGGAGTGGAAGCAGAGAGATAACACCAGATGCCAATTGTAGATCCTCTCACACCTGTGGTCACTGCAGCATCTGACTCCACTTTGTCCAAAAGGGATCTATTCCATTCAATTACACATGATCTAGATTAGACTGACAACAAGATACTGCACGGGACATAGTAGAGTTGGTGAAGTTGAGTGGTGATGAGTTTGCTATTTGGATGAATAAAGCAAGTAAAAAGTGTGTTAGATAAAAATTCATTTCAATTCGCTAATCGGGCTAATATGAATCAGGTGAATCGAGTTCTGCTTTTGGAAACTGGGTTAAGAAGGGGTGCACCGTTCCTGGAGGTACTGCAATACCAGGTCAATGCGTGGAGTGGACAGAGCAAGCTCTTTTTCCATCTCCCTGTTCTAAAAATCCATTTAATATATGGTCCCCAGATAGGGGACGTATCAGATATTAAACTGATAAGAACAGATTTTTTTTTTTTTTTTTTGAAGGATGAGTTTGAAAATAACAAAGTGACCGCCTCTCGTTGCCCAGGTAACTGTCCGTCACAAGAGGGCTATGACATCCTACGATGCACACTCCCCCAAGGCCAGCAGTTGTGCAATACCCTGGCACCTTTCAGCACCAACCAAGGTAGTACCCTCCCAAACTACACTTGATCTTAGCCAAAAGGCCGAGAAGCGATAACCAGAATTGGTTTGGGCCTCGAGTGGCACCCTGGCCTATGCCGGACACATCTTAGGGAGAGAGAGCGAGAGGGAGACAAACCCACGCCTACACAAGACATTTTGTCACCCAAGCCAACCCTTGAAAAGGCTGCTTTGCAGAGCAAAAACAAGAAGAATGGTGCGTTTTGCAGCCGCCGCCCACTGCAATGAATCTGAATAACTCCTCCTTTAGGGCGCAAGCAACTCCCCTCCCCCTTGCAGTCTTTCCAATTCACGATACAAAAAGACGGACAGGACAGGTTGCCTGACTTTCCGTCACTGCCACCCTTTGCCATCCTTACCCGTAGAAAGCCCTTTCATCATCCCCAAACCCTAATCTTTTCCCTTTCCTTCCCAGCCCCCAAACCCTGCCCTCTGTACCTTTCTCACCACCCGCTTCCCTTCTCCTGTCATCCCCCTACCACCCGGGAAAAAAAGAGATTGCCCCCTCCTTCCACTAGCCCACCCTCCCACCCAAAGAACAACTTCTTCTGCGCAGCTTGTTTTCTAGGCAGCAGCGCTATTGTGATGTCATCGGGGGGCATTGTGACAAGCCGCCAGTGTTCCGTCTCTTCATGTTGTGCACTGTTCAAACCGAAAATACATCAACAGGCAGGCTACAGAAAAGCTTACTAACAAAGGTTAGAGAGGGGCTTTCTCAGAGGGCTTTTTACAGTTTGTCTATTCCCAATTAGCCGGTTTAGTATACTTAATGAAAGTACTAATTCTTTCATAGGCCGCCCATTCTTAGTATTTGACGTTCAGGTAACAACAGGTAACTTTATTTGGAGTGGAAGCAGAGAGATAACACCAGATGCCAATTGTAGATCCTCTCACACCTGTGGTCACTGCAGCATCTGACTCCACTTTGTCCAAAAGGGATCTATTCCATTCAATTACACATGATCTAGATTAGACTGACAACAAGATACTGCACGGGACATAGCAGAGTTGGTGAAGTTGAGTGGTGATGAGTTTGCTATTTGGATGAATAAAGCAAGTAAAAAGTGTGTTAGATAAAAATTCATTTCAATTCGCTAATCGGGCTAATATGAATCAGGTGAATCGAGTTCTGCTTTTGGAAACTGGGTTAAGAAGGGGTGCACCGTTCCTGGAGGTACTGCAATACCAGGTCAATGCGTGGAGTGGACAGAGCAAGCTCTTTTTCCATCTCCCTGTTCTAAAAATCCATTTAATATATGGTCCCCAGATAGGGGACGTATCAGATATTAAACTGATAAGAACAGATACTACACTTGATCTTAGCCAAAAGGCCGAGAAGCGATAACCAGAATTGGTTTGGGCCTCGAGTGGCACCCTGGCCTATGCCGGACACATCTTAGGGAGAGAGAGCGAGAGGGAGACAAACCCACGCCTACACAAGACATTTTGTCACCCAAGCCAACCCTTGAAAAGGCTGCTTTGCAGAGCAAAAACAAGAAGAATGGTGCGTTTTGCAGCCGCCGCCCACTGCAATGAATCTGAATAACTCCTCCTTTAGGGCGCAAGCAACTCCCCTCCCCCTTGCAGTCTTTCCAATTCACGATACAAAAAGACGGACAGGACAGGTTGCCTGACTTTCCGTCACTGCCACCCTTTGCCATCCTTACCCGTAGAAAGCCCTTTCATCATCCCCAAACCCTAATCTTTTCCCTTTCCTTCCCAGCCCCCAAACCCTGCCCTCTGTACCTTTCTCACCACCCGCTTCCCTTCTCCTGTCATCCCCCTACCACCCGGGAAAAAAAGAGATTGCCCCCTCCTTCCACTAGCCCACCCTCCCACCCAAAGAACAACTTCTTCTGCGCAGCTTGTTTTCTAGGCAGCAGCGCTATTGTGATGTCATCGGGGGGCATTGTGACAAGCCGCCAGTGTTCCGTCTCTTCATGTTGTGCACTGTTCAAACCGAAAATACATCAACAGGCAGGCTACAGAAAAGCTTACTAACAAAGGTTAGAGAGGGGCTTTCTCAGAGGGCTTTTTACAGTTTGTCTATTCCCAATTAGCCGGTTTAGTATACTTAATGAAAGTACTAATTCTTTCATAGGCCGCCCATTCTTAGTATTTGACGTTCAGGTAACAACAGGTAACTTTATTTGGAGTGGAAGCAGAGAGATAACACCAGATGCCAATTGTAGATCCTCTCACACCTGTGGTCACTGCAGCATCTGACTCCACTTTGTCCAAAAGGGATCTATTCCATTCAATTACACATGATCTAGATTAGACTGACAACAAGATACTGCACGGGACATAGCAGAGTTGGTGAAGTTGAGTGGTGATGAGTTTGCTATTTGGATGAATAAAGCAAGTAAAAAGTGTGTTAGATAAAAATTCATTTCAATTCGCTAATCGGGCTAATATGAATCAGGTGAATCGAGTTCTGCTTTTGGAAACTGGGTTAAGAAGGGGTGCACCGTTCCTGGAGGTACTGCAATACCAGGTCAATGCGTGGAGTGGACAGAGCAAGCTCTTTTTCCATCTCCCTGTTCTAAAAATCCATTTAATATATGGTCCCCAGATAGGGGACGTATCAGATATTAAACTGATAAGAACAGATACTACACTTGATCTTAGCCAAAAGGCCGAGAAGCGATAACCAGAATTGGTTTGGGCCTCGAGTGGCACCCTGGCCTATGCCGGACACATCTTAGGGAGAGAGAGCGAGAGGGAGACAAACCCACGCCTACACAAGACATTTTGTCACCCAAGCCAACCCTTGAAAAGGCTGCTTTGCAGAGCAAAAACAAGAAGAATGGTGCGTTTTGCAGCCGCCGCCCACTGCAATGAATCTGAATAACTCCTCCTTTAGGGCGCAAGCAACTCCCCTCCCCCTTGCAGTCTTTCCAATTCACGATACAAAAAGACGGACAGGACAGGTTGCCTGACTTTCCGTCACTGCCACCCTTTGCCATCCTTACCCGTAGAAAGCCCTTTCATCATCCCCAAACCCTAATCTTTTCCCTTTCCTTCCCAGCCCCCAAACCCTGCCCTCTGTACCTTTCTCACCACCCGCTTCCCTTCTCCTGTCATCCCCCTACCACCCGGGAAAAAAAGAGATTGCCCCCTCCTTCCACTAGCCCACCCTCCCACCCAAAGAACAACTTCTTCTGCGCAGCTTGTTTTCTAGGCAGCAGCGCTATTGTGATGTCATCGGGGGGCATTGTGACAAGCCGCCAGTGTTCCGTCTCTTCATGTTGTGCACTGTTCAAACCGAAAATACATCAACAGGCAGGCTACAGAAAAGCTTACTAACAAAGGTTAGAGAGGGGCTTTCTCAGAGGGCTTTTTACAGTTTGTCTATTCCCAATTAGCCGGTTTAGTATACTTAATGAAAGTACTAATTCTTTCATAGGCCGCCCATTCTTAGTATTTGACGTTCAGGTAACAACAGGTAACTTTATTTGGAGTGGAAGCAGAGAGATAACACCAGATGCCAATTGTAGATCCTCTCACACCTGTGGTCACTGCAGCATCTGACTCCACTTTGTCCAAAAGGGATCTATTCCATTCAATTACACATGATCTAGATTAGACTGACAACAAGATACTGCACGGGACATAGCAGAGTTGGTGAAGTTGAGTGGTGATGAGTTTGCTATTTGGATGAATAAAGCAAGTAAAAAGTGTGTTAGATAAAAATTCATTTCAATTCGCTAATCGGGCTAATATGAATCAGGTGAATCGAGTTCTGCTTTTGGAAACTGGGTTAAGAAGGGGTGCACCGTTCCTGGAGGTACTGCAATACCAGGTCAATGCGTGGAGTGGACAGAGCAAGCTCTTTTTCCATCTCCCTGTTCTAAAAATCCATTTAATATATGGTCCCCAGATAGGGGACGTATCAGATATTAAACTGATAAGAACAGATACTACACTTGATCTTAGCCAAAAGGCCGAGAAGCGATAACCAGAATTGGTTTGGGCCTCGAGTGGCACCCTGGCCTATGCCGGACACATCTTAGGGAGAGAGAGCGAGAGGGAGACAAACCCACGCCTACACAAGACATTTTGTCACCCAAGCCAACCCTTGAAAAGGCTGCTTTGCAGAGCAAAAACAAGAAGAATGGTGCGTTTTGCAGCCGCCGCCCACTGCAATGAATCTGAATAACTCCTCCTTTAGGGCGCAAGCAACTCCCCTCCCCCTTGCAGTCTTTCCAATTCACGATACAAAAAGACGGACAGGACAGGTTGCCTGACTTTCCGTCACTGCCACCCTTTGCCATCCTTACCCGTAGAAAGCCCTTTCATCATCCCCAAACCCTAATCTTTTCCCTTTCCTTCCCAGCCCCCAAACCCTGCCCTCTGTACCTTTCTCACCACCCGCTTCCCTTCTCCTGTCATCCCCCTACCACCCGGGAAAAAAAGAGATTGCCCCCTCCTTCCACTAGCCCACCCTCCCACCCAAAGAACAACTTCTTCTGCGCAGCTTGTTTTCTAGGCAGCAGCGCTATTGTGATGTCATCGGGGGGCATTGTGACAAGCCGCCAGTGTTCCGTCTCTTCATGTTGTGCACTGTTCAAACCGAAAATACATCAACAGGCAGGCTACAGAAAAGCTTACTAACAAAGGTTAGAGAGGGGCTTTCTCAGAGGGCTTTTTACAGTTTGTCTATTCCCAATTAGCCGGTTTAGTATACTTAATGAAAGTACTAATTCTTTCATAGGCCGCCCATTCTTAGTATTTGACGTTCAGGTAACAACAGGTAACTTTATTTGGAGTGGAAGCAGAGAGATAACACCAGATGCCAATTGTAGATCCTCTCACACCTGTGGTCACTGCAGCATCTGACTCCACTTTGTCCAAAAGGGATCTATTCCATTCAATTACACATGATCTAGATTAGACTGACAACAAGATACTGCACGGGACATAGCAGAGTTGGTGAAGTTGAGTGGTGATGAGTTTGCTATTTGGATGAATAAAGCAAGTAAAAAGTGTGTTAGATAAAAATTCATTTCAATTCGCTAATCGGGCTAATATGAATCAGGTGAATCGAGTTCTGCTTTTGGAAACTGGGTTAAGAAGGGGTGCACCGTTCCTGGAGGTACTGCAATACCAGGTCAATGCGTGGAGTGGACAGAGCAAGCTCTTTTTCCATCTCCCTGTTCTAAAAATCCATTTAATATATGGTCCCCAGATAGGGGACGTATCAGATATTAAACTGATAAGAACAGATACTACACTTGATCTTAGCCAAAAGGCCGAGAAGCGATAACCAGAATTGGTTTGGGCCTCGAGTGGCACCCTGGCCTATGCCGGACACATCTTAGGGAGAGAGAGCGAGAGGGAGACAAACCCACGCCTACACAAGACATTTTGTCACCCAAGCCAACCCTTGAAAAGGCTGCTTTGCAGAGCAAAAACAAGAAGAATGGTGCGTTTTGCAGCCGCCGCCCACTGCAATGAATCTGAATAACTCCTCCTTTAGGGCGCAAGCAACTCCCCTCCCCCTTGCAGTCTTTCCAATTCACGATACAAAAAGACGGACAGGACAGGTTGCCTGACTTTCCGTCACTGCCACCCTTTGCCATCCTTACCCGTAGAAAGCCCTTTCATCATCCCCAAACCCTAATCTTTTCCCTTTCCTTCCCAGCCCCCAAACCCTGCCCTCTGTACCTTTCTCACCACCCGCTTCCCTTCTCCTGTCATCCCCCTACCACCCGGGAAAAAAAGAGATTGCCCCCTCCTTCCACTAGCCCACCCTCCCACCCAAAGAACAACTTCTTCTGCGCAGCTTGTTTTCTAGGCAGCAGCGCTATTGTGATGTCATCGGGGGGCATTGTGACAAGCCGCCAGTGTTCCGTCTCTTCATGTTGTGCACTGTTCAAACCGAAAATACATCAACAGGCAGGCTACAGAAAAGCTTACTAACAAAGGTTAGAGAGGGGCTTTCTCAGAGGGCTTTTTACAGTTTGTCTATTCCCAATTAGCCGGTTTAGTATACTTAATGAAAGTACTAATTCTTTCATAGGCCGCCCATTCTTAGTATTTGACGTTCAGGTAACAACAGGTAACTTTATTTGGAGTGGAAGCAGAGAGATAACACCAGATGCCAATTGTAGATCCTCTCACACCTGTGGTCACTGCAGCATCTGACTCCACTTTGTCCAAAAGGGATCTATTCCATTCAATTACACATGATCTAGATTAGACTGACAACAAGATACTGCACGGGACATAGCAGAGTTGGTGAAGTTGAGTGGTGATGAGTTTGCTATTTGGATGAATAAAGCAAGTAAAAAGTGTGTTAGATAAAAATTCATTTCAATTCGCTAATCGGGCTAATATGAATCAGGTGAATCGAGTTCTGCTTTTGGAAACTGGGTTAAGAAGGGGTGCACCGCTCCTGGAGGTACTGCAATACCAGGTCAATGCGTGGAGTGGACAGAGCAAGCTCTTTTTCCATCTCCCTGTTCTAAAAATCCATTTAATATATGGTCCCCAGATAGGGGACGTATCAGATATTAAACTGATAAGAACAGATACTACACTTGATCTTAGCCAAAAGGCCGAGAAGCGATAACCAGAATTGGTTTGGGCCTCGAGTGGCACCCTGGCCTATGCCGGACACATCTTAGGGAGAGAGAGCGAGAGGGAGACAAACCCACGCCTACACAAGACATTTTGTCACCCAAGCCAACCCTTGAAAAGGCTGCTTTGCAGAGCAAAAACAAGAAGAATGGTGCGTTTTGCAGCCGCCGCCCACTGCAATGAATCTGAATAACTCCTCCTTTAGGGCGCAAGCAACTCCCCTCCCCCTTGCAGTCTTTCCAATTCACGATACAAAAAGACGGACAGGACAGGTTGCCTGACTTTCCGTCACTGCCACCCTTTGCCATCCTTACCCGTAGAAAGCCCTTTCATCATCCCCAAACCCTAATCTTTTCCCTTTCCTTCCCAGCCCCCAAACCCTGCCCTCTGTACCTTTCTCACCACCCGCTTCCCTTCTCCTGTCATCCCCCTACCACCCGGGAAAAAAAGAGATTGCCCCCTCCTTCCACTAGCCCACCCTCCCACCCAAAGAACAACTTCTTCTGCGCAGCTTGTTTTCTAGGCAGCAGCGCTATTGTGATGTCATCGGGGGGCATTGTGACAAGCCGCCAGTGTTCCGTCTCTTCATGTTGTGCACTGTTCAAACCGAAAATACATCAACAGGCAGGCTACAGAAAAGCTTACTAACAAAGGTTAGAGAGGGGCTTTCTCAGAGGGCTTTTTACAGTTTGTCTATTCCCAATTAGCCGGTTTAGTATACTTAATGAAAGTACTAATTCTTTCATAGGCCGCCCATTCTTAGTATTTGACGTTCAGGTAACAACAGGTAACTTTATTTGGAGTGGAAGCAGAGAGATAACACCAGATGCCAATTGTAGATCCTCTCACACCTGTGGTCACTGCAGCATCTGACTCCACTTTGTCCAAAAGGGATCTATTCCATTCAATTACACATGATCTAGATTAGACTGACAACAAGATACTGCACGGGACATAGCAGAGTTGGTGAAGTTGAGTGGTGATGAGTTTGCTATTTGGATGAATAAAGCAAGTAAAAAGTGTGTTAGATAAAAATTCATTTCAATTCGCTAATCGGGCTAATATGAATCAGGTGAATCGAGTTCTGCTTTTGGAAACTGGGTTAAGAAGGGGTGCACCGTTCCTGGAGGTACTGCAATACCAGGTCAATGCGTGGAGTGGACAGAGCAAGCTCTTTTTCCATCTCCCTGTTCTAAAAATCCATTTAATATATGGTCCCCAGATAGGGGACGTATCAGATATTAAACTGATAAGAACAGATACTACACTTGATCTTAGCCAAAAGGCCGAGAAGCGATAACCAGAATTGGTTTGGGCCTCGAGTGGCACCCTGGCCTATGCCGGACACATCTTAGGGAGAGAGAGCGAGAGGGAGACAAACCCACGCCTACACAAGACATTTTGTCACCCAAGCCAACCCTTGAAAAGGCTGCTTTGCAGAGCAAAAACAAGAAGAATGGTGCGTTTTGCAGCCGCCGCCCACTGCAATGAATCTGAATAACTCCTCCTTTAGGGCGCAAGCAACTCCCCTCCCCCTTGCAGTCTTTCCAATTCACGATACAAAAAGACGGACAGGACAGGTTGCCTGACTTTCCGTCACTGCCACCCTTTGCCATCCTTACCCGTAGAAAGCCCTTTCATCATCCCCAAACCCTAATCTTTTCCCTTTCCTTCCCAGCCCCCAAACCCTGCCCTCTGTACCTTTCTCACCACCCACTTCCCTTCTCCTGTCATCCCCCTACCACCCGGGAAAAAAAGAGATTGCCCCCTCCTTCCACTAGCCCACCCTCCCACCCAAAGAACAACTTCTTCTGCGCAGCTTGTTTTCTAGGCAGCAGCGCTATTGTGATGTCATCGGGGGGCATTGTGACAAGCCGCCAGTGTTCCGTCTCTTCATGTTGTGCACTGTTCAAACCGAAAATACATCAACAGGCAGGCTACAGAAAAGCTTACTAACAAAGGTTAGAGAGGGGCTTTCTCAGAGGGCTTTTTACAGTTTGTCTATTCCCAATTAGCCGGTTTAGTATACTTAATGAAAGTACTAATTCTTTCATAGGCCGCCCATTCTTAGTATTTGACGTTCAGGTAACAACAGGTAACTTTATTTGGAGTGGAAGCAGAGAGATAACACCAGATGCCAATTGTAGATCCTCTCACACCTGTGGTCACTGCAGCATCTGACTCCACTTTGTCCAAAAGGGATCTATTCCATTCAATTACACATGATCTAGATTAGACTGACAACAAGATACTGCACGGGACATAGTAGAGTTGGTGAAGTTGAGTGGTGATGAGTTTGCTATTTGGATGAATAAAGCAAGTAAAAAGTGTGTTAGATAAAAATTCATTTCAATTCGCTAATCGGGCTAATATGAATCAGGTGAATCGAGTTCTGCTTTTGGAAACTGGGTTAAGAAGGGGTGCACCGTTCCTGGAGGTACTGCAATACCAGGTCAATGCGTGGAGTGGACAGAGCAAGCTCTTTTTCCATCTCCCTGTTCTAAAAATCCATTTAATATATGGTCCCCAGATAGGGGACGTATCAGATATTAAACTGATAAGAACAGATACTACACTTGATCTTAGCCAAAAGGCCGAGAAGCGATAACCAGAATTGGTTTGGGCCTCGAGTGGCACCCTGGCCTATGCCGGACACATCTTAGGGAGAGAGAGCGAGAGGGAGACAAACCCACGCCTACACAAGACATTTTGTCACCCAAGCCAACCCTTGAAAAGGCTGCTTTGCAGAGCAAAAACAAGAAGAATGGTGCGTTTTGCAGCCGCCGCCCACTGCAATGAATCTGAATAACTCCTCCTTTAGGGCGCAAGCAACTCCCCTCCCCCTTGCAGTCTTTCCAATTCACGATACAAAAAGACGGACAGGACAGGTTGCCTGACTTTCCGTCACTGCCACCCTTTGCCATCCTTACCCGTAGAAAGCCCTTTCATCATCCCCAAACCCTAATCTTTTCCCTTTCCTTCCCAGCCCCCAAACCCTGCCCTCTGTACCTTTCTCACCACCCGCTTCCCTTCTCCTGTCATCCCCCTACCACCCGGGAAAAAAAGAGATTGCCCCCTCCTTCCACTAGCCCACCCTCCCACCCAAAGAACAACTTCTTCTGCGCAGCTTGTTTTCTAGGCAGCAGCGCTATTGTGATGTCATCGGGGGGCATTGTGACAAGCCGCCAGTGTTCCGTCTCTTCATGTTGTGCACTGTTCAAACCGAAAATACATCAACAGGCAGGCTACAGAAAAGCTTACTAACAAAGGTTAGAGAGGGGCTTTCTCAGAGGGCTTTTTACAGTTTGTCTATTCCCAATTAGCCGGTTTAGTATACTTAATGAAAGTACTAATTCTTTCATAGGCCGCCCATTCTTAGTATTTGACGTTCAGGTAACAACAGGTAACTTTATTTGGAGTGGAAGCAGAGAGATAACACCAGATGCCAATTGTAGATCCTCTCACACCTGTGGTCACTGCAGCATCTGACTCCACTTTGTCCAAAAGGGATCTATTCCATTCAATTACACATGATCTAGATTAGACTGACAACAAGATACTGCACGGGACATAGCAGAGTTGGTGAAGTTGAGTGGTGATGAGTTTGCTATTTGGATGAATAAAGCAAGTAAAAAGTGTGTTAGATAAAAATTCATTTCAATTCGCTAATCGGGCTAATATGAATCAGGTGAATCGAGTTCTGCTTTTGGAAACTGGGTTAAGAAGGGGTGCACCGTTCCTGGAGGTACTGCAATACCAGGTCAATGCGTGGAGTGGACAGAGCAAGCTCTTTTTCCATCTCCCTGTTCTAAAAATCCATTTAATATATGGTCCCCAGATAGGGGACGTATCAGATATTAAACTGATAAGAACAGATACTACACTTGATCTTAGCCAAAAGGCCGAGAAGCGATAACCAGAATTGGTTTGGGCCTCGAGTGGCACCCTGGCCTATGCCGGACACATCTTAGGGAGAGAGAGCGAGAGGGAGACAAACCCACGCCTACACAAGACATTTTGTCACCCAAGCCAACCCTTGAAAAGGCTGCTTTGCAGAGCAAAAACAAGAAGAATGGTGCGTTTTGCAGCCGCCGCCCACTGCAATGAATCTGAATAACTCCTCCTTTAGGGCGCAAGCAACTCCCCTCCCCCTTGCAGTCTTTCCAATTCACGATACAAAAAGACGGACAGGACAGGTTGCCTGACTTTCCGTCACTGCCACCCTTTGCCATCCTTACCCGTAGAAAGCCCTTTCATCATCCCCAAACCCTAATCTTTTCCCTTTCCTTCCCAGCCCCCAAACCCTGCCCTCTGTACCTTTCTCACCACCCGCTTCCCTTCTCCTGTCATCCCCCTACCACCCGGGAAAAAAAGAGATTGCCCCCTCCTTCCACTAGCCCACCCTCCCACCCAAAGAACAACTTCTTCTGCGCAGCTTGTTTTCTAGGCAGCAGCGCTATTGTGATGTCATCGGGGGGCATTGTGACAAGCCGCCAGTGTTCCGTCTCTTCATGTTGTGCACTGTTCAAACCGAAAATACATCAACAGGCAGGCTACAGAAAAGCTTACTAACAAAGGTTAGAGAGGGGCTTTCTCAGAGGGCTTTTTACAGTTTGTCTATTCCCAATTAGCCGGTTTAGTATACTTAATGAAAGTACTAATTCTTTCATAGGCCGCCCATTCTTAGTATTTGACGTTCAGGTAACAACAGGTAACTTTATTTGGAGTGGAAGCAGAGAGATAACACCAGATGCCAATTGTAGATCCTCTCACACCTGTGGTCACTGCAGCATCTGACTCCACTTTGTCCAAAAGGGATCTATTCCATTCAATTACACATGATCTAGATTAGACTGACAACAAGATACTGCACGGGACATAGCAGAGTTGGTGAAGTTGAGTGGTGATGAGTTTGCTATTTGGATGAATAAAGCAAGTAAAAAGTGTGTTAGATAAAAATTCATTTCAATTCGCTAATCGGGCTAATATGAATCAGGTGAATCGAGTTCTGCTTTTGGAAACTGGGTTAAGAAGGGGTGCACCGTTCCTGGAGGTACTGCAATACCAGGTCAATGCGTGGAGTGGACAGAGCAAGCTCTTTTTCCATCTCCCTGTTCTAAAAATCCATTTAATATATGGTCCCCAGATAGGGGACGTATCAGATATTAAACTGATAAGAACAGATACTACACTTGATCTTAGCCAAAAGGCCGAGAAGCGATAACCAGAATTGGTTTGGGCCTCGAGTGGCACCCTGGCCTATGCCGGACACATCTTAGGGAGAGAGAGCGAGAGGGAGACAAACCCACGCCTACACAAGACATTTTGTCACCCAAGCCAACCCTTGAAAAGGCTGCTTTGCAGAGCAAAAACAAGAAGAATGGTGCGTTTTGCAGCCGCCGCCCACTGCAATGAATCTGAATAACTCCTCCATTAGGGCGCAAGCAACTCCCCTCCCCCTTGCAGTCTTTCCAATTCACGATACAAAAAGACGGACAGGACAGGTTGCCTGACTTTCCGTCACTGCCACCCTTTGCCATCCTTACCCGTAGAAAGCCCTTTCATCATCCCCAAACCCTAATCTTTTCCCTTTCCTTCCCAGCCCCCAAACCCTGCCCTCTGTACCTTTCTCACCACCCGCTTCCCTTCTCCTGTCATCCCCCTACCACCCGGGAAAAAAAGAGATTGCCCCCTCCTTCCACTAGCCCACCCTCCCACCCAAAGAACAACTTCTTCTGCGCAGCTTGTTTTCTAGGCAGCAGCGCTATTGTGATGTCATCGGGGGGCATTGTGACAAGCCGCCAGTGTTCCGTCTCTTCATGTTGTGCACTGTTCAAACCGAAAATACATCAACAGGCAGGCTACAGAAAAGCTTACTAACAAAGGTTAGAGAGGGGCTTTCTCAGAGGGCTTTTTACAGTTTGTCTATTCCCAATTAGCCGGTTTAGTATACTTAATGAAAGTACTAATTCTTTCATAGGCCGCCCATTCTTAGTATTTGACGTTCAGGTAACAACAGGTAACTTTATTTGGAGTGGAAGCAGAGAGATAACACCAGATGCCAATTGTAGATCCTCTCACACCTGTGGTCACTGCAGCATCTGACTCCACTTTGTCCAAAAGGGATCTATTCCATTCAATTACACATGATCTAGATTAGACTGACAACAAGATACTGCACGGGACATAGCAGAGTTGGTGAAGTTGAGTGGTGATGAGTTTGCTATTTGGATGAATAAAGCAAGTAAAAAGTGTGTTAGATAAAAATTCATTTCAATTCGCTAATCGGGCTAATATGAATCAGGTGAATCGAGTTCTGCTTTTGGAAACTGGGTTAAGAAGGGGTGCACCGTTCCTGGAGGTACTGCAATACCAGGTCAATGCGTGGAGTGGACAGAGCAAGCTCTTTTTCCATCTCCCTGTTCTAAAAATCCATTTAATATATGGTCCCCAGATAGGGGACGTATCAGATATTAAACTGATAAGAACAGATACTACACTTGATCTTAGCCAAAAGGCCGAGAAGCGATAACCAGAATTGGTTTGGGCCTCGAGTGGCACCCTGGCCTATGCCGGACACATCTTAGGGAGAGAGAGCGAGAGGGAGACAAACCCACGCCTACACAAGACATTTTGTCACCCAAGCCAACCCTTGAAAAGGCTGCTTTGCAGAGCAAAAACAAGAAGAATGGTGCGTTTTGCAGCCGCCGCCCACTGCAATGAATCTGAATAACTCCTCCTTTAGGGCGCAAGCAACTCCCCTCCCCCTTGCAGTCTTTCCAATTCACGATACAAAAAGACGGACAGGACAGGTTGCCTGACTTTCCGTCACTGCCACCCTTTGCCATCCTTACCCGTAGAAAGCCCTTTCATCATCCCCAAACCCTAATCTTTTCCCTTTCCTTCCCAGCCCCCAAACCCTGCCCTCTGTACCTTTCTCACCACCCGCTTCCCTTCTCCTGTCATCCCCCTACCACCCGGGAAAAAAAGAGATTGCCCCCTCCTTCCACTAGCCCACCCTCCCACCCAAAGAACAACTTCTTCTGCGCAGCTTGTTTTCTAGGCAGCAGCGCTATTGTGATGTCATCGGGGGGCATTGTGACAAGCCGCCAGTGTTCCGTCTCTTCATGTTGTGCACTGTTCAAACCGAAAATACATCAACAGGCAGGCTACAGAAAAGCTTACTAACAAAGGTTAGAGAGGGGCTTTCTCAGAGGGCTTTTTACAGTTTGTCTATTCCCAATTAGCCGGTTTAGTATACTTAATGAAAGTACTAATTCTTTCATAGGCCGCCCATTCTTAGTATTTGACGTTCAGGTAACAACAGGTAACTTTATTTGGAGTGGAAGCAGAGAGATAACACCAGATGCCAATTGTAGATCCTCTCACACCTGTGGTCACTGCAGCATCTGACTCCACTTTGTCCAAAAGGGATCTATTCCATTCAATTACACATGATCTAGATTAGACTGACAACAAGATACTGCACGGGACATAGCAGAGTTGGTGAAGTTGAGTGGTGATGAGTTTGCTATTTGGATGAATAAAGCAAGTAAAAAGTGTGTTAGATAAAAATTCATTTCAATTCGCTAATCGGGCTAATATGAATCAGGTGAATCGAGTTCTGCTTTTGGAAACTGGGTTAAGAAGGGGTGCACCGTTCCTGGAGGTACTGCAATACCAGGTCAATGCGTGGAGTGGACAGAGCAAGCTCTTTTTCCATCTCCCTGTTCTAAAAATCCATTTAATATATGGTCCCCAGATAGGGGACGTATCAGATATTAAACTGATAAGAACAGATACTACACTTGATCTTAGCCAAAAGGCCGAGAAGCGATAACCAGAATTGGTTTGGGCCTCGAGTGGCACCCTGGCCTATGCCGGACACATCTTAGGGAGAGAGAGCGAGAGGGAGACAAACCCACGCCTACACAAGACATTTTGTCACCCAAGCCAACCCTTGAAAAGGCTGCTTTGCAGAGCAAAAACAAGAAGAATGGTGCGTTTTGCAGCCGCCGCCCACTGCAATGAATCTGAATAACTCCTCCTTTAGGGCGCAAGCAACTCCCCTCCCCCTTGCAGTCTTTCCAATTCACGATACAAAAAGACGGACAGGACAGGTTGCCTGACTTTCCGTCACTGCCACCCTTTGCCATCCTTACCCGTAGAAAGCCCTTTCATCATCCCCAAACCCTAATCTTTTCCCTTTCCTTCCCAGCCCCCAAACCCTGCCCTCTGTACCTTTCTCACCACCCGCTTCCCTTCTCCTGTCATCCCCCTACCACCCGGGAAAAAAAGAGATTGCCCCCTCCTTCCACTAGCCCACCCTCCCACCCAAAGAACAACTTCTTCTGCGCAGCTTGTTTTCTAGGCAGCAGCGCTATTGTGATGTCATCGGGGGGCATTGTGACAAGCCGCCAGTGTTCCGTCTCTTCATGTTGTGCACTGTTCAAACCGAAAATACATCAACAGGCAGGCTACAGAAAAGCTTACTAACAAAGGTTAGAGAGGGGCTTTCTCAGAGGGCTTTTTACAGTTTGTCTATTCCCAATTAGCCGGTTTAGTATACTTAATGAAAGTACTAATTCTTTCATAGGCCGCCCATTCTTAGTATTTGACGTTCAGGTAACAACAGGTAACTTTATTTGGAGTGGAAGCAGAGAGATAACACCAGATGCCAATTGTAGATCCTCTCACACCTGTGGTCACTGCAGCATCTGACTCCACTTTGTCCAAAAGGGATCTATTCCATTCAATTACACATGATCTAGATTAGACTGACAACAAGATACTGCACGGGACATAGCAGAGTTGGTGAAGTTGAGTGGTGATGAGTTTGCTATTTGGATGAATAAAGCAAGTAAAAAGTGTGTTAGATAAAAATTCATTTCAATTCGCTAATCGGGCTAATATGAATCAGGTGAATCGAGTTCTGCTTTTGGAAACTGGGTTAAGAAGGGGTGCACCGTTCCTGGAGGTACTGCAATACCAGGTCAATGCGTGGAGTGGACAGAGCAAGCTCTTTTTCCATCTCCCTGTTCTAAAAATCCATTTAATATATGGTCCCCAGATAGGGGACGTATCAGATATTAAACTGATAAGAACAGATTTGATTTAACAGCATCTTTATTATCATGCACTACTCACAAAAAGGTAACAAACCGTGTACAGTGCCGCAGCCCCGTACACACAGAAATATACAATCCTTCTTACATAGCCATAGAGTACGACGCACTAAACTATACATCACGCTCCTATGCTTATCCATAACACTCAAGCTGAAAGAAAAAGTTAGACAATAAATAACGACGAACCGGCGATTGGGGGATGGGGGTAGGGGAAAAGGGGGATAGGGTGGGGAAATCACAGGCCCGAAGCTTTATTGAAAGACGCACATAACGGGAAAAGGAGGGAGGGGGCATGGAAGAGGTCTAAACCTCCTCCTCGGCGCTGTCGTCCGGACTGTCCATGATGGAATAGTCTCTGAGCAGGCTGTGGATCAGCCTGCGGCAATCCTGGATAGACATCCTCTCCCTCTTCAAGATGAGCCGGTTCCTGGCGACCCAAATAGCGTCCTTAAAGCAGTTCATAAGGCGCCAAGCCTCCTGGATGGCTCCAACGGTGTGAGTCCCAGGGAAGAGTCCATAAAGTACGGAATGGTACGATAGGCTCCCTCTGGGGACGGAGTTCCTCAGGTCATCCTCCAGGGCAACCAACAGGCGCTGTGCGAAACGGCAGTCCCAAAAGGCGTGCAGCGATGTTTCCTCCACGAAGGGGCACCTTGGGCAGTACCGGGTTTTGCACAGGTTCCGGGCGTGCATGAATGACCGGACGGGCAGTCCGCCCTGTATCGCCATCCATGACAAGTCCTTGTGCCCGTTGGTCAATCCAGCCGATGACACGTTTGTCCAAACAGTCTCCAGTGTGTCGTGATGAAGTCCTGGAATGTTCTCCATTTCGTCCTTGGCTCTGATGAGTTTGTGGATAGTCTTTGGCTTCCACAAATCAGGCTTGAGTCCCTCCAGTTGGTGTTCCCTCACAAACCGAACCACGTCTCCGTAGAACCATGGCGCCGTCCAGTTGTAGGGGAAGGAGCTGTCCCACTTGTCCCAGCCTAACCGTCTCCAAAGGGGGAGCAGGAAGAAGCGAGACATGGACCCACCCGCGGAACCTCTCTTGACTCGCAGAGTTCGGCGAACGCAGTCACATACGAAGGAGGATCGCAGGAGGGTGGGGATATCGGGTACGCCCTTCCCACCCTTGCGAGGATCCTTGTACATGATGCTCCGCTTTACTCTGTCCATCTTGGATCCCCAGACAAAACGAAACACCGTCCTGGTAATGGCCCTGCACACGGTGGCAAGGGGGGGCCAGGCCTGGGCCGTGTACTGCAGCACGGGCAGTACCTCGTTACGCAGGACCAGTGCTTTGCCCTCACAGGTGAGGCGTCTGAGGCTCCACAGACCCATCCGTTGGGTGATCTTGGTCAAGCGTTCCTCCCAGGACTTGAGGGCTGCTCCTTCCTTCCCGAACCAGACTCCAAGAACCTTGATGAAATCCGGCTGGATGCTGAAAGGGAAGGGGGCGGAAGAGGCCGGCTGCCAGTCCCCGAAGAGCATGGCTTCCGACTTCCCGCAGTTGACTTTGGCTCCCGAAGCCCGTCCGAAGGTCTCACAGGTCTGGACGAGGGTGTCGACTGAGCGCCGGTCCGCGCAGAAGACGGTCACGTCGTCCATGTAGAGCGAGCACTTGACCTCGAAGCGTTCTGGTCCTGGTGCGGTGATCCCTCTGATCTCTCCATTCCGCCGGATAGCCTCTGCAAAGAGTTCTATAACACAAACAAAAAGAAGAGGTGACAGAGGACAGCCTTGTCTGACCCCTGAGAGGACCGGGAAGGGGTCAGTCTTCCAGCCGTTTACCAACACCGAGCTGTGAATATCAAAATACATTAGTTGGACATACAAGCAAAACATGTTACCCAAACCTAACCTGTGCAGAGCTTTGCCCAGGAACTCATGGGAAACACGGTCGAAGGCCTTTTCCTGATCCAACGAGATCAGGGCTGCGTGCACCCGGCGGGCTTTGATGTACTCGACCGTGTCCCGCATGAGAGCCAGGCTGTCTGCGATGCGACGTCCGGGGATGCCGCAGGTCTGATCCGGGTGGATGATCCGTCCGATAACAGTCTTCAATCTCGTTGCCATCGTCTTGGCCAGGATCTTGTAGTCGACGTTCAGAAGGGTGATGGGACGCCAATTCTTCAGGTCGCACCTCTCTCCTTTACGCTTGTACAGGATCGTGACCATTCCTTCCCTCAGAGATGGAGGCATTCTGCCCTCCACCACCATCTCCTCATACAGCCCTAACAGGTCCGGACAGATTAGGTCTCCCAGCGCTACATAGAGCTCTGCTGGGAGGCCGTCACTGCCCGGTGTCCTGCCAGAACTAAAGGATTTGGCGGCCGAGAGCAGCTCGTCCACCGTCAGAGGAACATCCATGGCCGCCGCGTCTGCAGGGTCAAGATGGTTAGTGATACCTGACAGGAACTTATCGGCGGCCTCGGGGTCAGTAGTCTTGCGGGCGTAGAGTTCGCTGTAGAAGTCGCTGACGACCTTCATCACGTTCTCTTTCCCGCGTCGCATGCTGCCACTCTCGTCTCGTAGTTCATTCATGGGCGTGTGACCGGCGTGGAGTTTCCTGAAAAAGAACGAGTTACATTTCTCACCCTTCTCCAGGTTCTCCACTTTGGAACGGAAGACAATTCGCTCGGACTCCTCCTCGAAGTGCCTTTTCAGGCTCCTCTTAGTCTCCTCCAGCTCCTCTCTCACGTCCCAGCCGCATCGAAGAAGGTCCTGCAGGGAACGCAGCTCACGCTGGAGTCTCCTGAAGTCCCTCCTCTTCAGACCCGCCTGTTGTTGACTCTTTGCCTGAAAGAAGAAACGGAACTCGAGTTTAACGTATTCCCACCAGTCAGAAACAGACTGGAAGCCCGCCTTGTAGGCCCGCCACGTGGAGTAGGCAGCTCTAAGCTCCTCCAGAATCTCACCCTTTTCCAGCAGAGAGCAGTTCAGCTTCCAGGAGCCCGGGCCAATGGGGAAGCCATGGCCCAGCACACCTTGAAAGTGAATGGCTCTGTGGTCAGAGAAGAAGCAGGGGACCATCGAGTGCCCACTCCGCCCAACCGCCCGAGAGGTAAACACAAAGTCAATCCTGGAACGCAGCGAGCCATCGGATCGGCACCATGAATAGTTCACGGATCCGTGTCCGATGGAGCCAACAACGTCCACAAGAGAGGCTTCGGTCACCATCTCAATGAGCAGTTTGGATGTGACGTCCAACTTGGCAGCCGTTCCAGAACTGCGTCCATCCTCCTCAATCGGGCAGTTGAAATCCCCGGCCATCACTACCGTCCTGGCGGTAGCGAGCTGAGGGCGCAGGGCTTGGAGGAGCTCCAGTCGATCGCTCTTCACAGGAGAAGCGTACACATTGATGAACCTGACAGGTTCTCCCACCCAGGTGCCATCCACGAGCAGTAACCTGCCGCAGACGATTTCCTGAACAGAGTCCAATGTGAAGGCGCTTCCCCTGATCAGCACGGCGACCCCCGCGGACCTACAGTCGCCTCCGCCGGACCAGTAGGATGGGCCATGGGTCCACTCCCTGGCCAGATGGTTGAAGGACCTAGAGGAGGGAAGGGAGCATTCCTGCAGGAAAAATACATCACTAGACTGAGTGTTAAGGAACGCAAAAATTGTCTGACGTCGGAACTTGTCTCTGATGCTCCTAACATTAATGGAAAAGGTGTTAATGTTAGCAGTCATTGGAGGAAAGAGAAAGTTAGCGCAGGCGGTGTGCCTTAGTTACCACTCCGGTCGGGCGGTTCTTCCTCTTTGGCACCTGCTGGTAAGGGTATCTCCAGCAGACCCTCTTCTTCTAGCTGATCGAGCAGGGATGGTGCCTCAGTGGCTTCCGACTCCTCCATTTCTTCTTCGGCCACAAGGGACTCCACCATCTGCTCCAACACGTCCGGTTCTGGGAGGAGGCCATCCTCCTCTTCCTGGGGTGGATTGGGATCCACAATGAACAGCTTGGAAGGTTCTGCGACAGGACTATCTTCCACCTTCCTTTTCCTTTGGCCTGTACCTGAGGAGACAAGAGCTGGAAAATCCTCCTCGGTGAAAAGTGCAAGAGTGCTGAGGTCCTCTGCTCTCATGGTCTGGGGAGGGAGAGTGGGCTTTGGGGGGGGGGTGAGGAGACCAACTGAGGAGTAGGGAAATGAGGTGGAGGTAGTGGAATCCTCAGTAGGGTTGGCCGGGGGGGGAGGGGTTTGGACAGGGGTGACAGGGGGGGGGACCAGGGAGGGGGCAACAGTTTTCTTACCCTTTTTCCTGGACTCCGTGGCTGCTGGGGCATCGGCTGGAGCCACGGTCGCCGGGTTCTTGGCCGCCTTGTCCTTGGCCTCTGTGGCCTTGGTCGTAGCTGCCTTGGTCGACGAAGCTGTGACTACCCGATACTGGGTCACCGCGGCAACCCTTGCCCAGGATTTCTCCCGCTGTGGGCAGTCCTTGTAAAGGTGGTCCGCCTGTCCACATAGGTTGCAAGTCTTCTTCTTTGGGCAGTCCTTGGAGCTGTGTCCCGTCACCCGGCAAACCCTGCAGGCGTCCTCCTTGCAGGTCTTCATCGAATGCCCTTTCCCGCCACATTTCCTGCAGTTGTGTGGCATGTCCGGGCAGTAGATGAGACCAAAGGAGTTTCCCAGAGAGAATGTCGGGGGCAGGTGCTGGAGACCATCCTCGGATGCTGGTTCCCTGTAGAGTCGAACGGTTACTGACCACTTACCCGTCCAGAATCCGTTGCCGTTAAGGATGTGGGATGGCTCCCTCACCACTGTGCAGAGACGTCCCAGGAACGTGGAGATGTCTCTTCCTGGGGTGTGCGGGTTCCGCATGGAGACCGTGATCCTCTTCTCATCCCTCTGTATAGGACAGGATCCTAAAAAAGAATGAAAAGGGGAGTCCGGCATCGCTGCGTTCATCGCCTCCCAGTATCTCCTGCAGGCATTCACCGTGGCAAAGGTTACCAGAAAAATGCCAGTCATGAAGGTCTGGACACTCAGGGTTTCCGCCCTGGAGAAGCCCTGATCCAGAATCATCTTCTTGCAGAACACGTCGCTGGACATGTCCGGCAACCTACCATCCACCGCCTTTAGCTTCAGGGCGACCGTCTGCCGCATCCAAGGCTCCAGGGTTGGAGCCTTTTCAGGCGGCGTCCGGGCTCCCTCCGGCTGGCTGGCGTCGGAGGTAGGGGCCTCTTGGGCCGAAGAAGCCTCTGGATGAGCCTTCCTGGAGGTCCCTGGGTCCTGAGCCTTCTTGGCTGCCTTCTCTGGCTTGCTTGCCATGGCTGGTTCCTGCTTGAGTTCCCGGAGCTGGATCTTGGATTCTTCTCCGGGTGTCTTCTCCCGCTGTGTTCCTCCTCGAAGTTCCTCTGGTCTCCCCAAGTCTTCTCCGAGCCTTCGTCTTCTTGCTTCTTTCTGCCAAGCTCTTCTTCCGTCCGATCTCCCTCTTCCGGTCTCGGCTGGGCTTCGGAGCTCGTCTCCCTGATCGTATCTCGTCAAGTGTAGCTAGCTCAGTTTGTTCTGATAAGAACAGATACTACACTTGATCTTAGCCAAAAGGCCGAGAAGCGATAACCAGAATTGGTTTGGGCCTCGAGTGGCACCCTGGCCTATGCCGGACACATCTTAGGGAGAGAGAGCGAGAGGGAGACAAACCCACGCCTACACAAGACATTTTGTCACCCAAGCCAACCCTTGAAAAGGCTGCTTTGCAGAGCCAAAACAAGAAGAATGGTGCGTTTTGCAGCCGCCGCCCACTGCAATGAATCTGAATAACTCCTCCTTTAGGGCGCAAGCAACTCCCCTCCCCCTTGCAGTCTTTCCAATTCACGATACAAAAAGACGGACAGGACAGGTTGCCTGACTTTCCGTCACTGCCACCCTTTGCCATCCTTACCCGTAGAAAGCCCTTTCATCATCCCCAAACCCTAATCTTTTCCCTTTCCTTCCCAGCCCCCAAACCCTGCCCTCTGTACCTTTCTCACCACCCGCTTCCCTTCTCCTGTCATCCCCCTACCACCCGGGAAAAAAAGAGATTGCCCCCTCCTTCCACTAGCCCACCCTCCCACCCAAAGAACAACTTCTTCTGCGCAGCTTGTTTTCTAGGCAGCAGCGCTATTGTGATGTCATCGGGGGGCATTGTGACAAGCCGCCAGTGTTCCGTCTCTTCATGTTGTGCACAGTTCAAACGGAAAATACATCAACAGGCAGACTACAGAAAAGCTTACTATCAAAGGTTAGAGGGGGGCTTTCTCAGAGGGCTTTTTACAGTTTTTCTATTCCCAATTAGCCGTTTAAGTGTACTTATTGAAAGTAGTAATTCTTTCATAGGCCGCCCTTTCTTAGTATTTGACGTTCCTTATATTGCGGTATGAGGCTTCGCAGTAGGTTGCAAACATTCATCACCCATGACTGTCCCCAATTGAGCTCAGAAGCTCAATGTCTATCATGACCTCTCTTTTAGAATGTCCAAGAGCAAGCAAACTATTCCTCCAGGAGAGGGCGCCAACAGACTACTAAAGAGATCATCATTACTCAAAGAAAACCCCAAAAACCAATGCATGATAGGAATAAACAGGTAACTTTCTTTGGAGTGGAAGCGGAGAGATCGCACCAGATGCCAATTCTAGATCTTATCACACCTGTGGTCACTGCAGCAGCAGGTGAATCCACTTTGTCCAAAAGGGATCTATTCCATTCAATTGCAAATGATCTAGATAAGACAGAGAACTGCAGCACGGGGACATAGCCGAGTTGGTCAGGTTGAGTGGTGATGAGTTTGCTATTTGGATGAATAAAGAAAGTCAAAAGTGTGAAAGATAAAAAACAAAAGGAGGAAGTGTGAAAAGTGAATGGGCCAAATTGAGGTGCATATGAAGACGTATGCTTTCTTCCAATTCATTAAATCGGGCTAATATGAATCAGGTGAATTGAGTTCTGCTTTTGGAAACTGGGTTAAGAAGGGGTGCACCGTTCCTGGAGGTACTGCAATACCAGGTCAATGCGTGGAGTGGACAGAGCAAGCTCTTTTTCCATCTCCCTGTTCTAAAAATCCATTTAATATATGGTCCCCAGATAGGGGACGTATCAGATATTAAACTGATAAGAACAGATACTACACTTGATCTTAGCCAAAAGGCCGAGAAGCGATAACCAGAATTGGTTTGGGCCTCGAGTGGCACCCTGGCCTATGCCGGACACATCTTAGGGAGAGAGAGCGAGAGGGAGACAAACCCACGCCTACACAAGACATTTTGTCACCCAAGCCAACCCTTGAAAAGGCTGCTTTGCAGAGCAAAAACAAGAAGAATGGTGCGTTTTGCAGCCGCCGCCCACTGCAATGAATCTGAATAACTCCTCCTTTAGGGCGCAAGCAACTCCCCTCCCCCTTGCAGTCTTTCCAATTCACGATACAAAAAGACGGACAGGACAGGTTGCCTGACTTTCCGTCACTGCCACCCTTTGCCATCCTTACCCGTAGAAAGCCCTTTCATCATCCCCAAACCCTAATCTTTTCCCTTTCCTTCCCAGCCCCCAAACCCTGCCCTCTGTACCTTTCTCACCACCCGCTTCCCTTCTCCTGTCATCCCCCTACCACCCGGGAAAAAAAGAGATTGCCCCCTCCTTCCACTAGCCCACCCTCCCACCCAAAGAACAACTTCTTCTGCGCAGCTTGTTTTCTAGGCAGCAGCGCTATTGTGATGTCATCGGGGGGCATTGTGACAAGCCGCCAGTGTTCCGTCTCTTCATGTTGTGCACAGTTCAAACGGAAAATACATCAACAGGCAGACTACAGAAAAGCTTACTATCAAAGGTTAGAGGGGGGCTTTCTCAGAGGGCTTTTTACAGTTTTTCTATTCCCAATTAGCCGTTTAAGTGTACTTATTGAAAGTAGTAATTCTTTCATAGGCCGCCCTTTCTTAGTATTTGACGTTCCTTATATTGCGGTATGAGGCTTCGCAGTAGGTTGCAAACATTCATCACCCATGACTGTCCCCAATTGAGCTCAGAAGCTCAATGTCTATCATGACCTCTCTTTTAGAATGTCCAAGAGCAAGCAAACTATTCCTCCAGGAGAGGGCGCCAACAGACTACTAAAGAGATCATCATTACTCAAAGAAAACCCCAAAAACCAATGCATGATAGGAATAAACAGGTAACTTTCTTTGGAGTGGAAGCGGAGAGATCGCACCAGATGCCAATTCTAGATCTTATCACACCTGTGGTCACTGCAGCAGCAGGTGAATCCACTTTGTCCAAAAGGGATCTATTCCATTCAATTGCAAATGATCTAGATAAGACAGAGAACTGCAGCACGGGGACATAGCCGAGTTGGTCAGGTTGAGTGGTGATGAGTTTGCTATTTGGATGAATAAAGAAAGTCAAAAGTGTGAAAGATAAAAAACAAAAGGAGGAAGTGTGAAAAGTGAATGGGCCAAATTGAGGTGCATATGAAGACGTATGCTTTCTTCCAATTCATTAAATCGGGCTAATATGAATCAGGTGAATTGAGTTCTGCTTTTGGAAACTGGGTTAAGAAGGGGTGCACCGTTCCTGGAGGTACTGCAATACCAGGTCAATGCGTGGAGTGGACAGAGCAAGCTCTTTTTCCATCTCCCTGTTCTAAAAATCCATTTAATATATGGTCCCCAGATAGGGGACGTATCAGATATTAAACTGATAAGAACAGATTTTGATTTAATGAAGCTTTCCAAAGCACCACAAAAAATGCATGACCGAAGTCACACCAAAAACAGTGCAAAGGCTAGGATTCGTGTGGACCCCACCGTGAGGAGAGGGTCCCCAAAAATCAACCCCGTCCCTCCGAGCCAGAAGGCCACAGCAAGGGTCAGGGATCTTCGGTGCTCTCCCAAGCCGAAGCCTGGTTGAGCCTTGTCGTTGCTCCCAGCGTCCACCCAGGCATCTTACCCAAGTGGAGTAGAGAGCTACTAGTTGTTGGTTTCGCAGCCGAAACTGCCCGGACCGTCAACCGGTGTTGGTTTCTCAGCCCAAGGCTAACCGGACCTCCAACCGGGTGTTGGTTTCTCAGCCGAAGCTGACCCAGACCTCCAACCGGGTGTTGGTTTCTCAGCCGAAGCTGACCCAGACCTCCAACCGGGTGTTAGTTTCTCAGCCCAAAGCTGACCAGACCTCCGACCGGGATTATAAAAATTTCCCTTCCTAGCCAGAAGGCCGGGATAGGGTAATATGCTCAAAAAGTATGAAAAGGCAAGGTACGGTGTGCTACAGAGCCCAAGGCTTGCCGGGGTCCCAAGCCAGCAAGCTCAGACTCACTCCAGGGTCGTCAGTCCTGGGGCACGTTGTACCATAGCCCCCCACCCTTACTCAGTCTAATAGCCTCGATCCTGGTAGGGCCATGTTTTCCTCTAGATGAATATACTATCCACCCAGAGTACTAGCAAGCGCAACCTTCCAGTGTGCATTGTATCATTGTACTAAGGTGGCCTGGAGCTTAAACCACCTCTTCGAACAACACTACACTTGATCTTAGCCAAAAGGCCGAGAAGCGATAACCAGAATTGGTTTGGGCCTCGAGTGGCACCCTGGCCTATGCCGGACACATCTTAGGGAGAGAGAGCGAGAGGGAGACAAACCCACGCCTACACAAGACATTTTGTCACCCAAGCCAACCCTTGAAAAGGCTGCTTTGCAGAGCAAAAACAAGAAGAATGGTGCGTTTTGCAGCCGCCGCCCACTGCAATGAATCTGAATAACTCCTCCTTTAGGGCGCAAGCAACTCCCCTCCCCCTTGCAGTCTTTCCAATTCACGATACAAAAAGACGGACAGGACAGGTTGCCTGACTTTCCGTCACTGCCACCCTTTGCCATCCTTACCCGTAGAAAGCCCTTTCATCATCCCCAAACCCTAATCTTTTCCCTTTCCTTCCCAGCCCCCAAACCCTGCTCTCTGTACCTTTCTCACCACCCGCTTCCCTTCTCCTGTCATCCCCCTACCACCCGGGAAAAAAAGAGATTGCCCCCTCCTTCCACTAGCCCACCCTCCCACCCAAAGAACAACTTCTTCTGCGCAGCTTGTTTTCTAGGCAGCAGCGCTATTGTGATGTCATCGGGGGGCATTGTGACAAGCCGCCAGTGTTCCGTCTCTTCATGTTGTGCACAGTTCAAACGGAAAATACATCAACAGGCAGACTACAGAAAAGCTTACTATCAAAGGTTAGAGGGGGGCTTTCTCAGAGGGCTTTTTACAGTTTTTCTATTCCCAATTAGCCGTTTAAGTGTACTTATTGAAAGTAGTAATTCTTTCATAGGCCGCCCTTTCTTAGTATTTGACGTTCCTTATATTGCGGTATGAGGCTTCGCAGTAGGTTGCAAACATTCATCACCCATGACTGTCCCCAATTGAGCTCAGAAGCTCAATGTCTATCATGACCTCTCTTTTAGAATGTCCAAGAGCAAGCAAACTATTCCTCCAGGAGAGGGCGCCAACAGACTACTAAAGAGATCATCATTACTCAAAGAAAACCCCAAAAACCAATGCATGATAGGAATAAACAGGTAACTTTCTTTGGAGTGGAAGCGGAGAGATCGCACCAGATGCCAATTCTAGATCTTATCACACCTGTGGTCACTGCAGCAGCAGGTGAATCCACTTTGTCCAAAAGGGATCTATTCCATTCAATTGCAAATGATCTAGATAAGACAGAGAACTGCAGCACGGGGACATAGCCGAGTTGGTCAGGTTGAGTGGTGATGAGTTTGCTATTTGGATGAATAAAGAAAGTCAAAAGTGTGAAAGATAAAAAACAAAAGGAGGAAGTGTGAAAAGTGAATGGGCCAAATTGAGGTGCATATGAAGACGTATGCTTTCTTCCAATTCATTAAATCGGGCTAATATGAATCAGGTGAATTGAGTTCTGCTTTTGGAAACTGGGTTAAGAAGGGGTGCACCGTTCCTGGAGGTACTGCAATACCAGGTCAATGCGTGGAGTGGACAGAGCAAGCTCTTTTTCCATCTCCCTGTTCTAAAAATCCATTTAATATATGGTCCCCAGATAGGGGACGTATCAGATATTAAACTGATAAGAACAGATTGATTTAATGAAGCTTTCCAAAGCACCGCAAAAATGCATGACCGAAGTCACACCAAAAACAGTGCAACGGCTAGGATTCGTGTGGACCCCTCCGTGAGAAGAGGATCCCCAAAAATCAACCCCGTCCCTCCGAACCAGAAGGCCACAGCGAGGGTCAGGGAACTTCAGTGCTCCCCCAAGCCGAAGCCTGGTTGAGCCTTGTTGTTGCTCCCAGCGTCCACCGAGGCATCTTACCCAAGTGGAGTAGGGAGCTACTAGTCGTTGGTTTCGCAGCCGAGACTGCCCGGACCGTCAACCGGTGTTGGTTTCTCAGCCCAAGGCTGACCGGACCTCCAACCGGGTGTTGGTTTCTCAGCCCAAGGCTGACCGGATCTCCAACCGGGTGTTGGTTTCTCAGCCCAAGGCTAACCGGACCTCCAACCGGGTGTTGGTTTCTCAGCCAAAGCTGACCCGGACCTCCAACCGGGTGTTGGTTTCTCAGCCCAAAGCTGACCGGACCTCCGACCGGGATTATAAAAATTTCCCTTCTTAGCCAGAAGGCCGGGATAGGGCAATATGCTTGGAAAGTATGAATAGGCAAGGCGCGGCGTGCGACAGAGTCTGAGGCTTACCAGGGTCCCAACCTAGCAAGTTCAGACTCCCTCCAGGGTGTCCATTCCTGGGGCACATTGCACCATAACCCCCACACTTACTCAGTCTAATAGCCTCGATCCTGGTAGGGCCATGGTTTCCTCTAGATGGATATACTATCCTCCCAAAGTACTAACAAGCGCAACCTTCCAGTGTGCATTGCATCATTGTACTAAGGTGGCCGGAGCCTTAAACCACCTTTTCGAACAATACTACACTTGATCTTAGCCAAAAGGCCGAGAAGCGATAACCAGAATTGGTTTGGGCCTCGAGTGGCACCCTGGCCTATGCCGGACACATCTTAGGGAGAGAGAGCGAGAGGGAGACAAACCCACGCCTACACAAGACATTTTGTCACCCAAGCCAACCCTTGAAAAGGCTGCTTTGCAGAGCAAAAACAAGAAGAATGGTGCGTTTTGCAGCCGCCGCCCACTGCAATGAATCTGAATAACTCCTCCTTTAGGGCGCAAGCAACTCCCCTCCCCCTTGCAGTCTTTCCAATTCACGATACAAAAAGACGGACAGGACAGGTTGCCTGACTTTCCGTCACTGCCACCCTTTGCCATCCTTACCCGTAGAAAGCCCTTTCATCATCCCCAAACCCTAATCTTTTCCCTTTCCTTCCCAGCCCCCAAACCCTGCCCTCTGTACCTTTCTCACCACCCGCTTCCCTTCTCCTGTCATCCCCCTACCACCCGGGAAAAAAAGAGATTGCCCCCTCCTTCCACTAGCCCACCCTCCCACCCAAAGAACAACTTCTTCTGCGCAGCTTGTTTTCTAGGCAGCAGCGCTATTGTGATGTCATCGGGGGGCATTGTGACAAGCCGCCAGTGTTCCGTCTCTTCATGTTGTGCACAGTTCAAACGGAAAATACATCAACAGGCAGACTACAGAAAAGCTTACTATCAAAGGTTAGAGGGGGGCTTTCTCAGAGGGCTTTTTACAGTTTTTCTATTCCCAATTAGCCGTTTAAGTGTACTTATTGAAAGTAGTAATTCTTTCATAGGCCGCCCTTTCTTAGTATTTGACGTTCCTTATATTGCGGTATGAGGCTTCGCAGTAGGTTGCAAACATTCATCACCCATGACTGTCCCCAATTGAGCTCAGAAGCTCAATGTCTATCATGACCTCTCTTTTAGAATGTCCAAGAGCAAGCAAACTATTCCTCCAGGAGAGGGCGCCAACAGACTACTAAAGAGATCATCATTACTCAAAGAAAACCCCAAAAACCAATGCATGATAGGAATAAACAGGTAACTTTCTTTGGAGTGGAAGCGGAGAGATCGCACCAGATGCCAATTCTAGATCTTATCACACCTGTGGTCACTGCAGCAGCAGGTGAATCCACTTTGTCCAAAAGGGATCTATTCCATTCAATTGCAAATGATCTAGATAAGACAGAGAACTGCAGCACGGGGACATAGCCGAGTTGGTCAGGTTGAGTGGTGATGAGTTTGCTATTTGGATGAATAAAGAAAGTCAAAAGTGTGAAAGATAAAAAACAAAAGGAGGAAGTGTGAAAAGTGAATGGGCCAAATTGAGGTGCATATGAAGACGTATGCTTTCTTCCAATTCATTAAATCGGGCTAATATGAATCAGGTGAATTGAGTTCTGCTTTTGGAAACTGGGTTAAGAAGGGGTGCACCGTTCCTGGAGGTACTGCAATACCAGGTCAATGCGTGGAGTGGACAGAGCAAGCTCTTTTTCCATCTCCCTGTTCTAAAAATCCATTTAATATATGGTCCCCAGATAGGGGACGTATCAGATATTAAACTGATAAGAACAGATACTACACTTGATCTTAGCCAAAAGGCCGAGAAGCGATAACCAGAATTGGTTTGGGCCTCGAGTGGCACCCTGGCCTATGCCGGACACATCTTAGGGAGAGAGAGCGAGAGGGAGACAAACCCACGCCTACACAAGACATTTTGTCACCCAAGCCAACCCTTGAAAAGGCTGCTTTGCAGAGCAAAAACAAGAAGAATGGTGCGTTTTGCAGCCGCCGCCCACTGCAATGAATCTGAATAACTCCTCCTTTAGGGCGCAAGCAACTCCCCTCCCCCTTGCAGTCTTTCCAATTCACGATACAAAAAGACGGACAGGACAGGTTGCCTGACTTTCCGTCACTGCCACCCTTTGCCATCCTTACCCGTAGAAAGCCCTTTCATCATCCCCAAACCCTAATCTTTTCCCTTTCCTTCCCAGCCCCCAAACCCTGCCCTCTGTACCTTTCTCACCACCCGCTTCCCTTCTCCTGTCATCCCCCTACCACCCGGGAAAAAAAGAGATTGCCCCCTCCTTCCACTAGCCCACCCTCCCACCCAAAGAACAACTTCTTCTGCGCAGCTTGTTTTCTAGGCAGCAGCGCTATTGTGATGTCATCGGGGGGCATTGTGACAAGCCGCCAGTGTTCCGTCTCTTCATGTTGTGCACAGTTCAAACGGAAAATACATCAACAGGCAGACTACAGAAAAGCTTACTATCAAAGGTTAGAGGGGGGCTTTCTCAGAGGGCTTTTTACAGTTTTTCTATTCCCAATTAGCCGTTTAAGTGTACTTATTGAAAGTAGTAATTCTTTCATAGGCCGCCCTTTCTTAGTATTTGACGTTCCTTATATTGCGGTATGAGGCTTCGCAGTAGGTTGCAAACATTCATCACCCATGACTGTCCCCAATTGAGCTCAGAAGCTCAATGTCTATCATGACCTCTCTTTTAGAATGTCCAAGAGCAAGCAAACTATTCCTCCAGGAGAGGGCGCCAACAGACTACTAAAGAGATCATCATTACTCAAAGAAAACCCCAAAAACCAATGCATGATAGGAATAAACAGGTAACTTTCTTTGGAGTGGAAGCGGAGAGATCGCACCAGATGCCAATTCTAGATCTTATCACACCTGTGGTCACTGCAGCAGCAGGTGAATCCACTTTGTCCAAAAGGGATCTATTCCATTCAATTGCAAATGATCTAGATAAGACAGAGAACTGCAGCACGGGGACATAGCCGAGTTGGTCAGGTTGAGTGGTGATGAGTTTGCTATTTGGATGAATAAAGAAAGTCAAAAGTGTGAAAGATAAAAAACAAAAGGAGGAAGTGTGAAAAGTGAATGGGCCAAATTGAGGTGCATATGAAGACGTATGCTTTCTTCCAATTCATTAAATCGGGCTAATATGAATCAGGTGAATTGAGTTCTGCTTTTGGAAACTGGGTTAAGAAGGGGTGCACCGTTCCTGGAGGTACTGCAATACCAGGTCAATGCGTGGAGTGGACAGAGCAAGCTCTTTTTCCATCTCCCTGTTCTAAAAATCCATTTAATATATGGTCCCCAGATAGGGGACGTATCAGATATTAAACTGATAAGAACAGATACTACACTTGATCTTAGCCAAAAGGCCGAGAAGCGATAACCAGAATTGGTTTGGGCCTCGAGTGGCACCCTGGCCTATGCCGGACACATCTTAGGGAGAGAGAGCGAGAGGGAGACAAACCCACGCCTACACAAGACATTTTGTCACCCAAGCCAACCCTTGAAAAGGCTGCTTTGCAGAGCAAAAACAAGAAGAATGGTGCGTTTTGCAGCCGCCGCCCACTGCAATGAATCTGAATAACTCCTCCTTTAGGGCGCAAACAACTCCCCTCCCCCTTGCAGTCTTTCCAATTCACGATACAAAAAGACGGACAGGACAGGTTGCCTGACTTTCCGTCACTGCCACCCTTTGCCATCCTTACCCGTAGAAAGCCCTTTCATCATCCCCAAACCCTAATCTTTTCCCTTTCCTTCCCAGCCCCCAAACCCTGCCCTCTGTACCTTTCTCACCACCCGCTTCCCTTCTCCTGTCATCCCCCTACCACCCGGGAAAAAAAGAGATTGCCCCCTCCTTCCACTAGCCCACCCTCCCACCCAAAGAACAACTTCTTCTGCGCAGCTTGTTTTCTAGGCAGCAGCGCTATTGTGATGTCATCGGGGGGCATTGTGACAAGCCGCCAGTGTTCCGTCTCTTCATGTTGTGCACAGTTCAAACGGAAAATACATCAACAGGCAGACTACAGAAAAGCTTACTATCAAAGGTTAGAGGGGGGCTTTCTCAGAGGGCTTTTTACAGTTTTTCTATTCCCAATTAGCCGTTTAAGTGTACTTATTGAAAGTAGTAATTCTTTCATAGGCCGCCCTTTCTTAGTATTTGACGTTCCTTATATTGCGGTATGAGGCTTCGCAGTAGGTTGCAAACATTCATCACCCATGACTGTCCCCAATTGAGCTCAGAAGCTCAATGTCTATCATGACCTCTCTTTTAGAATGTCCAAGAGCAAGCAAACTATTCCTCCAGGAGAGGGCGCCAACAGACTACTAAAGAGATCATCATTACTCAAAGAAAACCCCAAAAACCAATGCATGATAGGAATAAACAGGTAACTTTCTTTGGAGTGGAAGCGGAGAGATCGCACCAGATGCCAATTCTAGATCTTATCACACCTGTGGTCACTGCAGCAGCAGGTGAATCCACTTTGTCCAAAAGGGATCTATTCCATTCAATTGCAAATGATCTAGATAAGACAGAGAACTGCAGCACGGGGACATAGCCGAGTTGGTCAGGTTGAGTGGTGATGAGTTTGCTATTTGGATGAATAAAGAAAGTCAAAAGTGTGAAAGATAAAAAACAAAAGGAGGAAGTGTGAAAAGTGAATGGGCCAAATTGAGGTGCATATGAAGACGTATGCTTTCTTCCAATTCATTAAATCGGGCTAATATGAATCAGGTGAATTGAGTTCTGCTTTTGGAAACTGGGTTAAGAAGGGGTGCACCGTTCCTGGAGGTACTGCAATACCAGGTCAATGCGTGGAGTGGACAGAGCAAGCTCTTTTTCCATCTCCCTGTTCTAAAAATCCATTTAATATATGGTCCCCAGATAGGGGACGTATCAGATATTAAACTGATAAGAACAGATTTTTTGATTTAATGAAGCTTTCCAAAGCACCGCAAAAATGCATGACCGAAGTCACACCAAAAACAGTGCAAAGGCTAGGATTCGTGTGGACCCCTCCGTGAGAAGAGGATCCCCAAAAATCAACCCCGTCCCTCCGAGCCAGAAGGCCACAGAGAGGGTCAGGGATCTTCGGTGCTCCCCCAAGCCGAAGCCTGGTTGAGCCTTGTTGTTGCTCCCAGCGTCCACCGAGGCATCTTACCCAAGTGGAGTAGGGAGCTACTAGTCGTTGGTTTCGCAGCCGAGACTGCCCGGACCGTCAACCGGTGTTGGTTTCTCAGCCCAAGGCTGACCGGACCTCCAACCGGGTGTTGGTTTCTCAGCCCAAGGCTGACCGGACCTCCAACCGGGTGTTGGTTTCTCAGCCCAAGGCTAACCGGACCTCCAACCGGGTGTTGGTTTCTCAGCCAAAGCTGACCCGGACCTCCAACCGGGTGTTGGTTTCTCAGCCCAAAGCTGACCGGACCTCCGACCGGGATTATAAAAATTTCCCTTCTTAGCCAGAAGGCCGGGATAGGGCAATATGCTTGGAAAGTATGAATAGGCAAGGCGCGGCGTGCGACAGAGTCTGAGGCTTACCAGGGTCCCAACCTAGCAAGTTCAGACTCCCTCCAGGGTGTCCATTCCTGGGGCACATTGCACCATAACCCCCACACTTACTCAGTCTAATAGCCTCGATCCTGGTAGGGCCATGGTTTCCTCTAGATGGATATACTATCCTCCCAAAGTACTAACAAGCGCAACCTTCCAGCGTGCATTGCATCATTGTACTAAGGTGGCCGGAGCCTTAAACCACCTTTTCGAACGATACTACACTTGATCTTAGCCAAAAGGCCGAGAAGCGATAACCAGAATTGGTTTGGGCCTCGAGTGGCACCCTGGCCTATGCCGGACACATCTTAGGGAGAGAGAGCGAGAGGGAGACAAACCCACGCCTACACAAGACATTTTGTCACCCAAGCCAACCCTTGAAAAGGCTGCTTTGCAGAGCAAAAACAAGAAGAATGGTGCGTTTTGCAGCCGCCGCCCACTGCAATGAATCTGAATAACTCCTCCTTTAGGGCGCAAGCAACTCCCCTCCCCCTTGCAGTCTTTCCAATTCACGATACAAAAAGACGGACAGGACAGGTTGCCTGACTTTCCGTCACTGCCACCCTTTGCCATCCTTACCCGTAGAAAGCCCTTTCATCATCCCCAAACCCTAATCTTTTCCCTTTCCTTCCCAGCCCCCAAACCCTGCCCTCTGTACCTTTCTCACCACCCGCTTCCCTTCTCCTGTCATCCCCCTACCACCCGGGAAAAAAAGAGATTGCCCCCTCCTTCCACTAGCCCACCCTCCCACCCAAAGAACAACTTCTTCTGCGCAGCTTGTTTTCTAGGCAGCAGCGCTATTGTGATGTCATCGGGGGGCATTGTGACAAGCCGCCAGTGTTCCGTCTCTTCATGTTGTGCACAGTTCAAACGGAAAATACATCAACAGGCAGACTACAGAAAAGCTTACTATCAAAGGTTAGAGGGGGGCTTTCTCAGAGGGCTTTTTACAGTTTTTCTATTCCCAATTAGCCGTTTAAGTGTACTTATTGAAAGTAGTAATTCTTTCATAGGCCGCCCTTTCTTAGTATTTGACGTTCCTTATATTGCGGTATGAGGCTTCGCAGTAGGTTGCAAACATTCATCACCCATGACTGTCCCCAATTGAGCTCAGAAGCTCAATGTCTATCATGACCTCTCTTTTAGAATGTCCAAGAGCAAGCAAACTATTCCTCCAGGAGAGGGCGCCAACAGACTACTAAAGAGATCATCATTACTCAAAGAAAACCCCAAAAACCAATGCATGATAGGAATAAACAGGTAACTTTCTTTGGAGTGGAAGCGGAGAGATCGCACCAGATGCCAATTCTAGATCTTATCACACCTGTGGTCACTGCAGCAGCAGGTGAATCCACTTTGTCCAAAAGGGATCTATTCCATTCAATTGCAAATGATCTAGATAAGACAGAGAACTGCAGCACGGGGACATAGCCGAGTTGGTCAGGTTGAGTGGTGATGAGTTTGCTATTTGGATGAATAAAGAAAGTCAAAAGTGTGAAAGATAAAAAACAAAAGGAGGAAGTGTGAAAAGTGAATGGGCCAAATTGAGGTGCATATGAAGACGTATGCTTTCTTCCAATTCATTAAATCGGGCTAATATGAATCAGGTGAATTGAGTTCTGCTTTTGGAAACTGGGTTAAGAAGGGGTGCACCGTTCCTGGAGGTACTGCAATACCAGGTCAATGCGTGGAGTGGACAGAGCAAGCTCTTTTTCCATCTCCCTGTTCTAAAAATCCATTTAATATATGGTCCCCAGATAGGGGACGTATCAGATATTAAACTGATAAGAACAGATACTACACTTGATCTTAGCCAAAAGGCCGAGAAGCGATAACCAGAATTGGTTTGGGCCTCGAGTGGCACCCTGGCCTATGCCGGACACATCTTAGGGAGAGAGAGCGAGAGGGAGACAAACCCACGCCTACACAAGACATTTTGTCACCCAAGCCAACCCTTGAAAAGGCTGCTTTGCAGAGCAAAAACAAGAAGAATGGTGCGTTTTGCAGCCGCCGCCCACTGCAATGAATCTGAATAACTCCTCCTTTAGGGCGCAAGCAACTCCCCTCCCCCTTGCAGTCTTTCCAATTCACGATACAAAAAGACGGACAGGACAGGTTGCCTGACTTTCCGTCACTGCCACCCTTTGCCATCCTTACCCGTAGAAAGCCCTTTCATCATCCCCAAACCCTAATCTTTTCCCTTTCCTTCCCAGCCCCCAAACCCTGCCCTCTGTACCTTTCTCACCACCCGCTTCCCTTCTCCTGTCATCCCCCTACCACCCGGGAAAAAAAGAGATTGCCCCCTCCTTCCACTAGCCCACCCTCCCACCCAAAGAACAACTTCTTCTGCGCAGCTTGTTTTCTAGGCAGCAGCGCTATTGTGATGTCATCGGGGGGCATTGTGACAAGCCGCCAGTGTTCCGTCTCTTCATGTTGTGCACAGTTCAAACGGAAAATACATCAACAGGCAGACTACAGAAAAGCTTACTATCAAAGGTTAGAGGGGGGCTTTCTCAGAGGGCTTTTTACAGTTTTTCTATTCCCAATTAGCCGTTTAAGTGTACTTATTGAAAGTAGTAATTCTTTCATAGGCCGCCCTTTCTTAGTATTTGACGTTCCTTATATTGCGGTATGAGGCTTCGCAGTAGGTTGCAAACATTCATCACCCATGACTGTCCCCAATTGAGCTCAGAAGCTCAATGTCTATCATGACCTCTCTTTTAGAATGTCCAAGAGCAAGCAAACTATTCCTCCAGGAGAGGGCGCCAACAGACTACTAAAGAGATCATCATTACTCAAAGAAAACCCCAAAAACCAATGCATGATAGGAATAAACAGGTAACTTTCTTTGGAGTGGAAGCGGAGAGATCGCACCAGATGCCAATTCTAGATCTTATCACACCTGTGGTCACTGCAGCAGCAGGTGAATCCACTTTGTCCAAAAGGGATCTATTCCATTCAATTGCAAATGATCTAGATAAGACAGAGAACTGCAGCACGGGGACATAGCCGAGTTGGTCAGGTTGAGTGGTGATGAGTTTGCTATTTGGATGAATAAAGAAAGTCAAAAGTGTGAAAGATAAAAAACAAAAGGAGGAAGTGTGAAAAGTGAATGGGCCAAATTGAGGTGCATATGAAGACGTATGCTTTCTTCCAATTCATTAAATCGGGCTAATATGAATCAGGTGAATTGAGTTCTGCTTTTGGAAACTGGGTTAAGAAGGGGTGCACCGTTCCTGGAGGTACTGCAATACCAGGTCAATGCGTGGAGTGGACAGAGCAAGCTCTTTTTCCATCTCCCTGTTCTAAAAATCCATTTAATATATGGTCCCCAGATAGGGGACGTATCAGATATTAAACTGATAAGAACAGATACTACACTTGATCTTAGCCAAAAGGCCGAGAAGCGATAACCAGAATTGGTTTGGGCCTCGAGTGGCACCCTGGCCTATGCCGGACACATCTTAGGGAGAGAGAGCGAGAGGGAGACAAACCCACGCCTACACAAGACATTTTGTCACCCAAGCCAACCCTTGAAAAGGCTGCTTTGCAGAGCAAAAACAAGAAGAATGGTGCGTTTTGCAGCCGCCGCCCACTGCAATGAATCTGAATAACTCCTCCTTTAGGGCGCAAGCAACTCCCCTCCCCCTTGCAGTCTTTCCAATTCACGATACAAAAAGACGGACAGGACAGGTTGCCTGACTTTCCGTCACTGCCACCCTTTGCCATCCTTACCCGTAGAAAGCCCTTTCATCATCCCCAAACCCTAATCTTTTCCCTTTCCTTCCCAGCCCCCAAACCCTGCCCTCTGTACCTTTCTCACCACCCGCTTCCCTTCTCCTGTCATCCCCCTACCACCCGGGAAAAAAAGAGATTGCCCCCTCCTTCCACTAGCCCACCCTCCCACCCAAAGAACAACTTCTTCTGCGCAGCTTGTTTTCTAGGCAGCAGCGCTATTGTGATGTCATCGGGGGGCATTGTGACAAGCCGCCAGTGTTCCGTCTCTTCATGTTGTGCACAGTTCAAACGGAAAATACATCAACAGGCAGACTACAGAAAAGCTTACTATCAAAGGTTAGAGGGGGGCTTTCTCAGAGGGCTTTTTACAGTTTTTCTATTCCCAATTAGCCGTTTAAGTGTACTTATTGAAAGTAGTAATTCTTTCATAGGCCGCCCTTTCTTAGTATTTGACGTTCCTTATATTGCGGTATGAGGCTTCGCAGTAGGTTGCAAACATTCATCACCCATGACTGTCCCCAATTGAGCTCAGAAGCTCAATGTCTATCATGACCTCTCTTTTAGAATGTCCAAGAGCAAGCAAACTATTCCTCCAGGAGAGGGCGCCAACAGACTACTAAAGAGATCATCATTACTCAAAGAAAACCCCAAAAACCAATGCATGATAGGAATAAACAGGTAACTTTCTTTGGAGTGGAAGCGGAGAGATCGCACCAGATGCCAATTCTAGATCTTATCACACCTGTGGTCACTGCAGCAGCAGGTGAATCCACTTTGTCCAAAAGGGATCTATTCCATTCAATTGCAAATGATCTAGATAAGACAGAGAACTGCAGCACGGGGACATAGCCGAGTTGGTCAGGTTGAGTGGTGATGAGTTTGCTATTTGGATGAATAAAGAAAGTCAAAAGTGTGAAAGATAAAAAACAAAAGGAGGAAGTGTGAAAAGTGAATGGGCCAAATTGAGGTGCATATGAAGACGTATGCTTTCTTCCAATTCATTAAATCGGGCTAATATGAATCAGGTGAATTGAGTTCTGCTTTTGGAAACTGGGTTAAGAAGGGGTGCACCGTTCCTGGAGGTACTGCAATACCAGGTCAATGCGTGGAGTGGACAGAGCAAGCTCTTTTTCCATCTCCCTGTTCTAAAAATCCATTTAATATATGGTCCCCAGATAGGGGACGTATCAGATATTAAACTGATAAGAACAGATACTACACTTGATCTTAGCCAAAAGGCCGAGAAGCGATAACCAGAATTGGTTTGGGCCTCGAGTGGCACCCTGGCCTATGCCGGACACATCTTAGGGAGAGAGAGCGAGAGGGAGACAAACCCACGCCTACACAAGACATTTTGTCACCCAAGCCAACCCTTGAAAAGGCTGCTTTGCAGAGCAAAAACAAGAAGAATGGTGCGTTTTGCAGCCGCCGCCCACTGCAATGAATCTGAATAACTCCTCCTTTAGGGCGCAAGCAACTCCCCTCCCCCTTGCAGTCTTTCCAATTCACGATACAAAAAGACGGACAGGACAGGTTGCCTGACTTTCCGTCACTGCCACCCTTTGCCATCCTTACCCGTAGAAAGCCCTTTCATCATCCCCAAACCCTAATCTTTTCCCTTTCCTTCCCAGCCCCCAAACCCTGCCCTCTGTACCTTTCTCACCACCCGCTTCCCTTCTCCTGTCATCCCCCTACCACCCGGGAAAAAAAGAGATTGCCCCCTCCTTCCACTAGCCCACCCTCCCACCCAAAGAACAACTTCTTCTGCGCAGCTTGTTTTCTAGGCAGCAGCGCTATTGTGATGTCATCGGGGGGCATTGTGACAAGCCGCCAGTGTTCCGTCTCTTCATGTTGTGCACAGTTCAAACGGAAAATACATCAACAGGCAGACTACAGAAAAGCTTACTATCAAAGGTTAGAGGGGGGCTTTCTCAGAGGGCTTTTTACAGTTTTTCTATTCCCAATTAGCCGTTTAAGTGTACTTATTGAAAGTAGTAATTCTTTCATAGGCCGCCCTTTCTTAGTATTTGACGTTCCTTATATTGCGGTATGAGGCTTCGCAGTAGGTTGCAAACATTCATCACCCATGACTGTCCCCAATTGAGCTCAGAAGCTCAATGTCTATCATGACCTCTCTTTTAGAATGTCCAAGAGCAAGCAAACTATTCCTCCAGGAGAGGGCGCCAACAGACTACTAAAGAGATCATCATTACTCAAAGAAAACCCCAAAAACCAATGCATGATAGGAATAAACAGGTAACTTTCTTTGGAGTGGAAGCGGAGAGATCGCACCAGATGCCAATTCTAGATCTTATCACACCTGTGGTCACTGCAGCAGCAGGTGAATCCACTTTGTCCAAAAGGGATCTATTCCATTCAATTGCAAATGATCTAGATAAGACAGAGAACTGCAGCACGGGGACATAGCCGAGTTGGTCAGGTTGAGTGGTGATGAGTTTGCTATTTGGATGAATAAAGAAAGTCAAAAGTGTGAAAGATAAAAAACAAAAGGAGGAAGTGTGAAAAGTGAATGGGCCAAATTGAGGTGCATATGAAGACGTATGCTTTCTTCCAATTCATTAAATCGGGCTAATATGAATCAGGTGAATTGAGTTCTGCTTTTGGAAACTGGGTTAAGAAGGGGTGCACCGTTCCTGGAGGTACTGCAATACCAGGTCAATGCGTGGAGTGGACAGAGCAAGCTCTTTTTCCATCTCCCTGTTCTAAAAATCCATTTAATATATGGTCCCCAGATAGGGGACGTATCAGATATTAAACTGATAAGAACAGATACTACACTTGATCTTAGCCAAAAGGCCGAGAAGCGATAACCAGAATTGGTTTGGGCCTCGAGTGGCACCCTGGCCTATGCCGGACACATCTTAGGGAGAGAGAGCGAGAGGGAGACAAACCCACGCCTACACAAGACATTTTGTCACCCAAGCCAACCCTTGAAAAGGCTGCTTTGCAGAGCAAAAACAAGAAGAATGGTGCGTTTTGCAGCCGCCGCCCACTGCAATGAATCTGAATAACTCCTCCTTTAGGGCGCAAGCAACTCCCCTCCCCCTTGCAGTCTTTCCAATTCACGATACAAAAAGACGGACAGGACAGGTTGCCTGACTTTCCGTCACTGCCACCCTTTGCCATCCTTACCCGTAGAAAGCCCTTTCATCATCCCCAAACCCTAATCTTTTCCCTTTCCTTCCCAGCCCCCAAACCCTGCCCTCTGTACCTTTCTCACCACCCGCTTCCCTTCTCCTGTCATCCCCCTACCACCCGGGAAAAAAAGAGATTGCCCCCTCCTTCCACTAGCCCACCCTCCCACCCAAAGAACAACTTCTTCTGCGCAGCTTGTTTTCTAGGCAGCAGCGCTATTGTGATGTCATCGGGGGGCATTGTGACAAGCCGCCAGTGTTCCGTCTCTTCATGTTGTGCACAGTTCAAACGGAAAATACATCAACAGGCAGACTACAGAAAAGCTTACTATCAAAGGTTAGAGGGGGGCTTTCTCAGAGGGCTTTTTACAGTTTTTCTATTCCCAATTAGCCGTTTAAGTGTACTTATTGAAAGTAGTAATTCTTTCATAGGCCGCCCTTTCTTAGTATTTGACGTTCCTTATATTGCGGTATGAGGCTTCGCAGTAGGTTGCAAACATTCATCACCCATGACTGTCCCCAATTGAGCTCAGAAGCTCAATGTCTATCATGACCTCTCTTTTAGAATGTCCAAGAGCAAGCAAACTATTCCTCCAGGAGAGGGCGCCAACAGACTACTAAAGAGATCATCATTACTCAAAGAAAACCCCAAAAACCAATGCATGATAGGAATAAACAGGTAACTTTCTTTGGAGTGGAAGCGGAGAGATCGCACCAGATGCCAATTCTAGATCTTATCACACCTGTGGTCACTGCAGCAGCAGGTGAATCCACTTTGTCCAAAAGGGATCTATTCCATTCAATTGCAAATGATCTAGATAAGACAGAGAACTGCAGCACGGGGACATAGCCGAGTTGGTCAGGTTGAGTGGTGATGAGTTTGCTATTTGGATGAATAAAGAAAGTCAAAAGTGTGAAAGATAAAAAACAAAAGGAGGAAGTGTGAAAAGTGAATGGGCCAAATTGAGGTGCATATGAAGACGTATGCTTTCTTCCAATTCATTAAATCGGGCTAATATGAATCAGGTGAATTGAGTTCTGCTTTTGGAAACTGGGTTAAGAAGGGGTGCACCGTTCCTGGAGGTACTGCAATACCAGGTCAATGCGTGGAGTGGACAGAGCAAGCTCTTTTTCCATCTCCCTGTTCTAAAAATCCATTTAATATATGGTCCCCAGATAGGGGACGTATCAGATATTAAACTGATAAGAACAGATACTACACTTGATCTTAGCCAAAAGGCCGAGAAGCGATAACCAGAATTGGTTTGGGCCTCGAGTGGCACCCTGGCCTATGCCGGACACATCTTAGGGAGAGAGAGCGAGAGGGAGACAAACCCACGCCTACACAAGACATTTTGTCACCCAAGCCAACCCTTGAAAAGGCTGCTTTGCAGAGCAAAAACAAGAAGAATGGTGCGTTTTGCAGCCGCCGCCCACTGCAATGAATCTGAATAACTCCTCCTTTAGGGCGCAAGCAACTCCCCTCCCCCTTGCAGTCTTTCCAATTCACGATACAAAAAGACGGACAGGACAGGTTGCCTGACTTTCCGTCACTGCCACCCTTTGCCATCCTTACCCGTAGAAAGCCCTTTCATCATCCCCAAACCCTAATCTTTTCCCTTTCCTTCCCAGCCCCCAAACCCTGCCCTCTGTACCTTTCTCACCACCCGCTTCCCTTCTCCTGTCATCCCCCTACCACCCGGGAAAAAAAGAGATTGCCCCCTCCTTCCACTAGCCCACCCTCCCACCCAAAGAACAACTTCTTCTGCGCAGCTTGTTTTCTAGGCAGCAGCGCTATTGTGATGTCATCGGGGGGCATTGTGACAAGCCGCCAGTGTTCCGTCTCTTCATGTTGTGCACAGTTCAAACGGAAAATACATCAACAGGCAGACTACAGAAAAGCTTACTATCAAAGGTTAGAGGGGGGCTTTCTCAGAGGGCTTTTTACAGTTTTTCTATTCCCAATTAGCCGTTTAAGTGTACTTATTGAAAGTAGTAATTCTTTCATAGGCCGCCCTTTCTTAGTATTTGACGTTCCTTATATTGCGGTATGAGGCTTCGCAGTAGGTTGCAAACATTCATCACCCATGACTGTCCCCAATTGAGCTCAGAAGCTCAATGTCTATCATGACCTCTCTTTTAGAATGTCCAAGAGCAAGCAAACTATTCCTCCAGGAGAGGGCGCCAACAGACTACTAAAGAGATCATCATTACTCAAAGAAAACCCCAAAAACCAATGCATGATAGGAATAAACAGGTAACTTTCTTTGGAGTGGAAGCGGAGAGATCGCACCAGATGCCAATTCTAGATCTTATCACACCTGTGGTCACTGCAGCAGCAGGTGAATCCACTTTGTCCAAAAGGGATCTATTCCATTCAATTGCAAATGATCTAGATAAGACAGAGAACTGCAGCACGGGGACATAGCCGAGTTGGTCAGGTTGAGTGGTGATGAGTTTGCTATTTGGATGAATAAAGAAAGTCAAAAGTGTGAAAGATAAAAAACAAAAGGAGGAAGTGTGAAAAGTGAATGGGCCAAATTGAGGTGCATATGAAGACGTATGCTTTCTTCCAATTCATTAAATCGGGCTAATATGAATCAGGTGAATTGAGTTCTGCTTTTGGAAACTGGGTTAAGAAGGGGTGCACCGTTCCTGGAGGTACTGCAATACCAGGTCAATGCGTGGAGTGGACAGAGCAAGCTCTTTTTCCATCTCCCTGTTCTAAAAATCCATTTAATATATGGTCCCCAGATAGGGGACGTATCAGATATTAAACTGATAAGAACAGATTTTTGATTTAATGAAGCTTTCCAAAGCACCACAAAAAATGCATGACCGAAGTCACACCAAAAACAGTGCAAAGGCTAGGATTCGTGTGGACCCCACCGTGAGGAGAGGGTCCCCAAAAATCAACCCCGTCCCTCCGAGCCAGAAGGCCACAGCAAGGGTCAGGGATCTTCGGTGCTCCCCCAAGCCGAAGCCTGGTTGAGCCTTGTCGTTGCTCCCAGCGTCCACCCAGGCATCTTACCCAAGTGGAGTAGAGAGCTACTAGTTATTGGTTTCGCAGCCGAAACTGCCCGGACCGTCAACCGGTGTTGGTTTCTCAGCCCAAGGCTAACCGGACCTCCAACCGGGTGTTGGTTTCTCAGCCGAAGCTGACCCAGACCTCCAACCGGGTGTTGGTTTCTCAGCCGAAGCTGACCCGGACCTCCAACCGGGTGTTAGTTTCTCAGCCCAAAGCTGACCAGACCTCCGACCGGGATTATAAAAATTTCCCTTCCTAGCCAGAAGGCCGGGATAGGGTAATATGCTCAAAAAGTATGAAAAGGCAAGGTACGGTGTGCTACAGAGCCCAAGGCTTGCCGGGGTCCCAAGCCAGCAAGCTCAGACTCACTCCAGGGTCGTCAGTCCTGGGGCACGTTGTACTATAGCCCCCCACCCTTACTCAGTCTAATAGCCTTGATCCTGGTAGGGCCATGTTTTCCTCTAGATGAATATACTATCCACCCAGAGTACTAGCAAGCGCAACCTTCCAGTGTGCAGTGTATCATTGTACTAAGGTGGCCTGGAGCTTAAACCACCTCTTCGAACAACACTACACATGATCTTAGCCAAAAGGCCGAGAAGCGATAACCAGAATTGGTTTGGGCCTCGAGTGGCACCCTGGCCTATGCCGGACACATCTTAGGGAGAGAGAGCGAGAGGGAGACAAACCCACGCCTACACAAGACATTTTGTCACCCAAGCCAACCCTTGAAAAGGCTGCTTTGCAGAGCAAAAACAAGAAGAATGGTGCGTTTTGCAGCCGCCGCCCACTGCAATGAATCTGAATAACTCCTCCTTTAGGGCGCAAGCAACTCCCCTCCCCCTTGCAGTCTTTCCAATTCACGATACAAAAAGACGGACAGGACAGGTTGCCTGACTTTCCGTCACTGCCACCCTTTGCCATCCTTACCCGTAGAAAGCCCTTTCATCATCCCCAAACCCTAATCTTTTCCCTTTCCTTCCCAGCCCCCAAACCCTGCCCTCTGTACCTTTCTCACCACCCGCTTCCCTTCTCCTGTCATCCCCCTACCACCCGGGAAAAAAAGAGATTGCCCCCTCCTTCCACTAGCCCACCCTCCCACCCAAAGAACAACTTCTTCTGCGCAGCTTGTTTTCTAGGCAGCAGCGCTATTGTGATGTCATCGGGGGGCATTGTGACAAGCCGCCAGTGTTCCGTCTCTTCATGTTGTGCACAGTTCAAACGGAAAATACATCAACAGGCAGACTACAGAAAAGCTTACTATCAAAGGTTAGAGGGGGGCTTTCTCAGAGGGCTTTTTACAGTTTTTCTATTCCCAATTAGCCGTTTAAGTGTACTTATTGAAAGTAGTAATTCTTTCATAGGCCGCCCTTTCTTAGTATTTGACGTTCCTTATATTGCGGTATGAGGCTTCGCAGTAGGTTGCAAACATTCATCACCCATGACTGTCCCCAATTGAGCTCAGAAGCTCAATGTCTATCATGACCTCTCTTTTAGAATGTCCAAGAGCAAGCAAACTATTCCTCCAGGAGAGGGCGCCAACAGACTACTAAAGAGATCATCATTACTCAAAGAAAACCCCAAAAACCAATGCATGATAGGAATAAACAGGTAACTTTCTTTGGAGTGGAAGCGGAGAGATCGCACCAGATGCCAATTCTAGATCTTATCACACCTGTGGTCACTGCAGCAGCAGGTGAATCCACTTTGTCCAAAAGGGATCTATTCCATTCAATTGCAAATGATCTAGATAAGACAGAGAACTGCAGCACGGGGACATAGCCGAGTTGGTCAGGTTGAGTGGTGATGAGTTTGCTATTTGGATGAATAAAGAAAGTCAAAAGTGTGAAAGATAAAAAACAAAAGGAGGAAGTGTGAAAAGTGAATGGGCCAAATTGAGGTGCATATGAAGACGTATGCTTTCTTCCAATTCATTAAATCGGGCTAATATGAATCAGGTGAATTGAGTTCTGCTTTTGGAAACTGGGTTAAGAAGGGGTGCACCGTTCCTGGAGGTACTGCAATACCAGGTCAATGCGTGGAGTGGACAGAGCAAGCTCTTTTTCCATCTCCCTGTTCTAAAAATCCATTTAATATATGGTCCCCAGATAGGGGACGTATCAGATATTAAACTGATAAGAACAGATACTACACTTGATCTTAGCCAAAAGGCCGAGAAGCGATAACCAGAATTGGTTTGGGCCTCGAGTGGCACCCTGGCCTATGCCGGACACATCTTAGGGAGAGAGAGCGAGAGGGAGACAAACCCACGCCTACACAAGACATTTTGTCACCCAAGCCAACCCTTGAAAAGGCTGCTTTGCAGAGCAAAAACAAGAAGAATGGTGCGTTTTGCAGCCGCCGCCCACTGCAATGAATCTGAATAACTCCTCCTTTAGGGCGCAAGCAACTCCCCTCCCCCTTGCAGTCTTTCCAATTCACGATACAAAAAGACGGACAGGACAGGTTGCCTGACTTTCCGTCACTGCCACCCTTTGCCATCCTTACCCGTAGAAAGCCCTTTCATCATCCCCAAACCCTAATCTTTTCCCTTTCCTTCCCAGCCCCCAAACCCTGCCCTCTGTACCTTTCTCACCACCCGCTTCCCTTCTCCTGTCATCCCCCTACCACCCGGGAAAAAAAGAGATTGCCCCCTCCTTCCACTAGCCCACCCTCCCACCCAAAGAACAACTTCTTCTGCGCAGCTTGTTTTCTAGGCAGCAGCGCTATTGTGATGTCATCGGGGGGCATTGTGACAAGCCGCCAGTGTTCCGTCTCTTCATGTTGTGCACAGTTCAAACGGAAAATACATCAACAGGCAGACTACAGAAAAGCTTACTATCAAAGGTTAGAGGGGGGCTTTCTCAGAGGGCTTTTTACAGTTTTTCTATTCCCAATTAGCCGTTTAAGTGTACTTATTGAAAGTAGTAATTCTTTCATAGGCCGCCCTTTCTTAGTATTTGACGTTCCTTATATTGCGGTATGAGGCTTCGCAGTAGGTTGCAAACATTCATCACCCATGACTGTCCCCAATTGAGCTCAGAAGCTCAATGTCTATCATGACCTCTCTTTTAGAATGTCCAAGAGCAAGCAAACTATTCCTCCAGGAGAGGGCGCCAACAGACTACTAAAGAGATCATCATTACTCAAAGAAAACCCCAAAAACCAATGCATGATAGGAATAAACAGGTAACTTTCTTTGGAGTGGAAGCGGAGAGATCGCACCAGATGCCAATTCTAGATCTTATCACACCTGTGGTCACTGCAGCAGCAGGTGAATCCACTTTGTCCAAAAGGGATCTATTCCATTCAATTGCAAATGATCTAGATAAGACAGAGAACTGCAGCACGGGGACATAGCCGAGTTGGTCAGGTTGAGTGGTGATGAGTTTGCTATTTGGATGAATAAAGAAAGTCAAAAGTGTGAAAGATAAAAAACAAAAGGAGGAAGTGTGAAAAGTGAATGGGCCAAATTGAGGTGCATATGAAGACGTATGCTTTCTTCCAATTCATTAAATCGGGCTAATATGAATCAGGTGAATTGAGTTCTGCTTTTGGAAACTGGGTTAAGAAGGGGTGCACCGTTCCTGGAGGTACTGCAATACCAGGTCAATGCGTGGAGTGGACAGAGCAAGCTCTTTTTCCATCTCCCTGTTCTAAAAATCCATTTAATATATGGTCCCCAGATAGGGGACGTATCAGATATTAAACTGATAAGAACAGATACTACACTTGATCTTAGCCAAAAGGCCGAGAAGCGATAACCAGAATTGGTTTGGGCCTCGAGTGGCACCCTGGCCTATGCCGGACACATCTTAGGGAGAGAGAGCGAGAGGGAGACAAACCCACGCCTACACAAGACATTTTGTCACCCAAGCCAACCCTTGAAAAGGCTGCTTTGCAGAGCAAAAACAAGAAGAATGGTGCGTTTTGCAGCCGCCGCCCACTGCAATGAATCTGAATAACTCCTCCTTTAGGGCGCAAGCAACTCCCCTCCCCCTTGCAGTCTTTCCAATTCACGATACAAAAAGACGGACAGGACAGGTTGCCTGACTTTCCGTCACTGCCACCCTTTGCCATCCTTACCCGTAGAAAGCCCTTTCATCATCCCCAAACCCTAATCTTTTCCCTTTCCTTCCCAGCCCCCAAACCCTGCCCTCTGTACCTTTCTCACCACCCGCTTCCCTTCTCCTGTCATCCCCCTACCACCCGGGAAAAAAAGAGATTGCCCCCTCCTTCCACTAGCCCACCCTCCCACCCAAAGAACAACTTCTTCTGCGCAGCTTGTTTTCTAGGCAGCAGCGCTATTGTGATGTCATCGGGGGGCATTGTGACAAGCCGCCAGTGTTCCGTCTCTTCATGTTGTGCACAGTTCAAACGGAAAATACATCAACAGGCAGACTACAGAAAAGCTTACTATCAAAGGTTAGAGGGGGGCTTTCTCAGAGGGCTTTTTACAGTTTTTCTATTCCCAATTAGCCGTTTAAGTGTACTTATTGAAAGTAGTAATTCTTTCATAGGCCGCCCTTTCTTAGTATTTGACGTTCCTTATATTGCGGTATGAGGCTTCGCAGTAGGTTGCAAACATTCATCACCCATGACTGTCCCCAATTGAGCTCAGAAGCTCAATGTCTATCATGACCTCTCTTTTAGAATGTCCAAGAGCAAGCAAACTATTCCTCCAGGAGAGGGCGCCAACAGACTACTAAAGAGATCATCATTACTCAAAGAAAACCCCAAAAACCAATGCATGATAGGAATAAACAGGTAACTTTCTTTGGAGTGGAAGCGGAGAGATCGCACCAGATGCCAATTCTAGATCTTATCACACCTGTGGTCACTGCAGCAGCAGGTGAATCCACTTTGTCCAAAAGGGATCTATTCCATTCAATTGCAAATGATCTAGATAAGACAGAGAACTGCAGCACGGGGACATAGCCGAGTTGGTCAGGTTGAGTGGTGATGAGTTTGCTATTTGGATGAATAAAGAAAGTCAAAAGTGTGAAAGATAAAAAACAAAAGGAGGAAGTGTGAAAAGTGAATGGGCCAAATTGAGGTGCATATGAAGACGTATGCTTTCTTCCAATTCATTAAATCGGGCTAATATGAATCAGGTGAATTGAGTTCTGCTTTTGGAAACTGGGTTAAGAAGGGGTGCACCGTTCCTGGAGGTACTGCAATACCAGGTCAATGCGTGGAGTGGACAGAGCAAGCTCTTTTTCCATCTCCCTGTTCTAAAAATCCATTTAATATATGGTCCCCAGATAGGGGACGTATCAGATATTAAACTGATAAGAACAGATACTACACTTGATCTTAGCCAAAAGGCCGAGAAGCGATAACCAGAATTGGTTTGGGCCTCGAGTGGCACCCTGGCCTATGCCGGACACATCTTAGGGAGAGAGAGCGAGAGGGAGACAAACCCACGCCTACACAAGACATTTTGTCACCCAAGCCAACCCTTGAAAAGGCTGCTTTGCAGAGCAAAAACAAGAAGAATGGTGCGTTTTGCAGCCGCCGCCCACTGCAATGAATCTGAATAACTCCTCCTTTAGGGCGCAAGCAACTCCCCTCCCCCTTGCAGTCTTTCCAATTCACGATACAAAAAGACGGACAGGACAGGTTGCCTGACTTTCCGTCACTGCCACCCTTTGCCATCCTTACCCGTAGAAAGCCCTTTCATCATCCCCAAACCCTAATCTTTTCCCTTTCCTTCCCAGCCCCCAAACCCTGCCCTCTGTACCTTTCTCACCACCCGCTTCCCTTCTCCTGTCATCCCCCTACCACCCGGGAAAAAAAGAGATTGCCCCCTCCTTCCACTAGCCCACCCTCCCACCCAAAGAACAACTTCTTCTGCGCAGCTTGTTTTCTAGGCAGCAGCGCTATTGTGATGTCATCGGGGGGCATTGTGACAAGCCGCCAGTGTTCCGTCTCTTCATGTTGTGCACAGTTCAAACGGAAAATACATCAACAGGCAGACTACAGAAAAGCTTACTATCAAAGGTTAGAGGGGGGCTTTCTCAGAGGGCTTTTTACAGTTTTTCTATTCCCAATTAGCCGTTTAAGTGTACTTATTGAAAGTAGTAATTCTTTCATAGGCCGCCCTTTCTTAGTATTTGACGTTCCTTATATTGCGGTATGAGGCTTCGCAGTAGGTTGCAAACATTCATCACCCATGACTGTCCCCAATTGAGCTCAGAAGCTCAATGTCTATCATGACCTCTCTTTTAGAATGTCCAAGAGCAAGCAAACTATTCCTCCAGGAGAGGGCGCCAACAGACTACTAAAGAGATCATCATTACTCAAAGAAAACCCCAAAAACCAATGCATGATAGGAATAAACAGGTAACTTTCTTTGGAGTGGAAGCGGAGAGATCGCACCAGATGCCAATTCTAGATCTTATCACACCTGTGGTCACTGCAGCAGCAGGTGAATCCACTTTGTCCAAAAGGGATCTATTCCATTCAATTGCAAATGATCTAGATAAGACAGAGAACTGCAGCACGGGGACATAGCCGAGTTGGTCAGGTTGAGTGGTGATGAGTTTGCTATTTGGATGAATAAAGAAAGTCAAAAGTGTGAAAGATAAAAAACAAAAGGAGGAAGTGTGAAAAGTGAATGGGCCAAATTGAGGTGCATATGAAGACGTATGCTTTCTTCCAATTCATTAAATCGGGCTAATATGAATCAGGTGAATTGAGTTCTGCTTTTGGAAACTGGGTTAAGAAGGGGTGCACCGTTCCTGGAGGTACTGCAATACCAGGTCAATGCGTGGAGTGGACAGAGCAAGCTCTTTTTCCATCTCCCTGTTCTAAAAATCCATTTAATATATGGTCCCCAGATAGGGGACGTATCAGATATTAAACTGATAAGAACAGATACTACACTTGATCTTAGCCAAAAGGCCGAGAAGCGATAACCAGAATTGGTTTGGGCCTCGAGTGGCACCCTGGCCTATGCCGGACACATCTTAGGGAGAGAGAGCGAGAGGGAGACAAACCCACGCCTACACAAGACATTTTGTCACCCAAGCCAACCCTTGAAAAGGCTGCTTTGCAGAGCAAAAACAAGAAGAATGGTGCGTTTTGCAGCCGCCGCTCACTGCAATGAATCTGAATAACTCCTCCTTTAGGGCGCAAGCAACTCCCCTCCCCCTTGCAGTCTTTCCAATTCACGATACAAAAAGACGGACAGGACAGGTTGCCTGACTTTCCGTCACTGCCACCCTTTGCCATCCTTACCCGTAGAAAGCCCTTTCATCATCCCCAAACCCTAATCTTTTCCCTTTCCTTCCCAGCCCCCAAACCCTGCCCTCTGTACCTTTCTCACCACCCGCTTCCCTTCTCCTGTCATCCCCCTACCACCCGGGAAAAAAAGAGATTGCCCCCTCCTTCCACTAGCCCACCCTCCCACCCAAAGAACAACTTCTTCTGCGCAGCTTGTTTTCTAGGCAGCAGCGCTATTGTGATGTCATCGGGGGGCATTGTGACAAGCCGCCAGTGTTCCGTCTCTTCATGTTGTGCACAGTTCAAACGGAAAATACATCAACAGGCAGACTACAGAAAAGCTTACTATCAAAGGTTAGAGGGGGGCTTTCTCAGAGGGCTTTTTACAGTTTTTCTATTCCCAATTAGCCGTTTAAGTGTACTTATTGAAAGTAGTAATTCTTTCATAGGCCGCCCTTTCTTAGTATTTGACGTTCCTTATATTGCGGTATGAGGCTTCGCAGTAGGTTGCAAACATTCATCACCCATGACTGTCCCCAATTGAGCTCAGAAGCTCAATGTCTATCATGACCTCTCTTTTAGAATGTCCAAGAGCAAGCAAACTATTCCTCCAGGAGAGGGCGCCAACAGACTACTAAAGAGATCATCATTACTCAAAGAAAACCCCAAAAACCAATGCATGATAGGAATAAACAGGTAACTTTCTTTGGAGTGGAAGCGGAGAGATCGCACCAGATGCCAATTCTAGATCTTATCACACCTGTGGTCACTGCAGCAGCAGGTGAATCCACTTTGTCCAAAAGGGATCTATTCCATTCAATTGCAAATGATCTAGATAAGACAGAGAACTGCAGCACGGGGACATAGCCGAGTTGGTCAGGTTGAGTGGTGATGAGTTTGCTATTTGGATGAATAAAGAAAGTCAAAAGTGTGAAAGATAAAAAACAAAAGGAGGAAGTGTGAAAAGTGAATGGGCCAAATTGAGGTGCATATGAAGACGTATGCTTTCTTCCAATTCATTAAATCGGGCTAATATGAATCAGGTGAATTGAGTTCTGCTTTTGGAAACTGGGTTAAGAAGGGGTGCACCGTTCCTGGAGGTACTGCAATACCAGGTCAATGCGTGGAGTGGACAGAGCAAGCTCTTTTTCCATCTCCCTGTTCTAAAAATCCATTTAATATATGGTCCCCAGATAGGGGACGTATCAGATATTAAACTGATAAGAACAGATACTACACTTGATCTTAGCCAAAAGGCCGAGAAGCGATAACCAGAATTGGTTTGGGCCTCGAGTGGCACCCTGGCCTATGCCGGACACATCTTAGGGAGAGAGAGCGAGAGGGAGACAAACCCACGCCTACACAAGACATTTTGTCACCCAAGCCAACCCTTGAAAAGGCTGCTTTGCAGAGCAAAAACAAGAAGAATGGTGCGTTTTGCAGCCGCCGCCCACTGCAATGAATCTGAATAACTCCTCCTTTAGGGCGCAAGCAACTCCCCTCCCCCTTGCAGTCTTTCCAATTCACGATACAAAAAGACGGACAGGACAGGTTGCCTGACTTTCCGTCACTGCCACCCTTTGCCATCCTTACCCGTAGAAAGCCCTTTCATCATCCCCAAACCCTAATCTTTTCCCTTTCCTTCCCAGCCCCCAAACCCTGCCCTCTGTACCTTTCTCACCACCCGCTTCCCTTCTCCTGTCATCCCCCTACCACCCGGGAAAAAAAGAGATTGCCCCCTCCTTCCACTAGCCCACCCTCCCACCCAAAGAACAACTTCTTCTGCGCAGCTTGTTTTCTAGGCAGCAGCGCTATTGTGATGTCATCGGGGGGCATTGTGACAAGCCGCCAGTGTTCCGTCTCTTCATGTTGTGCACAGTTCAAACGGAAAATACATCAACAGGCAGACTACAGAAAAGCTTACTATCAAAGGTTAGAGGGGGGCTTTCTCAGAGGGCTTTTTACAGTTTTTCTATTCCCAATTAGCCGTTTAAGTGTACTTATTGAAAGTAGTAATTCTTTCATAGGCCGCCCTTTCTTAGTATTTGACGTTCCTTATATTGCGGTATGAGGCTTCGCAGTAGGTTGCAAACATTCATCACCCATGACTGTCCCCAATTGAGCTCAGAAGCTCAATGTCTATCATGACCTCTCTTTTAGAATGTCCAAGAGCAAGCAAACTATTCCTCCAGGAGAGGGCGCCAACAGACTACTAAAGAGATCATCATTACTCAAAGAAAACCCCAAAAACCAATGCATGATAGGAATAAACAGGTAACTTTCTTTGGAGTGGAAGCGGAGAGATCGCACCAGATGCCAATTCTAGATCTTATCACACCTGTGGTCACTGCAGCAGCAGGTGAATCCACTTTGTCCAAAAGGGATCTATTCCATTCAATTGCAAATGATCTAGATAAGACAGAGAACTGCAGCACGGGGACATAGCCGAGTTGGTCAGGTTGAGTGGTGATGAGTTTGCTATTTGGATGAATAAAGAAAGTCAAAAGTGTGAAAGATAAAAAACAAAAGGAGGAAGTGTGAAAAGTGAATGGGCCAAATTGAGGTGCATATGAAGACGTATGCTTTCTTCCAATTCATTAAATCGGGCTAATATGAATCAGGTGAATTGAGTTCTGCTTTTGGAAACTGGGTTAAGAAGGGGTGCACCGTTCCTGGAGGTACTGCAATACCAGGTCAATGCGTGGAGTGGACAGAGCAAGCTCTTTTTCCATCTCCCTGTTCTAAAAATCCATTTAATATATGGTCCCCAGATAGGGGACGTATCAGATATTAAACTGATAAGAACAGATACTACACTTGATCTTAGCCAAAAGGCCGAGAAGCGATAACCAGAATTGGTTTGGGCCTCGAGTGGCACCCTGGCCTATGCCGGACACATCTTAGGGAGAGAGAGCGAGAGGGAGACAAACCCACGCCTACACAAGACATTTTGTCACCCAAGCCAACCCTTGAAAAGGCTGCTTTGCAGAGCAAAAACAAGAAGAATGGTGCGTTTTGCAGCCGCCGCCCACTGCAATGAATCTGAATAACTCCTCCTTTAGGGCGCAAGCAACTCCCCTCCCCCTTGCAGTCTTTCCAATTCACGATACAAAAAGACGGACAGGACAGGTTGCCTGACTTTCCGTCACTGCCACCCTTTGCCATCCTTACCCGTAGAAAGCCCTTTCATCATCCCCAAACCCTAATCTTTTCCCTTTCCTTCCCAGCCCCCAAACCCTGCCCTCTGTACCTTTCTCACCACCCGCTTCCCTTCTCCTGTCATCCCCCTACCACCCGGGAAAAAAAGAGATTGCCCCCTCCTTCCACTAGCCCACCCTCCCACCCAAAGAACAACTTCTTCTGCGCAGCTTGTTTTCTAGGCAGCAGCGCTATTGTGATGTCATCGGGGGGCATTGTGACAAGCCGCCAGTGTTCCGTCTCTTCATGTTGTGCACAGTTCAAACGGAAAATACATCAACAGGCAGACTACAGAAAAGCTTACTATCAAAGGTTAGAGGGGGGCTTTCTCAGAGGGCTTTTTACAGTTTTTCTATTCCCAATTAGCCGTTTAAGTGTACTTATTGAAAGTAGTAATTCTTTCATAGGCCGCCCTTTCTTAGTATTTGACGTTCCTTATATTGCGGTATGAGGCTTCGCAGTAGGTTGCAAACATTCATCACCCATGACTGTCCCCAATTGAGCTCAGAAGCTCAATGTCTATCATGACCTCTCTTTTAGAATGTCCAAGAGCAAGCAAACTATTCCTCCAGGAGAGGGCGCCAACAGACTACTAAAGAGATCATCATTACTCAAAGAAAACCCCAAAAACCAATGCATGATAGGAATAAACAGGTAACTTTCTTTGGAGTGGAAGCGGAGAGATCGCACCAGATGCCAATTCTAGATCTTATCACACCTGTGGTCACTGCAGCAGCAGGTGAATCCACTTTGTCCAAAAGGGATCTATTCCATTCAATTGCAAATGATCTAGATAAGACAGAGAACTGCAGCACGGGGACATAGCCGAGTTGGTCAGGTTGAGTGGTGATGAGTTTGCTATTTGGATGAATAAAGAAAGTCAAAAGTGTGAAAGATAAAAAACAAAAGGAGGAAGTGTGAAAAGTGAATGGGCCAAATTGAGGTGCATATGAAGACGTATGCTTTCTTCCAATTCATTAAATCGGGCTAATATGAATCAGGTGAATTGAGTTCTGCTTTTGGAAACTGGGTTAAGAAGGGGTGCACCGTTCCTGGAGGTACTGCAATACCAGGTCAATGCGTGGAGTGGACAGAGCAAGCTCTTTTTCCATCTCCCTGTTCTAAAAATCCATTTAATATATGGTCCCCAGATAGGGGACGTATCAGATATTAAACTGATAAGAACAGATACTACACTTGATCTTAGCCAAAAGGCCGAGAAGCGATAACCAGAATTGGTTTGGGCCTCGAGTGGCACCCTGGCCTATGCCGGACACATCTTAGGGAGAGAGAGCGAGAGGGAGACAAACCCACGCCTACACAAGACATTTTGTCACCCAAGCCAACCCTTGAAAAGGCTGCTTTGCAGAGCAAAAACAAGAAGAATGGTGCGTTTTGCAGCCGCCGCCCACTGCAATGAATCTGAATAACTCCTCCTTTAGGGCGCAAGCAACTCCCCTCCCCCTTGCAGTCTTTCCAATTCACGATACAAAAAGACGGACAGGACAGGTTGCCTGACTTTCCGTCACTGCCACCCTTTGCCATCCTTACCCGTAGAAAGCCCTTTCATCATCCCCAAACCCTAATCTTTTCCCTTTCCTTCCCAGCCCCCAAACCCTGCCCTCTGTACCTTTCTCACCACCCGCTTCCCTTCTCCTGTCATCCCCCTACCACCCGGGAAAAAAAGAGATTGCCCCCTCCTTCCACTAGCCCACCCTCCCACCCAAAGAACAACTTCTTCTGCGCAGCTTGTTTTCTAGGCAGCAGCGCTATTGTGATGTCATCGGGGGGCATTGTGACAAGCCGCCAGTGTTCCGTCTCTTCATGTTGTGCACAGTTCAAACGGAAAATACATCAACAGGCAGACTACAGAAAAGCTTACTATCAAAGGTTAGAGGGGGGCTTTCTCAGAGGGCTTTTTACAGTTTTTCTATTCCCAATTAGCCGTTTAAGTGTACTTATTGAAAGTAGTAATTCTTTCATAGGCCGCCCTTTCTTAGTATTTGACGTTCCTTATATTGCGGTATGAGGCTTCGCAGTAGGTTGCAAACATTCATCACCCATGACTGTCCCCAATTGAGCTCAGAAGCTCAATGTCTATCATGACCTCTCTTTTAGAATGTCCAAGAGCAAGCAAACTATTCCTCCAGGAGAGGGCGCCAACAGACTACTAAAGAGATCATCATTACTCAAAGAAAACCCCAAAAACCAATGCATGATAGGAATAAACAGGTAACTTTCTTTGGAGTGGAAGCGGAGAGATCGCACCAGATGCCAATTCTAGATCTTATCACACCTGTGGTCACTGCAGCAGCAGGTGAATCCACTTTGTCCAAAAGGGATCTATTCCATTCAATTGCAAATGATCTAGATAAGACAGAGAACTGCAGCACGGGGACATAGCCGAGTTGGTCAGGTTGAGTGGTGATGAGTTTGCTATTTGGATGAATAAAGAAAGTCAAAAGTGTGAAAGATAAAAAACAAAAGGAGGAAGTGTGAAAAGTGAATGGGCCAAATTGAGGTGCATATGAAGACGTATGCTTTCTTCCAATTCATTAAATCGGGCTAATATGAATCAGGTGAATTGAGTTCTGCTTTTGGAAACTGGGTTAAGAAGGGGTGCACCGTTCCTGGAGGTACTGCAATACCAGGTCAATGCGTGGAGTGGACAGAGCAAGCTCTTTTTCCATCTCCCTGTTCTAAAAATCCATTTAATATATGGTCCCCAGATAGGGGACGTATCAGATATTAAACTGATAAGAACAGATTTTTTGATTTAATGAAGCTTTCCAAAGCACCACAAAAAATGCATGACCGAAGTCACACCAAAAACAGTGCAAAGGCTAGGATTCGTGTGGACCCCACCGTGAGGAGAGGGTCCCCAAAAATCAACCCCGTCCCTCCGAGCCAGAAGGCCACAGCAAGGGTCAGGGATCTTCGGTGCTCCCCCAAGCCGAAGCCTGGTTGAGCCTTGTCGTTGCTCCCAGCGTCCACCCAGGCATCTTACCCAAGTGGAGTAGAGAGCTACTAGTTGTTGGTTTCGCAGCCGAAACTGCCCGGACCGTCAACCGGTGTTGGTTTCTCAGCCCAAGGCTAACCGGACCTCCAACCGGGTGTTGGTTTCTCAGCCGAAGCTGACCCAGACCTCCAACCGGGTGTTGGTTTCTCAGCCGAAGCTGACCCAGACCTCCAACCGGGTGTTAGTTTCTCAGCCCAAAGCTGACCAGACCTCCGACCGGGATTATAAAAATTTCCCTTCCTAGCCAGAAGGCCGGGATAGGGTAATATGCTCAAAAAGTATGAAAAGGCAAGGTACGGTGTGCTACAGAGCCCAAGGCTTGCCGGGGTCCCAAGCCAGCAAGCTCAGACTCACTCCAGGGTCGTCAGTCCTGGGGCACGTTGTACCATAGCCCCCCACCCTTACTCAGTCTAATAGCCTCGATCCTGGTAGGGCCATGTTTTCCTCTAGATGAATATACTATCCACCCAGAGTACTAGCAAGCGCAACCTTCCAGTGTGCATTGTATCATTGTACTAAGGTGGCCTGGAGCTTAAACCACCTCTTCGAACAACACTACACTTGATCTTAGCCAAAAGGACTGATAAGAACAGATACTACACTTGATCTTAGCCAAAAGGCCGAGAAGCGATAACCAGAATTGGTTTGGGCCTCGAGTGGCACCCTGGCCTATGCCGGACACATCTTAGGGAGAGAGAGCGAGAGGGAGACAAACCCACGCCTACACAAGACATTTTGTCACCCAAGCCAACCCTTGAAAAGGCTGCTTTGCAGAGCAAAAACAAGAAGAATGGTGCGTTTTGCAGCCGCCGCCCACTGCAATGAATCTGAATAACTCCTCCTTTAGGGCGCAAGCAACTCCCCTCCCCCTTGCAGTCTTTCCAATTCACGATACAAAAAGACGGACAGGACAGGTTGCCTGACTTTCCGTCACTGCCACCCTTTGCCATCCTTACCCGTAGAAAGCCCTTTCATCATCCCCAAACCCTAATCTTTTCCCTTTCCTTCCCAGCCCCCAAACCCTGCCCTCTGTACCTTTCTCACCACCCGCTTCCCTTCTCCTGTCATCCCCCTACCACCCGGGAAAAAAAGAGATTGCCCCCTCCTTCCACTAGCCCACCCTCCCACCCAAAGAACAACTTCTTCTGCGCAGCTTGTTTTCTAGGCAGCAGCGCTATTGTGATGTCATCGGGGGGCATTGTGACAAGCCGCCAGTGTTCCGTCTCTTCATGTTGTGCACAGTTCAAACGGAAAATACATCAACAGGCAGACTACAGAAAAGCTTACTATCAAAGGTTAGAGGGGGGCTTTCTCAGAGGGCTTTTTACAGTTTTTCTATTCCCAATTAGCCGTTTAAGTGTACTTATTGAAAGTAGTAATTCTTTCATAGGCCGCCCTTTCTTAGTATTTGACGTTCCTTATATTGCGGTATGAGGCTTCGCAGTAGGTTGCAAACATTCATCACCCATGACTGTCCCCAATTGAGCTCAGAAGCTCAATGTCTATCATGACCTCTCTTTTAGAATGTCCAAGAGCAAGCAAACTATTCCTCCAGGAGAGGGCGCCAACAGACTACTAAAGAGATCATCATTACTCAAAGAAAACCCCAAAAACCAATGCATGATAGGAATAAACAGGTAACTTTCTTTGGAGTGGAAGCGGAGAGATCGCACCAGATGCCAATTCTAGATCTTATCACACCTGTGGTCACTGCAGCAGCAGGTGAATCCACTTTGTCCAAAAGGGATCTATTCCATTCAATTGCAAATGATCTAGATAAGACAGAGAACTGCAGCACGGGGACATAGCCGAGTTGGTCAGGTTGAGTGGTGATGAGTTTGCTATTTGGATGAATAAAGAAAGTCAAAAGTGTGAAAGATAAAAAACAAAAGGAGGAAGTGTGAAAAGTGAATGGGCCAAATTGAGGTGCATATGAAGACGTATGCTTTCTTCCAATTCATTAAATCGGGCTAATATGAATCAGGTGAATTGAGTTCTGCTTTTGGAAACTGGGTTAAGAAGGGGTGCACCGTTCCTGGAGGTACTGCAATACCAGGTCAATGCGTGGAGTGGACAGAGCAAGCTCTTTTTCCATCTCCCTGTTCTAAAAATCCATTTAATATATGGTCCCCAGATAGGGGACGTATCAGATATTAAACTGATAAGAACAGATACTACACTTGATCTTAGCCAAAAGGCCGAGAAGCGATAACCAGAATTGGTTTGGGCCTCGAGTGGCACCCTGGCCTATGCCGGACACATCTTAGGGAGAGAGAGCGAGAGGGAGACAAACCCACGCCTACACAAGACATTTTGTCACCCAAGCCAACCCTTGAAAAGGCTGCTTTGCAGAGCAAAAACAAGAAGAATGGTGCGTTTTGCAGCCGCCGCCCACTGCAATGAATCTGAATAACTCCTCCTTTAGGGCGCAAGCAACTCCCCTCCCCCTTGCAGTCTTTCCAATTCACGATACAAAAAGACGGACAGGACAGGTTGCCTGACTTTCCGTCACTGCCACCCTTTGCCATCCTTACCCGTAGAAAGCCCTTTCATCATCCCCAAACCCTAATCTTTTCCCTTTCCTTCCCAGCCCCCAAACCCTGCCCTCTGTACCTTTCTCACCACCCGCTTCCCTTCTCCTGTCATCCCCCTACCACCCGGGAAAAAAAGAGATTGCCCCCTCCTTCCACTAGCCCACCCTCCCACCCAAAGAACAACTTCTTCTGCGCAGCTTGTTTTCTAGGCAGCAGCGCTATTGTGATGTCATCGGGGGGCATTGTGACAAGCCGCCAGTGTTCCGTCTCTTCATGTTGTGCACAGTTCAAACGGAAAATACATCAACAGGCAGACTACAGAAAAGCTTACTATCAAAGGTTAGAGGGGGGCTTTCTCAGAGGGCTTTTTACAGTTTTTCTATTCCCAATTAGCCGTTTAAGTGTACTTATTGAAAGTAGTAATTCTTTCATAGGCCGCCCTTTCTTAGTATTTGACGTTCCTTATATTGCGGTATGAGGCTTCGCAGTAGGTTGCAAACATTCATCACCCATGACTGTCCCCAATTGAGCTCAGAAGCTCAATGTCTATCATGACCTCTCTTTTAGAATGTCCAAGAGCAAGCAAACTATTCCTCCAGGAGAGGGCGCCAACAGACTACTAAAGAGATCATCATTACTCAAAGAAAACCCCAAAAACCAATGCATGATAGGAATAAACAGGTAACTTTCTTTGGAGTGGAAGCGGAGAGATCGCACCAGATGCCAATTCTAGATCTTATCACACCTGTGGTCACTGCAGCAGCAGGTGAATCCACTTTGTCCAAAAGGGATCTATTCCATTCAATTGCAAATGATCTAGATAAGACAGAGAACTGCAGCACGGGGACATAGCCGAGTTGGTCAGGTTGAGTGGTGATGAGTTTGCTATTTGGATGAATAAAGAAAGTCAAAAGTGTGAAAGATAAAAAACAAAAGGAGGAAGTGTGAAAAGTGAATGGGCCAAATTGAGGTGCATATGAAGACGTATGCTTTCTTCCAATTCATTAAATCGGGCTAATATGAATCAGGTGAATTGAGTTCTGCTTTTGGAAACTGGGTTAAGAAGGGGTGCACCGTTCCTGGAGGTACTGCAATACCAGGTCAATGCGTGGAGTGGACAGAGCAAGCTCTTTTTCCATCTCCCAGTTCTAAAAATCCATTTAATATATGGTCCCCAGATAGGGGACGTATCAGATATTAAACTGATAAGAACAGATTTTTGATTTAATGAAGCTTTCCAAAGCACCACAAAAAATGCATGACCGAAGTCACACCAAAAACAGTGCAAAGGCTAGGATTCGTGTGGACCCCACCGTGAGGAGAGGGTCCCCAAAAATCAACCCCGTCCCTCCGAGCCAGAAGGCCACAGCAAGGGTCAGGGATCTTCGGTGCTCTCCCAAGCCGAAGCCTGGTTGAGCCTTGTCGTTGCTCCCAGCGTCCACCCAGGCATCTTACCCAAGTGGAGTAGAGAGCTACTAGTTGTTGGTTTCGCAGCCGAAACTGCCCGGACCGTCAACCGGTGTTGGTTTCTCAGCCCAAGGCTAACCGGACCTCCAACCGGGTGTTGGTTTCTCAGCCGAAGCTGACCCAGACCTCCAACCGGGTGTTGGTTTCTCAGCCGAAGCTGACCCAGACCTCCAACCGGGTGTTAGTTTCTCAGCCCAAAGCTGACCAGACCTCCGACCGGGATTATAAAAATTTCCCTTCCTAGCCAGAAGGCCGGGATAGGGTAATATGCTCAAAAAGTATGAAAAGGCAAGGTACGGTGTGCTACAGAGCCCAAGGCTTGCCGGGGTCCCAAGCCAGCAAG